>NC_044561.1:59144652-59444652 GCF_007565055.1 Rhinopithecus roxellana
CAGTGAGCTGAGATCCGGCCACTGCACTCCAGCCTGGGCGACAGAGCCAGACTCCGCCTCAAAAAAAAAAAAAAAAAAAAAAAAAACAAAAACAAAATAATGATCTTAAGAAAACTCACTGAGATACACGAGAATACAGATAGACAATTCAACAAAATCCAAAAAACAATACATAACCTTAATTGGAAATTCAACAAAGAGATAATATAAAAAACAACTAAACAGAAATCTTGGAACTGAAGAACTCAAAGAATAAAATAAAAACTACAATTGAGAGCTTCAACAATAGAATAGAACAAGCAGAAGAGTTTCTTTTTTTGTTGTTGTTGAGAAGGAGTCTCGCTCTGTCACCAGGCTGGAGTCCAATGGTGTGATCTCAGCTCACTGCAACCTCCACCTCCTGGGTTCAAGCAATTCTCCTGCCTCAGCCTCCGAGTAGCTGGGACTACAGACACACCACCACACCCAGCTAATTTTTGTATTTTTAGTAGAGACGGGGTTTCACCATGTTGGCCAGGATGGTCTCCATCTCTTGACCTCATGATCCACCCACTTCGGCCTCCCAAAGTGCTGGGATTACAGGCATGAGGCACTGGGCCTGGCCAAGCAGAAGAATTGCTAAATTTGAAGACAGCTGTTATGAAATAATCCAGTCAAGCAAACAAAAAAAGAATAAAAAGCCGGGCGTAGTGGCTCATGCCTGTAATCCCAGCACTTTGGGAGGCCAAGTGGGGGGGCAGATCACCTGAGGTCAGGAGTTCAAGACAAGCCTGGCCAATGTGGTGAAACCCCCATCTCTACTAAACATACAAAATGTAGCCGGGCGTGGTTGTGGGCACCTGTAATTCCAGCTACTTGGAAGGCTGAGGCAGGAGAATCACTTGAACCCGGGAAGCGGAGGTTGTAGTGAGCCGAGATTGTGTTAATGCACTCCAACCTGGCAACAGGAACAAAACTCCATCTCAAAAATAAATAAATAAATAAATAAATAAATAATAAAAGAATAAAAAAATGAAGAAAGTCTACACCTATGGAATGTGATTAAGCAAACAAATATTCAAATAATGGCAGTTTGAAAACAAAAAGAGATGGGAAAATGCATAGAAAACCTATTTTGTGAATTAATAGCTGGAAACTATTCAAGTCTTGAAAGAAATGTGGACATCCAGATCCAGGACACTAAAAAGGTCTCAAATAGACTCAACCAAAAAAGGTCCTCTCCAAAGCACAATACAGTCAAACTGTTAAAAGTCAAAGAGAGAATTCTAAAAAAGCAATTGTCAAGTCACAAAGGAATGAATCCCTATTAGGCCGGGTGCAGTGGCTCACGCTTGTAATCCCAGCACTTTGGGAGGCTGAGGTGGGCGGATCACAAGGTCAGGAAACCGAGACCATCCTGGCTAACATGGTGAAACTGTGGCTCTATTAAAAAATACAAAAAATTAGCCAGGCATGGTGGCAGGCGCCTGTAGTCCCAGCTACTCGGGAGGCTGAAGCAGGAGAATCACTTGAACCCGGAAGGCAGAGTTTGCAGTGAGCCGAGATCGCGCCACTGCACTCCAGCCTGGGCAACGGAGCAAGACTCCGTCTCTTTTAAAAAAAGAAAGGAAGGAATCCCTATTAGACAAACAGCAGATTTCTCAGAAGAAAATTTCCTGAGCCAGGAAGCTATTCTTAAGAAATGAAGGTGAGGGCCGGGCGCAGTGGCTCATCACGCCTGTAATCCCAGCACTCTGGGAGGCCAAGGCGAATCACAAGGTCAGGAGATTGAGACGATACTGGCTAACACGGTAAAACCCCCTCTCTACTAAAAAAGTACAAAAAAAATTAGCTGGGCGTAGTGGCGAGCACCTGTAGTCCCAGCTACTTGGGAGGCTGAGGCAGGAGAATGGCATGAACCCAGGGGACAGAGCTTCCAGTGAGCTGAGATCGCGCCACTGCACTCCATCCCGGGTGACAGAGAGAGGCTCCGTTTCAAGAAAAAAGAAATAGAAATGAAGGTGAAATAGTCTTTTGTAGACAAGCAAACTTTGAGAGAATTATTCACTAGACTGGCCTTACAAGAAATGGTCTAGGAAGTCCTACATCTGGAAGTGAAAGGATAATAACTACCATCTGAAAACACAAGTAAGGATAAAACTCACTGATAGCAAATTAAAAACTGAGGCCTGGGCTAGGCGGGGTGGCTCACACCTGTAATCCCAGCACTTTGGGAGGCTGAGGTGGGCGGATCACAAGGTCAGGAGATTGAGACCATCCTGGCCAACACGGTGAAATCCCTGTTTCTACTAAAAATCCAAAAAAATGGATGGGTGCAGAGGTTCACACCTGTAATCCCAACACTTTGGGAGGCTGAGGCAGGTGGATCATCTGAGGTCAGGAGTTCGAGATCAGATTGGCCAACATGGTGAAACCCTCTCTCTCCTAAAAATACAAAAATTAGCCAGGCATGGTGGCGCGTGCCTGTAATCTCACCCACTAAAGGGGCTGAGCCAGGAGGATTGCTTGAATCTGGGAGGCGGAGCTTGCAGTGAGCCAACATTGTGCCACTGCACTCCAGCCTGGGCAACAGAGTAAGACTCCGTCTCAATTAAAAAAAAAAAAAAAAAAATTTGCCAGGTGTGGTGGCAGGCACCTGTAATCCCAGCTACTCAGGAGGCTGAAGCAGGAGAATCGCTTGAACTAGAGATAGTGGAGGTTGTTGTGAGCCATGATCACACCACTACACCACTCCAACCTGGGCAACAGAGTGAGACTCCATGTCCAAAAAAAAAAAAAGGAAAAATGTAAAAGATAATAATAAAAGGAAATCATTCAAACACACAATAAGGAAGATGAAGTACAGAACATGTAAATATGAAATCTTTCAAATTAAAACTGAAAAGTAAAAATCACAATTGATTACAACTATATAAAACTGTATATACTGATAAAGATTGAAAACAAAAAAGAAGAACAGCTCCTCTGTGAGCGTGATGAGATTATAAATATTTGGTATCGCATGATGTTTTATGAGCTTTTAGTCATTTTGATATAATTTTGTTTAGATAGCCACCTATGTCAGGGCATTAAAATACGATTCAATTTTCAAAAGTAGAACACACCAACTAGTTACACTGAATTATTTACACTAGCTTTCTTAGGACACCATCTGTAATCCCTACTACTGAATTCCAACATTTCTGAATTCTTACTTCTACCCACTCTTAAGCTAGAATGGCAGCAGACAAACAATAGCTACCTCCATTGCTGCAGTAGAAATTTATGGATAAGAAGATTTAAGAAGGCCAGATGTAATAGCTCACCCCTGTAATCCCAGCACTTTGGAAGGCCGAGGCAGAAGGATCACTTGAGCCCACGAGTTTGAGACTAGCCTGGGCAACACTGCAAGACCCTGTCTTTACAAAAAATTTAAAAATTAGCTGGGCATGGTGGTACGCACCACCATACCCAGCTAATTTATTTTTATTTTTTGTAGAGGCAGGGTTTCGCCATGTAGGCTGGTTTTGAACTCGTGGGTTTAAGTGATGGGCCTGCCTCGGCCTCCTAAAGTGTTGGGACTACAGGTGTGAGCCATGACACCAAACCTGATGTTATATTCTAATGAAGAAGACTAATTCAGGTTTCAGTAAATGTTTTTTTGTTTGTTTTCTGAGATGGAGTCTTGCTCTGTCACCCAGGCTGGAGTGCAGTGGCACGATCTTGGCTCACTGCAACCTCCACCTCCCAGGTTCACGCCATTCTCCTGCCTCAGCCTCCCAAGTAGCTGGGATTACAGGTGCCCGCCACCACGCCCAACTAATTTTGTATTTTTAGTAGAGACAGGGTTTCTCCGTGTGGGTCAAGTCAGTCTCGAATTCCCAACCTCAGGTGATCCAGCTGCCTTGGCCTCCCAAAGTGCTGGGATCACAGGTGTGAGCCACCACGCCAGGCACATAATTATGCAGTTTGTCATAGTAAGTGTGAAATCTCTAAGGACAGATGGATTTCTACTTATTTACAAGTACATAGTACATGTTTACCTGTACTAATGCCAATCATTTAAAATAGCAAGGTCTCAAAAAGCATTAAAAGTAATTGCTTCTGAGGGGAAAGATTCAGCCCTTTGACTGTCAGCCACTTCAAGAACCTCTGGGACAGAGGTTCAACCTTTATCCTTCACCTAGAGAAATTTTATTATAAAAAGAAAAGTTCACAACACTAGCTTAAAGTTTTTTTAAAAGTACCATTTAAAAACTGAAATGTTGACCAGGCACAGTGGCTCACACCTGTAATCCTAGCATTTTGGGAGGCTGAGGCAAGTGGATCACGAGGTTGGGAGTTCAAGATCGGCCTGGCCAAGATGGCGAAACCCTGTCTCTACTAAAAATACAAAAATTAGCTGGGCGCAGTGGCAGGCACCTGTAATCCCAGCTACTGAGGAGACTGAGGCAGGAGAATTGCTTGAACCCAGGAGGCAGAAGTTGCAGTGAGCCGAGAACGTGCCACTGCACTCTAGCCTGGGTAACAAAATGAAATGTCCAGCATTATCTCCAGAGAAATTAAGAAAAAAGAAATGGGGCTGGGTGCAGAGGCTCATGCCTGTAATCCTAGCACTTTGGGAGGCCAAAGCAGGCAGACTGCCTGAGCTCAGGAGTTCAAGACCAGCCTGGGCAACACGGTGAAGACCTGTCTCTACTAAAAAAATACAAAAAAAAAAAAAAAATTAGCTGGGCGTGGTGGCATGCGTCTGTAGTCCCAGCTACTTGGGAGGCTGAGGCAGGAGAATTGCTTGAACCTGGGAGGTGGAGGTTGCAGTGAGCCGAGATCGTGCCATTGCACTCCCACCTGACGAGAGCGAGACTCTGCCTCAAAGAAGAGCAAACAAATAAGAAAAAAGAAATGGAATAATAAAAAACATTGCAAAAGTTGAAATAGTTGAATTAAATAAATGAGATGTAGACTGGGTGTGGTGGCTCACACCTGTAATCCCAGCACTTTGGGAGGCCAAGGTGGGTGGATCACTTGAGGTCCGGAGTTCAAGACCAGCCTGGCCAACGTGGCGAATCCCCATCTCTACTAAAAATACAAAAATTAGCCAGGTATGGTGGCACGGGCCACCATATAGTTCCAGCTACTCAGAGGCTGAGGCAGGAGAATCGACTGAGCCCAGAAGGTGGAGGTTGCAGTGAGCAGAGATCATATTGTTACACTCCAGTCTGGGCAGAAGGGCAAGGCTCTGCCTCAATCAATCAATCAATCAATCAGTGTAGAAATAAGTCAATCTGATCAATTTATAAAAATACATTCCAAAAATAAGTTCCTCAACTGGTACAATGGACTGTCTTTAGTCAGTTTATTAAAAAATCAATTACTGTTTCTTCGAACATTCTTGAAAATGTGTAACTGCAATTTCTTTGGGAAAAAGCATCCAGAAATAAACCATTGTTAAACAATATTTTCCATCCCACAACTAGTGGATCTTCACTTAACAGTTCCTTTAAAATGTTTGTATAGGCCAGGCGCCATGGCTCGTGCCTGGAATCCCAGCACGTTGGGAGGCCAAGGTGGGGGGGATCACCTGAGAACAAGAGTTCGAGACCAGCGTGGCCAACATGGTGAAATCACGTCTCCACTAAAAGTACAAAAATTAGCTGGGTGTAGTGGCACGTGCCAGTAGTCCCAGCTACTCGGGAGGCTGAGACTTGAGAAACGCTTGAACCCAGGAGGTGGAGGATGCAGTGAGCCAAGATGGGACCACTACACTCCAGGCTGGGTGACACAGCAAGACTCTTGTCTCAAAAAACATAAAATAAAAATAAATAAATGTTTGTATAAACAAAGATATCTAAGGGATTTTAATTTTCTTTTTTTTTTTTTTTTTGAGACGGAGCCTCGCTCTGTCGCCCAGGCTGGAGTGCAGTGGCGGGATCTCAGCTCACTGCAAGCTCCGCCTCCCGGGTTCACGCCATTCTCCTGCCTCAGCCTCCCGAGTAGCTGGGACTACAGGCGCCCGCCACCTTGCCCAGCTAGTTTTTTGTATTTTTTAGTAGAGACGGGGTTTCACCGTGTTAGCCAGGATGGTTTCGATCTTCTGACCTCGTGATCCGCCCATCTCGACCTCCCAAAGTGCTGGGATTACAGGCTTGAGCCACCGCGCCCGGCCAGGGATTTTAATTTTCATTTAAAGCTGTAGTGTAGTATCATTATCATCACGTGCACCTCTTCTCAGAACTAGACTGGAAATCCACGTTGTTGTTGTTGCTTGTCATCATTTCAGGTTTGTTTCTTGGGTTTTATTTTTTTTGTTTCGTTTTGTTTCCTGACGGAATCACTCTGTAGCCCAGGCTGGAGTGCAGTGGCGCGATGTCGGCTCACTGCAAGCTGCACCTCCCAGGTTCAAGCTATTCTCCTGCCTCGGCCTCCCAAGTAGCTGGAACTACAGGTGCCCACGACCACGCCCAGCTAATATTTTGTATTTTTAGTAGAGACTGGGTGTCACCATGTTAGCCAGGATGGTCTCAATCTCCCAACCTAGTGATCCACCTGCCTCAGCCTCCCAAAGTGCTGGGATTACAGGCGTGAGCCACCACGCCTGGCCAGTTTGTTTGTTTTTTGAGACAAAGTCTTGCTCTGTCACCCAGGATGGAGTGCAACAGCACGATCTTGGCTCACTGCAACCTCTGCCTCCCAGGTTCAAGCAATTCTCCCACCTCAGCCTCCAGAGTAGCTGGGACTACAGGCATCTGCAGTGTACCTGGCTAATTTTTGTACTTTTAGTAGAGACGGGGTTTCACCATATGGGTCAGGCTGGTCTTGAACTTCTGACCTCATGATCCACCCACCTCGGCCTCCCAAAGTCCTGCAATTACAGGTGTGAGCTACCATGCCGGGCCTTTTTTTTTTGAGATGGAGTCTTGCTGTGTCGTCCAGGTTGGAGTGCAGTGGGGTGATCTCGGCTCACTGCAACCTCCATCTCCTGGGTTCAAGCAATTCTCTGCCTCAGCCTCCCAAGTAGCTGGGCACCTGCCACCATGCCCGACTAATTTTTTTGTATTTTTAGTACAGATGGGGTTTCACCATCTTGGCCAGGCTGGTCTTGAGCTCCTGACCTTGTGATCGACATGCCTCAGCCTCCCAAAGTGCTGGGATTACAGGCGTGAGCCACTGCACCTGACCCAATTAATGTTCTTTATACAAGCATTATAGTTATCTTTATTATAAATTAAGAATAGTAAATCTTTTTTTTTTTTTTTGGTGATGGAGTCTTGCTCTGTTGCCCAGAGCTGGAGTGCAGTGGTGGAATCTCGGCTCACTGCAACCTCTGCCTCCCGGGTTCAAGCAATGCTCCTGCCTCAGCCTCTCAAGTAGCTGGGATTACAGGCATGTGCCACCACAACCGGCTAATTTTTGTATTTTTTAGCAGAGACAGGGTTTCACCATGTTGGCCAGAATGGTCTCAAACTCTGATCTCAGGTGATCCGCCCGCCTTGGCCTCTCTCAAAGTGCTAGGATTATAGGCGTGTGCCACCCCGCCCAGCCAGGAATATTAAATCTTAAATCCAAGAAAAACCTGTGGTAATTACAGACCTCTATGAAAACCACCATTACCAATACAAATATGGAATGTACTAAAGGCTTTTATGTATGTGTATGTGTCTGTAACACACACATATATTCAGGTATTCTTTCTTTTTTTTTTTTGAGACGGAGTCTTGCTCTGTCGCCCGTGCAGTGGCGCGATCTTGCCTGGCTGCAAGCTCCACCTCCCGGGTTCACGCCATTCTCCTGCCTCAGCCTCCTGAGTAGCTGGCACTACAGGCGCCCGCCACCACGCTCAGCTAATTTTTGTATTTTAGTAGACACGGGTTTCACCGTGTTAGCCAGGATGGTCTCGATCTCCTGACCTCGTGATCCGCCCATCTCGGCCTCCCAAAGTGCTGGGATTACAGGCGTGAGCCACCGCGCCCAGCCTTAGGTATTCTTTCACATTTGCCGGTTGTTGAAAATTAAAAAACAGAATATACATATAGATAAAAAATGGAATTAAAATGTGCTATCTGGTGAAAAGTTTATTTAGCGGCTTAAACAGAGACGAAAAAAGGGTGAACTGAATGATAAAGAAATGTAAGCTGAGCCTGGTAGCTCACGCCTGTAATCCCAGCACTTTGGGAGGCCAAGGCTGGTGGATCACCTGAGGTCAGGAGTTTGAGACCAGCCTGGCTAACACGGTGAAACCCTGTCGCTACTAAAAATACAAAAATTAGCCAGGCGTGGTGGCACACACCTGTAATCCCAGCTACTCCGGAGGCTGAGGCAGGATAATTGCTTGAACCAGGAGTCGGAGGTTGCAGTGAGCCAAGATCACCACTGTACTTCAGCCTGGCAACAGAACGAGACTCCACCTCAAAAAATTAAAATAAAAAAAGAAATGTCAACCAGGCACGGTGGCTCACGCCTGTAATCCTAGCATTTTGGGAGGCCGAGGTGGGTGGATCACGAGGTCAGAAGATCAAGATCATCTTGGCTAACACGGTGAAACCCCATCTCTACCAAAAATACAAAAAAAAAAGTTAGCAAGGCATGGTGGCATGCGCCTATAGTCCCAGCTACTCAGAAGGCTGAGACAGAAGAATCGCTTGAACCCAGGAGGCGGAGGTTGCAGTGAGCTGAGATCGTGTCACTGCACTCCAGCCTGGGCAACAGAGCAAGACTCCGTCTCAAAAAAGAAAAAAAGAAAAGTCATAGAGGGTTTCACAGATAGACAAATGGAGATAAACTAGGAAAATGATAGTGAGATATGGAGGAATAGACAGGATCATGTACATGTTCTATGAACAGTATGGCCAACATGGCAAAACCTCATCTCTACTAAAAATACAAAAATTAGCTGGGTGTGGTGGTGCACACCTGTAATCCTAGCTACTCGGGAGCTGAGGCAGAATCGCCTGAACGAGGAAGGTGGAGGTCACAGTGAGCCAAGATCATGCCACTGCACTCCAGCCTTAGAGAAAGAGTGAGACTTCGTCTTAAAAATACTTTTTTTTTTTTTTGCTCCTGGAAATGGAAAGAATGGCACAACAGTTATTCTTTTTTGTTTGTTTGTTTTTTGAGACGGAGTCTCACTCTACTGCCCAGGCTGGAGTGCAGTGGTATGATCTTGGTTCACTGCAACTTCTGCCTCCCGGGTTCAAGCGATTCTCCTGCCTCAGCCTCCTGAGAAGCTGGGACTACAGGCGCATGCCATCATGCCCAACTAATTTTTGTATTATTAGTAGAGGCAGAGTTTCACCATGTTGGCCAGGCTGGTCTCAAACTCCTGACTTCGTGATCTGCCCACACTGGCCTCCCAAAGCGCTGGAACAACAGGCGTGAGCCACCGCGCCCAGCCATAACAGGTTATTCTTACAGGCTTATTAGTACTATTTGATAACCATACATATAAATTAGATACATACACTTTTATATATAAAGTTCTTGTTACAATTTACTACAACCACCATAAGCCAAAGAGAATACCTTGGGGTGAGGAAAGATGTTGCTCTTGCAGCTTCTCTTGAGAGAGCAGTCCCAAGTAGCTGAGAACAACATACTTTGTTTCATAGTGAAATCCCAGAGGCACAGTAGAAGAGGACGCCATTGAATTGGCTGGTGAGGCTCCAAAAAGGTCTACTTATGGATGTGTAAAACCTAAGAACAGAAAAGTAATGTTTTCAGTTTAAAGTTTATTACATGCTACTTTAAGTTGTTTCACACCAAAATGTCTTGTGCAACTCTTGGAGTGTTCTTTTTTTTTTTTTTTTTTGAGGTGGAGTCTCGCTCTTGTTGCTCAGGCTGGAGTGCAGTGGCGCAATCTCAGCTCACTGCAACCTCTGCCTCCCAGGTTCAAGCCACTGCACTTCAGCCTCGCGACAGAGCAAGACTCTGTCTCAAAAAAAAGTATTGCACATACAATTACATGCAGTATATAATACTTGACAATATTAGATGACTTACTGGTTTATGTATTTACTACACTTATTGTTAGAGTGTACTCCTACTTATTAAAAAAAAAAAAGTGAACTGTAAAAGTCTCAGGGCAGGTGGTCCTCCAGGAGGGATTCCAGAAGAAGGCATTGTTACTGGAAATGTCAACTCCATGGGTTACTGCCCCTGAAGACTGTCCAGTGGGACAAGGTGTGGAGGTGGAAGACAGTGATATTAATAATTCTGACTCTGTGTAGGCCTAGGCTAATGAGTCTGTTTGTATCTTACTTTTTAGGAAAACAGTTTAAAAGGAAAAGAAAAAAAAAAAAAGAAAATTAAAAAAAAAAAAAACTTATACAATAAGGACATAGGCAATGCATGGTGGCTCACGCATGTAATCCCAGAACTTTAGAAGGCTGAGGTGGGAATTCAGGACCCCACTGCTTGAGGCCAGGAGTTCAGGACCAGCCTGGGCAATATATCAAGACTCCATCTCTACAAAAAAATTTAAAACATTAGCTGGGCGTGGTAGGGCCTGCCCATGGTCCCAGCTACTCAGGAAGCTGAGGCAGGAGGATTGCTTGAGCCAAGGAGGTCAAGACTGCAGTGAGTTATAATTGCACCACTGCACACCAGCCTGGCAAACAGTGCAAGACCCTGTCTTAAAAAAAGAGAAGACGGGGCCGGGCACAGTGGCTCACACCTGTAATCCCAGCACTTTGGGAGGCTGAGGCGGGTGGATCACAAGGTCGGGAGAGATTGAGACCACCCTGGCTAACACGGTGAAACCTTGTCTCTACTAAAAATACAAAAAATTAGCCGGGCATGGCAGCGGGCGCCTGTAATCCCAGCTACTTGGGAGGCTAAGGCAGGAGAATAGCATGAACCCGGGAGGCGGAGCTTGCAGTGAGCCAAGATCACAACACTGCACTCCAGCCTGGGCGAAAGAGCGAGACTCCATCTCAAAAAAAAGAGAGAGAAGACACAAATCTAGGTGTGCTGGCTCATATCTGTAATCCCAGCACTTTGGGAGGCAGAGGCAGGTAGATTGCTTGAAACCAGCCTGACAACATAGTAAAACCTTGTCTCTACACAAATTTTTAAAATTAGCCAAGGTATCTGGTGCACACCTATAATCCCAGCTACTCAGAAGCTGAGATGGGATGATTGCTTGAGCCCAGGAGGTAGAGGCTGCAGTGAGTCATGATCACACCACTGCACTCCAGCCTAGGTAACAGAGCAACACCCTGTCTCAATAACTAAAACAAAAAGAAATAGAAGATAAAGCTTTTCGGGACCTTTTTGTGTGTTCATTCAACACACATTTTTTAAGCTGCAAGGTACTCTATAGGCATCAGTCATGAACACAAATATGATAAATCACCAGACCTCAGGAGTTTTCAAACAGAAGTAAACAAAAATATATGTAACAAAAATATAGACTGGAAAAAGAGGCAACGTTGGCAAAATTTAAGATCTGTGATAAGCAAACTAAGATAAATATCCTAGAATGATAAACAATTTTTAAAAATACAAGCAGAATTTGAAATATACAAAATAAAAAGGCTATAGATGTAAGTGGCTGGCACAGTGGCTCATGTTTATAATTCCAACACTTTGGAAGGCCAAGGCAGGAGGATCACTTGAGGTCAGGAATTCAACACCGGCCTGGACATCACAGTGAGACCCTGTCTCTACAAAAACTAAAATTAGCCCTGGGTGTGGTGGCATGCACCTGTAGTCCTAGCTACTTGGGAGACTGATAAGGCAGAAGGATCACTTGAGCCCAGGAGCTTGAGGTTATAGGGAGCTATGATCACATACCAATGTACTCCAGCCTGGGTGACAAAGCAGGACCATGTCTTACAAAAAAAAAAAAAATTCATACTGGAGGCGGTAAGGAAGACAGACTGGAGAGTAGAGGCAAGGAGACAAGTTAGGAGAATATGGAAAAACCTCAGCAAGAGATGTAAGAAGGCATGAACTAGCATAGGAACAGAACACTGAAAAGGGGAGGATGGATAGGAAAAAGGCTAGGAATTCAAAGATCTGTTGGTTAACTCAATGAGTGACCGACCCAGGAAGCTGTAAGGTAAGTGGTATTACTCCTATTTCTCAAACCAGATAATATAGGAAGAGCTAGTTTGGGGAAAGATAAGGAAATCACTTTAGGGTATACAGACAGTCCCCAACTTACAACAGTTTGGCTTACAATTTTTTCACTTTATGACGGCAGTGCAAACACAATATGCATTCAGTAGAAACTGAACTTCAACTATCCATACAACCACTCTGTTTTTTCACTTTCAATACGGTATTCAAGAAATCTGATGGCCGGGCGCAGTGGCTCATGTCTGTAACCCCACATGTTGGGAGGCTGAGGCAGGTGGCTTACCTGAGGCCAGGAGTTCAAGATCAGCCTGGCCAACATGGCAAAACCCCATCTCTAGTAAAAATACAAAAATTCGCCGGTCATGGTGGCATGTGCCTATAGTCCCAGCTACTTGGGAGACTGAGACAGGAGAATCGCTTGAACCCGGCAGGAAGAGGCTGAAGTGAGCCGAGATCGCACCACTGCACTCCAGCTTGGGCAACAAGAATAAGACTCTGTCTCAAAAAAAAAAGAAATTTGATAAGATATTCAACACTTTACTATAAAATAGGTTTTATATTTCATGATTTTACACAACTGCAGGCTAATGTGTTTTAAGCACACTTAAATGTGCTTAATGTGTGGTTGGGAACAGTGGTTCACATCTGTAATCCTAGCACTTCGGGAGGCCAAGAAAGAGGGATCACTTAAGCTTAGGAGTCTGAGACAAGCCTGGGCAACATGGCGAAATCCCACTTCTACAAAAAATTCAAAAAAAACATTTTTTGCTTAATGTGTTTTAAACATAGGCTAAGTTATATTTGGTAGATGTATTACACGTATTTTCAACATATATTTTACACTTACGATGGGTTTCTCAGGATGTAACCCCACTGTAAGTTGAGGAGCATCTAAATTGAATTTTCAAGTACCTACAAGTCATCCAGATAGTGATACAGAATAAGCAGCTGGATATAAAGGTCTTTAAGAGGCCGGGAGCCGTGGCTCACGCCTGTAATCCCAGCACTTTGGGAGGCCCAGGCAGGTGGATCACGAGGTCAGGAGATCGAGACCATCCTGGCTAGCACAGTGAAGCCCTGTCTCTACTGAAAATAGACGAAATTAGCTGGGCGTGGTGGGGGGAACCTGTAGTCCCAGCTGCTCAGGAGGCTGAGGCAGGAGAATCACTTGAACCCAGGAGGTGGAGCTTGCAGTGAGCCGAGATCGCGCCACTGCACTCTAGTCTGGGTGACAGAGCAAGACTCCGTCTCCAAAAAAAAAAGGAAGAAAGAGGTCTAGCCTGGAGATACAAAATTCTAAGTATTCTGTATAAATATAAGTCAACTGAATTACCTAAGAAGCGTGAATGGCCAGGAGCAGTGGCTCACACCTCTAATCCCAGCACTTTGGGAGGCCAAGGCAGGCAGATCACGAGGTCAAGAGTTCAAGACCATCCTGGTCAACATGGTGAAGCCCTGTCTCTATTAGCTGGGCATGGTGGCGCATGCCTGTAATCCCAGCTACTCGGGAGACTGAGGCAGGAGAATTGCTTAAACTGGGACCCAGGAGGCAGAGGTTGCAGTGAGTTGAGATTGCGCCACTGCACTCCAGCCTGGGCTACAGAGCAAGACTCTGTCTCAAAAAAAAAAAACAAAAGAAGAGTGAATGGACAGTGGGGTGCGGTGGCTCACACCTATAATCCCAACACTTTGGAAAACAGAGACAAGAGGATTGCTTCAGGCCGGGGTTCAAGACCAGCATGAAAAAGAAGAAAATTAACTGAGCTGGTGGCACGTGCCTATAGTCCCAGTTACTTGGGAGGCCAAGGTGGGAGGACAGCTTGAGCCCAGGAGGCTGAGGCTGCAGTGAGACTGGACTGCGCCACTGCACTCCAGCCTGGGTGACAGAGCAAGATCCTGTCTTTAAAAAAAAAAGAAAAAAAAATGTGAATGGAGAACAATGATTTTCAATGGGAGGGGTGTGTCAAAATATCAGGGGAAGTACAGTTTGTAAAAGAATATTCAATATACTTTCAGACTTGGAAAACGAAAATCACCTATTAGTTTCAGACTACAGACTATAGAAGGTAAGGCTCAGTAAATTTTCAATCTTGTTTGCAGCAGTGATTCTCAGTGCTGGGACAAGAAGGAAAAGAACATGCCTCCCACCGCCAATGCCACCAGAATAGAAGCCAGGGAAAATTTTTTTTTTTGAGACAGAGTCTTGCTCTGTCACCCAGATTGGAGTGCAGTGGTGCGATCTTGCCTCATAGCAACCTCTGCCTCCCCGGTTCAGGCCATTCTCCTGCCTCCACCTCCGGAGCAGCTGGGACTACAGGCGCCCGTCACCACGCCCGGCCGATTTTTTTTTTTTTTTTTTTTAGTAGAGACGGGGTTTCACTATGTTAGCCAGGATGGTCTCGATCTCCTGACCTCGTGATCCACCCGCCTCGGCCTCCCAAAGTGCTGGGATTATAGGCGTGAGCCACCGCACCCAGCCTGGATAATTTTTATTTACCTTATTTTAATAAAGGAGACATGGGTTACAAAATACGTTCAGAAATACTGGTATAATCTTAAAAAGAACACAATAGAATTCATTAACATTTAAGGGGTAGTCAAAAGATGAGAAGCTGGAAGAGCAACCCTTTCAGTCCAGATTGAAACAGAAAGGTAGAAAGAAAACCAGGAAAGACTGATCACAGAAGTCAGGGAGGCACTTCAATAAGAAGGCAGTGAACTGTGTCAAACATAGTAACACATGTCAAGAAGAATGAAAATAAGAAGACTCAGCCAGGCAGAGTGGCTCATGCCTGTAATCCCAGCACTTTGGGAGGCTGAGGCAGGCAGATAACCTGAGGTCAGGAGTTCAAAACCAGCCTGGCCAACATGGTGAAACCCCATCTCTACAAAAATACAAAAATTAGCTGGGCATGATGGCGGGTGCCTGTAATCCCAGCTACTTAGGAGGCTGAGGCAGGAGAATTGCTCAGAGCAGGGAGGCGGAGGTTGCAGTGGGCCAAGATCACGCCATTACACTCCAGCTTGGACGACACAGCAAAGCTTCATCTCAAAAAAAACAAAACAACAACAGAAAAAAAACAAAAAAGAAAGAAAGAAAAAAAGGGGGGAAGAACATAAAAAATTAATAACATTAATAACAATCTAAGCTTTTAGAAGTCTCTTCGGCCAGGCGCGGTAGCTCAAGCCTGTAATCCCAGCACTTTGGGAGGCCGAGACGGGCGGATCACGAGGTCAGGAGATCGAGACCATCCTGGCTAACACGGTGAAACCCCGTCTCTACTAAAAAATACAAAAAACTAGCCCGGCGATTTGGCGGGCGCCTGTAGTCCCAGCTACTCGGGAGGCTGAGGCAGGAGAATGGCCTAAACCCAGGAGGTGGAGCTTGCAGTGAGCTGAGATCCCGCCACTGCACTCCAGCCTGGGCACGAGACTCCATGTCAAAAAAAAAAAAAAAAAAAAGAAGTCTCTTCGGCAGCCAGGCACGATGGCTCACGCCCGTAATCCCAGCACTCTGGGAGGCTGAAGTGGGTGGATCACCTGAGGTCAGGAGTTCAAGACCAACCTGGCCAACATGGTGAAACCCAGTTTCTACTAAAAATACAAAAATTAGCTGGGTGTGGTGGCAGGTGCCTGTAATCCCAGCTACTCAGGAGGTTAAGGCAGGAGAATCGCTTGAACCTGGGAGGCAGAGGTTGCAGTGAGCCGAGATCGTGCCACTGCCCTATAGCCTGGGTGACAGATCAAGACTCCGTCTCAAAAAAAAAAAAAAAAGTCTCTTTAACAACAACATTCTTTTGCTAGAAAATAAAAAATGAAAGTCTCAGTATTTCTTTGGTGACAGGAATAAGAAAGTATTTGTTTTTGAATAAATGCTTTAAAGAATCGGCCAGGCGTGGTGGCTCACACCTGTAATCCCAGCACTTTGGGAGGCCGAGGCAGGCGGATCACCTGAGGTCAGGAGTTCGAGACCAGCCTGGGCAACCTGGTGAAACCCCGTCCCTACTAAAATACAAAAATTAGCTAGGCGTGGTTGCGTGTGCCTATAATACCAGCCACTCCGGAGGCTGTGGCAAGAGAATTGCTTGAGTCTGAGAGGTGGAAGTTGCAGTGAGCCAAAATCACGCCATTGAACTCCAGCCTGTGTGACAGAGCTACACGCTAGAGTCCATCTCCCCCGCTGCCAAAAAAATTGATGAGCCAAGAACAGGTTCATGCCCATAATCCCAATACTGTGGGAGGCTGAGGCAGGGAGCTAGCCTGACCTCAGGAGATTGAGGCTGCAGTGAGCCTGTGATAATGCCACTACACTCCGGCCTGAGTGACAGGGTAACACCCTGTCTCTAATTAAAAGAAAAAAAAATTGATGTTCTCTGATTTGTTGTATTCAAATTTCTTGTATTTACCAAGAATCCATATCACTGAAGTCAATTACCAACCCAAAAGCCAGAGACAAACTACAAATCACCAAGTTTCCAAATTTGATTTTTAGCATAATGTTCTCCAAATTTTCTTACAAAACCTGATTGTCTAATTATAAATGCAATCTTAATCATGAATTTCATCTTCCATCTATAACTCTAGTATATATGTTAAAGCCCGTATATCTATATATTTGAAGGATTGTATTTATTCATTTAAATCTAGTATAGAGTTTTCAGACTTTAAATGCATATTTGTCATTCTAGTTATAAACATACCAGACCTACAATATAAAATATCCATTCAATTTTTTTTTTAATTTAAAATTTTTTTCTTTTTTGAGATGGAGTCTCGCTCTGTTGCCCAGGCTGGAGTGCAGTGGCGCGATCTCAGCTCACTGCAAGCTCCACTTCCCAGGTTCATGCCATTCTCCTGCCTCAGTCTCCCAAGTAGCTGGGACTATAGGCGCCCGCCACCATGCCCGGCTGATTTTTTTTTTTTTTTTTTTTTGTATTTTTAGTAGAGACAGGGTTTCACCGTGTTAGCCAGGATGGTCTCGATCTCCTGACCTCGTGATCCACCCGCCTCGGCCTCCCAAAGTGCTGGGATTACAGATGTGAGCCACCACACCCGGCCTAACTTTTAAATTTTTTATAGAGATGGAGTCTCACTATGCTGCCCCAGCTGGTCTCAAACTCCAGGCCCCAAGTGATCCTCCCACTTTAGCCTCCCAAATTGCTGAGATTACAAGCATGAGCCACCATATCTGGCCCCAACTTCTAATTTAGCTTGAGCTTCCAGTTGTGTAGCAACAAAGCAGCTCCTTAAGGCCTATGGTTAAATGGGGGAAAAGTCACATCCCAAGAACACTATTATATAACTAGCACATTTGTATTAAATTATAGGGCAAAGGTATTGACAATATGCCAAGTGTAAACTCCACAGCACTACTACAGGGTCAGGTCTCTAAGCACAAAATGGGAGGGAAACCCACTTCCTTTGCAACATTCTGCAGTGTCTAATAAATATATTGCACAATAGACTTTTGCATTTCTTTTTTTTTTTTGAGATAGAGTCTCTCTGTCACCCAGGCTAGAGTGCAGTGGCACGACCTTGGCTCACTGCAACCTCCGTCTCGTGGGTTCAAGCGATTCTCCTGCCTTGGCCTCCCAAGTAGCTGGGACTACAGGGGTGTGTCACCAAGCCCCGCTAATTTTTTGTATTTTTTTAGCAGAGACAGGGTTTCACTGTGTTAGCCAGGATGTTCTCGATCTCCTGACCTCCTGATCCACCCACCACAGCCTCCCAAAGTGGTGGGATTACAGGCGTGAGCCACCGTGCCTGGATGGACTTTGGCATTTCTAATAAACATCATATATAAATTACATCTTCATGACACTGTTTGTAAAGCATTTTTCTTTTCTTTTTCTTTTTTTTTTTTGAGACAGAGTCTCGCTCTGTCGCCCAGGCTGCAGTGCAGTGGCGTGATCTCAGCTCACTGCAAGCTCCGCCTCCTAGGTTCATGCCATTCTCCTGCCTCAGCCTCCCAAGTACCTGGGACTACAGACACCCGCCACCACGCCCGGTTAATTTTCTGTATTTTTAGTAAAGACAGGGTTTCACCGTGTTAGCCAGGACGGTCTCGATCTCTCAACCTCGTGATCCCCTTGCCTTAGCCTCTCCTCCCAAAGTGCTAGGATTACAGGCGTGAGCCACCACGCCCAGCCAATAGTCTCAATTTTATAGATGGAGGAACAAGAACAATTTATTTGACTAAAATCATACAGCTAGTTAACATCACAACCACTAAATTGGGTACACCATCTTCACTTCCTCTTTGCCCTTAACTGTATTTATTCAACACATATTTACTGCATGCCAGGCAATGTACTAGGTGAGAGGAATGCAGAAGTGAAAACACTAACACTAGTAATACGGGAGGATACGGTAGCAAAACAAGTTGGTTTTCATAGTATCACAGACCCAGAGTACTGAAAGAAGCAAATTTGTCAGTTTTGAGAACGGATGGGGGAAAAAACAAAAAGCTAGATTGGATGAAAAGTAATTATGACCTGGGACCATCACCTAAAGCTTTTGTAGAAGCAAGGGACAAGGGGCTCAAGTCCATCCCACTATAAGCTCACCAACAGACTATTTCATATCTAAAAGGCAGATATTTAGGCCAAGCATGATGGCTCAGGCTTGTAATCCCAGCACTTTGGGAGGTCAAGGCAGGCAGATCACGAGGTCAGGAGTTCGAGACCAGCCTGGCCAACACAGTGAAACCCCATCTCCACTAAAAATACAAAAATTAGGCCAGGCGCAGTGGCTCACACCTGTAATCCCAGCACTTTGGAAGTCTGAGGCAGGCGGATCACAAGGCCAGGAGATCGAGACTATCCTGGCTAACACGATGAAACCCTGGCTCTACTAAAAATACAAAAAAATTAGCCAGGCTTGATGGCAGGCGCCTGTAGTCCCAGATACTCAGGAGGCTGAGGCAGGAGAATGGCGTGAACCCGGGAGACAGAGCTTGCAGTGAGCCAAGATAGCGCCACTCCGGCCTGGGAGACAGAGCGAGACTCGTCTCAAAAAAAAAAAAAAAAAAAAAACTAGCTGGACATGATGGCAGGCGCCTGTAATCCCATCTATTCTGGCGGCTGAAGCAGGAGAATCACTTGAACCCAGGAAACGGAGGCTGCAGTGAGCCGAGATCGCACCACTGCACTCCAGCCTGGGCAACAAGAGCGAAACACTGTCTCAAAAAAAAAAAAAAAAAAAAAAACCACCTGCCATAATTTGTACAATTCAAACTTTTTTTTTTTTTTTTTTTTTTTGAGACGGAGTCTGGCTCTGTCTCCCAGGCTGGAGTGCAGTGGCCGGATCTCAGCTCGCTGCAAGCTCCGCCTCCCGGGTTTACACCATTCTCCTGCCTCAGCCTCCGGAGTAGCTGGGACTACAGGCGCCTGCCACCTCGCCCGGCTAGTTTTTTGTATTTTTAGTAGAGACGGGGTTTCACCGTGTTAGCCAGGATGGTCTCGATCTCCTGACCTCGTGATCCGCCCGTCTCGGCCTCCCAAAGTGCTGGGATTACAGGCTTGAGCCAACACGCCCGGCCAATTCAAACTATTAAACATATTATGTAACCCATCTGTTTCTTTCTCTGCCTTACTCTTTTCACTTTGTTCCTCTATTAAGTTTCAAGTAGAGTTGTCCCTTGGTACCCACGTGGGATTGGTTCCAGGATACCTGCGGATTCCAAAATCCTCAGATGCTCAAGTTCCTCATACAAAATGGTGTGGTATTTGTGTATAACCTACTCACTTCCTTCTTCTCATATACTTTTAAGTCATTTCTAGATTACTTACAATACCTAACACAATGTAAATGCCATTTAAATAGCTGTTACACTGTATTGGTATCATTTGTATTGTTTTGAGTTATTTGTGTTTTTTCCCCCAAATATTCTCCAATCAAGATTGGTGGAATCTGCAGAGATATGGAAACTGGATAAAGAGAGCTAACTGTGGCTGCAGCCAGAGAGACAGCCTAAGGAAACCTAGAGTAACCTCATGCTGTGTTTATGTATTCATTTGTCATCATCTCCAAAACCAACCACAAGTAAAACATCCATGAACCTTCAACAACAAATATATATCCACAATTCTACAACATATGGCTTATTTTCTTTTTCAAACTAGATTTCTATTACAAGTACCAGTCCAAGTTCCAGAATGCTACCAGTGCTGATTATATTGTAGGAATTAGATACATTTTATAAAACATAATCAGAAGGTACACAGCAGCTATTAAATCCTACTATAAGCTGGGCATGGGAGCTCACGCCTATACTTCCCTGCACTTTAGGAAGCCGAGGTAGCTGGATCACTTGAGGCCAGGAGTTGGAGACCAGCCTGGCCAACATGGCGAAACCTCATCTCTACTAAAAATATAAAAATTAGCCAGGCGTGGTGGCATGTGCCTGTAATCCCAGCTACTCAGGAGGCTGAGGCATGAGAATCACTTGAACCAGGAAAGCAGAGGTTGCAGTGAGCCTAGATTGCACCACTGCACTCCAGCCTGGGCGACAGAGGGAGACTCTGTCTCCAAAAAAAAAAAAAAAAACCTACTATTAGTTCTTATGTAAAGCAAATATGCAGCAACATGAGAGTCTTTTGTATGTTTCCCAAACTTGTTCCATCAAATTACTTTGGATGCCTTTTAAAAAAGCCATTCCTAAACCGGGTGTGGTGGCTCACGCCTGTAATCCCAGCACTCTGGGAAGCCAAGGCGGGCGGATCACGAGGTCAGGAGATGGAGAGCATCCTGGCCAACATGGTGAAACCCTGTCTCTACTAAAAATACAAAAATTAGCTGGGCGTGGTGCACACGCTTGTAGTCCCAGCTACTTCAGGAGACTGAGAGAGGAGAATCGCTTGAACCTGGGAGGCAGAGGTTGCAGTGAGCTGAGATAGTGAAACTGCACTCCAGCCTGGTGACAGAGCAAGAATCCATCTCAAAAAAAAAAAAAAAAAAGAATTATTAAATACTCCAATAATACAGAGTTGAACACAATTATAATCCCAGTTTATACAGAAAAAAATAAAAATTCACATTCGATAAATCTATCGCAAATCAAAAATCTGTAATTTTAAACATAAATAGACCAGGCGAAGTTGCTCTTGCCTGTAATCCTAGCACTTTGGGAGGCCAGGCAGGCAGATCACCTAAGGTCAGGAGTTTGAGACCAGCCTGGCCAACATGGTGAAACCCCATCTCTACTAAAAATACAAAAATAAGCAGGGTGTGGTAGCGTGCATCTGCATTCCCAGCTACTCAGGAGGCTGAGCCAGAAGAATCACTTGAACCCGGGAAGCGGAGGCTGCAATGAACCGACATCGCACCACTGCACTCCAGCCTAGACAACAGAGTGAGATTCTGTCTCAAAATTAAAAAGTAGACTGGGCGCAGTGGCTCATGCCTGTAATCCTAGCACTTTGGGAGGCCGAGGTGGGCGGATCACGAGGTCAGGAGATCGGGACCATCCTGGCTAACACAGTGAAACCCCATCTCTACTAAAAATACAAAAAATTAGCCAGGCGTGATGGTGGGCGCCTGTATTCTCAGCTACTCGGGAGGCTGAGGCAGGAGAATTGCTTGAACCCGGGAGGTGGAGCTTGCAGTGAGCTGAGATTGCGCCACTGCACTCCAACCTGGGCAACACAGCGAGACTCTGTCTCAAAAAATAAATAAATACATAAAATTAAAAGTAAATAAAAAAGCAAACTTAATAACAACAACAACAAAAAATTAAGCTTCTTGGGCCAGGCGCGGTGGCTCACGCCTGTAATCCCAGCACTTTGGGAGGCTGAGACAGGTGGATCAGGAGGTCAGGAGATGGAGACCATCCTGGCTAACATGGTGAAACCCCGTCTCTACTAAAAATACAAAAATTAGCCGGGTGCAGTGGCGGGCGCCTGTAGTCCCAGCTACACGGGAGGCTGAGGCAGGAGAATGGCATGAACCCGGGAGACGGAGCTTGCAGTGAGTGGAGATCACGCCACTGCCCTCCAACCTGGTCGACAGAGCAAGACTCCATCTCAAAAAAAAAAAAAATTAAGTTTCTTGGTTATCAGCTCTTTAGTCTCATGACTCACCAGTGGCTTGAATAGGGAATTTTTTTTAAGTTCCACAAGTTAATATGGAGTCCAAAGCTATTTTCTAATCCATGCTTTACCAGCTCCTATTGAATTATAGGACTTTCTCTGAAAGAGGGTAAAATAATCCTAATAAAAATTATGAAATGGCTGGGTGCAGTGGCTCACACCTGTAATCCCAGCACTTTGGGAGGCTTAAGGCGAGCGGATTACCTGAGGTTGGGAGTGAAGACCTCACAAGAGTGAAACTCCATCTCAAAAAAAAATTACGAAATGGAAAAAAATTCGCCCCACCCATCTGAAAAATGCAACTGGACAAGTATTTTTAAAACTCACCAGACACTAGAACTCTAGTGTAGACACTACTCCCTTTCCAATTAAAACAGGCCTAATTGTTCAATCCTGTGTTAAGAGCTACCCAAAAATATTTTCACTCAGCAGTTGGCATTTGCAGATAATTCACAGACGACTGCCTTACTTTCATCCCCTGTCCTAAATAATCTGACTTTCACAATAATGAGGCTTCCTGTATATGGCTTGTGTAAAATGAGAACATAAAATTCAGTTACTCTGTTTCACTTCTAGATATATACCAGAGAAAAATGAAAACACATGTCTACACAAAAATTTGCACATGAATGCTCAAAGCAGCATTACGGACCAGGCGTGATGGCTCATGCATATAATCCCAGCACTTTGGGAGGCAGAGGCAGGAGGATCACTTGAGTCTAACAATTTCAGACCAGCCTGGGCAACATGGCAAAACCCCATCTCTACAAAAAATACAAAAAAAATTAGCTGGATATGGTGGTGTGTGCCTGTAGTCCCAGCTACTCAGGATGCTGAGGCAGGAGAATCGCTTGAACCCAGGAGGCAGAGGTTGCAGTGAGCTGAGACGGCGCTATTGCACTCCAGCCTGGGCAACAAGAGTGAAACGCCATCTCAAAAAAAAAAAAAAAAAAAACACTGGCCAGGCGGGGTGGCTCACGCCTGTAATCCCAGCACTTTGGGAGGCCGAGGTGGGCGGATCACAAGGTCAGGAGATTGAGACCATCCTGGCTAACAGAGTGAACACCACTCTCTAATAAAAATACAAAAAATTGGCCAGGCGTGGTGGAGGGCACCTGTAGTCCCAGCTACTCAGGAGACTGAGACAGGAGAATGGCGTGAACCCGGGAGGGGGAGCTTGCAGTGAGCCAAGATAGCGCCACTGCACTCCAGCCTGGGTGATAGAGCGAGACTCCATCTCACAAAAAAAAAAAAAAAAAAAAAAAAAAAAAAAAACCTGTCCATGAACTGATTTTTAAAATATGCTATGTCCATACAATGGAATATAATGCAGCAATAAAAAGGAATGAAGTACTGATACATGCTACATCTTGGATAAACTCTGAAAACATTATGCTAAGTGAAAGAAGCCAGACAGGCAGGGTGCGTGGCTCACGCCAGTAATCCTAGCACTTTGAGAGGCCAACATCACCTGAGGTCAGGAGTTGGAGACCAGCCTGGCCAACATGGCGAAACCCCGTCTCTACTACAAATACAAAAGTTAGCTGGGTGTGGTGGCGCCCACCTGTAATCCCAGCTACTCAGTAGACTGAGTTACGAGAATCGCTTGAACCTGGGAATCGGAGGTTGCAGTGAGATCACGCCACTGCACTCCAGCCTGGGGACAGAGTGAGCCTCCGTCTCAAAAAAAAAAAAAAAAAAAGAGAGGAAGCCAGACACAAAAGACCACATATTGGTCAGGCACGGTGGCTCACAAAAAAAAAAACAAAACACATATTATGTGATCCCATTTACATGAAATCTCCAGAATAGGCAAATCCATAGACACAGAAAGTAGATCAGTGGTTGCCAGAGGTGGGAGTAGAGGGGCCAGTAATAAAGAATGACTGCTAATGGGTGTGGGAGTCTCTTTTTGAAGTGATGAAAATGATTGTGGTGGTAGGTGCACAACTCTGTAAATATACTAAAAAGCAGTGAACTGTACAATGGTGAGTTGTATGGTATGTTAATTATATTTCAATAAAGTTGCTAAAAAAAAATCAGCTACTCCGATCCTTATGTGGTTCATAAAGAACCGAGATGACTGGGTTTCATGCTAATGCGTGACATGTGACTCCCTCAAACCATGTTGCCTCTTGGGCTCACTGGCACATTACTATCTGAGGAGGAAAAATTAAAAAAATAAACTAATCTGAAAATACTACCCACCCCCACTCTGTATATATATTAAACAAGAACTCTTGGTGAACACTTACTTGGAATAAGATACAAATCAAAATCCTGTCTGAAAAATGATAAATGCAGACTAGAACTACTAAGTGAATGTTTAAAACTTGTGTTTTGTATGCCTAAAGTATTTCACAATAAAATATATATATATATATATTTAGGCCGGGCGTGGTGGCTCATGCCTGTAATCCCAGCACTTTGGGGGGCCGAGGCAGACAGATCACGAGGTCAGGAAATCGAGACCATCCTGGCTAACGCAGTGAAACCCAGTCTTTACTAAAAAAATACAAAAAATTAGCCAGGCATGGTGGCGGGCGCCTGTAGTCCCAGCTAATCAGGAGGCTGAGGCAGGAGAATGGTGTGAACCCAGAAGGCAGAGTCTGCAGTGAGCCGAGATCGCGCCACTGCACTCCAGCCTAGGTGACAGAGTGACGTTCCATTTAGAATATATATATATATACATATATTTACTTAATGAATAAACATATTTTGTTTTTTGAGTCAGGGTCTCTCTCTGTCACCCAGACTGAAGTACAGTGGAGCAATCGCAGCTCATAGCAGCCTTGATCTCCCGGGCTCAAGCAGTCCTCCCTCTCGCCTCAGTCTTCCAAGTAGCTAGGACCTATGCCTGGCTTTTTTTTTTTTTTTTTTTTAATTTCTTGTGAAGACAAGGTCTCCTTATGTTGCCCAGGCTGGTCTCGAACTCCTGGGCTCAAGCAATGCTCCTGCCTGAGCCTCCCAAAGTGCTGGGATTATAATAAGCCATTGCACACAGCCAAATAAAATGTTTTTAATAATGATTAATACTGTTGCAAGGCCGGGCGCGGTGGCTCAAGCCTGTAATCCCAGCACTTTGGGAGGCGGAGACGGGCGGATCACGAGGTCAGGAGATCGAGACCATCCTGGCTAACACGGTGAAACCTCGTCTCTACTAAAAAATACAAAAAAAAAACTAGCCGGGCGAGGTGGCGGGTGCCTGTAGTCCCAGCTACTCCGGAGGCTGAGGCAGGAGAATGGCATAAACCCGGGAGGCGGAGCTTGCCTGAGCTGAGATCCGGCCACTGCACTCCAGCCTGGGCGACAGAGCAAGACTCCGTCTCAAAAAATAATAATAATAATAATAATAATAATAATAATAATGATTATTACTGTTGCAAACCACTTGTCCTAAAAGCTTAGTGTGTGTGATATTTAATAAATGTTTATTAGATTATGTGCTAGTAAACACAAGTCTGTTTTTTTACAAGACTGGTTGGATATAGCCTTAGACATTTTTCAGTTGAATTCAACTACTGGTCCTTGCTGTAGGAGACAGCTTAAAATAAAATAAAAAGTGAATCCAACTACTGAATATCTTCCACATAAAAAATGAGCCATTGGAAAAAAAATACAGAATAGTACCTGACCATTCAGAGTAAAAAGATTTTCAATACCTTTAACTGCCTATTACCAAATGAAGAATGCTTCATTTGGGGGAGACGGGGGGTTAAAAATGAAAAGAATACTTCATGGGGGGGGGGTGTAAAAACGAAAGTCTCACCCGGCATGGTGGCTCACACCTGTAATCCCAACACTTCGGGAGGCCGAGGCGGGTGGATGACCGGAGGTTGGGAGTTCGAGACCATCCTGACCAACATGGTGAAACACCATCTCTACTAAAAATACAAAATTGGCCAGGCGTGGTGGCGCATGCCTGTAATCCCAGCTACTCGGGAGGCTGAGGCAGAAGAATCGCTTGAACCCGGGAGGCGGAGGTTGCGGTGAGCCGAGATCAAGCTATTGCACTCCAGCCTGGGCAATAAGAGTGAAACTCTGTCTCAAAAAAAAGAAAAAAGAAAAAAAGAAAGAATGGCCGGGCGCAGTGGCTCAAGCGAAAAAAAGAAAGAATGGCCGGGCGCAGTGGCTCAAGCGAAAAAAAGAAAGAATGGCCGGGCGCAGTGGCTCAAGCGGAAAAAAAGAAAGAATGGCCAGGCGCAGTGGCTCAAGCCTGTAATCCCAGCACTTTGGGAGGCCGAGACGGGCGGATCACGAGGTCAGGAGATCGAGACCATCCTGGCTAACACGGTGAAACCCCGTCTCTACTAAAAAAAAGTACAAAAAACTAGCCGGGCGAGGTGGCGGGCGCCTGTAGTCCCAGCTACTCGGGAGGCTGAGGCAGGAGAATGGCGTAAACCCGGGAGGCGGAGCTTGCAGTGAGCTGAGATCCGGCCACTGCACTCCAGCCCGGGCAACAGAGCGAGACTCCGTCTCAAAAAAAAAAAAAAATGTATCTGAAGGGTGTGGCAACTAACTCATCCAAGGTCACACAAGTCAGGGCAGAGAGCAACATTCTGCTTTATACTAAACCTCCAGGGGAAATCTTACAATTTCGCCATATAAGTTTTTGTTTTGTTTTACGTAACAACAACAAAAAATAAATAAAAGTAAGGAGAGAGGGCTGTCAGCTTAGTTCACAACTTCTAAACAGAGACAGTGAGATAGCTATTTTGGATAAACAAACACTTGTGCAGGGAGTGGCTGGGAGGTAACCAAAGCCATCAGTCAACAGCATGGGAACAACTGGACAGATCCGTCCGATTTTCAACGCTAGGTTAGAGCCTCCACTCAAAAAGTCGGTTATGAAGGCAAAAGCAGGATCTTTACAGAATGTTGAGAGGATAAATCAAACGGGAAAAATGACTCCATGTGAACTGTATTGCCTCCAAGGGCAAGAAGGCAGTTTTTTTTTCTGAAAAAAGAATGGGTGTCAGAACAGCAGTGAATTAAGGTTAAGAAACAAGACTTCTAAAAATCTCTGAAAAGAAACGACTAAGACTGGCAAAGATAATCTTCAAGTGTCCTAAGGGAATCGCAGGAAAACCTTTCCCTCAACCAAAAAGAAGTCGCCGTTCCCCAGTTTAGCCCTAAAAATGGACCCGGGTTTTCCACGTGAAGCTGTCTGTGGGGAAGGACAGCGGCGTGGAGCCAGGGCCGAGCTCCTCCGCCTCCGGCACCCCACGCCGGGAGAAGCCTGCTCAGCAGCGGGGCCGGGAGGCCAGGTCTGGTCTGGGTGAAGCGGACCCCTAAGTTCCGAGCACCTTCGGGCGAAGGACCGCGGGTGTAGACACACACACTCAAACTCACGCGTCCTCGGAACCACTGGGGAGTCAGCCGGTGGCTCGATACGGTCTCTGGGCACTTTTCTACCGAGGTGAAAACCACCTCCTCACACAGCTCAGCCTTCCCGGAACCCCACTCCCCTCACCTGGCCCTGGCCCCTGCCCCAGAAGAGATGAAAGAGGCGGCGGCGGCGGTTGCTTCCGACAGGGTCCCCCAGCGGCGGTGAATGCTCCGACCCGCGGCCCTAATCTACCGCCGCCGCCATGTTGGAGGGTGAGGTCACCCCAGCGTGTCTTCGTCACGGCCGGCGTCGGGCGGGACCAGGGCGACCGGAGAACCGGAAGGGTATCCGGAGCGGAAGCACCGACCACCGAGGCCGGAGGCCTCTCCGCGCAGATGTGACCTGAAGACCCAAACCCTCCTAGCCCGCCCAAATCTATGATTGCTGACGTTCGGAAATTCCGTTTCCCAAATCATTTCTGTAGTCGAGGGGTTGGGATTCTGACCGGCTGGTTGCTGTGTCGGAGGAAGGGCTGGCGATTCCAGGGAAAGAAGCCTTACTGCATACACAGCCTATGTTCAGTTCCACAAACATGTATTGAGTTTCAAGTGTTTGCCAAGGGAGCAGGTCAAATAAGTATCTACACAGTCACTACAGCCGCGGTGTTCGCCACTAGTTGGGGCAGATGGTCCTTGAAGGTTGGGAAGGAATTCTGGGGAGGGGATATAGCGGGGTCGTGTAAAGAGGTCCTCCTAGGCGAAGGGAGCTGGCTGAGCAGAAGCGCCACGGCATGAAGGAAGTCCTAACAGTAGTAACCCGTTTTTGTTAACAGTACCTAGCACAGTGCGTGGAACATACTTAACTTGTATTAAGGATGTTTGTTTACTTGAATGCAAGAGTTCTTTGGAGGAGTATCGGAAGGTATGTAGGAGAGAGGATGCAATGTGTTTTAGGGAGAGCAAATAGCCCGTGGTGTGTGTTCTGAACTGGAACAAGAAGGGCATTGACAAGGAGAAGACTGAGCCAGATCAGAAGTGATAAAATCCTGATGGGGAGTGAGTACCAATGGATACAGGGTTTCTTTTTGGTGTGATGGTGGCACGACTCTTTGAAATACTGAAAACTATTGTATTGTACACTATAGGTGAATTGTATGGTATGAGATCTATATCTCAACAAAGCTACTCTAAATGAAGTGATTTAAAATAGTTGAACTGCTATTGTGGGGCTGGTGCCACAGGATGCTTTTTAAGCCCGAGTGACTGAGGAAAGGATGGTGCCATTAATAGAGACATAGAGTTTTGCAAAGGAAAAGCTAGTGACCTTGGAGAACTAATAGTACAGACCGGGTGGGGTGGATCACTCCTGTAATCCCAGCACTTTGAGAAGCCAAGGTGTCGGATCACCTGAGGTTAGGAGTTTCAGACCTGCCTGGCCAACATGGTAAAACTCCCCATCTCTACTAAAAATACAAAAAAAAAAGAAATCTCTACTAAAAATACAAAAAAACAGCCAGGTATGGTGGCACGAGCCTGTAATCCCAGCTACTTGGGAGGCCGAGGCAGGAGAATCCCTTGAGCCTGGGAGGCGAAGGTTGCAGTGAAATGGGTAACCATAAATGAAGACTCTTTTTTTTTTTTTTCCTGAGGCAGAGTCTCACTCTGTCGCCCAGGCTGGAGTGCAGGGGTGCGATCTCAGCTCACGGCAACTTCTGCCTTTCAGGTTCAAGCGATTCTCTTGCCTCAGCCTCCCGAGTAGCTGGGATTTCAGGCATGCACCACCACGCCCAGCTAATTTTGTGTTTTTAGTAGAGGCAGAGTTTCTCCACGTTGGTTAGGCTGGTCTTGAACTCCTAACCTCAGGTGATCCGCCTGCTTTGGCCTCCCAAAGTGCTGAGATTACAGACGTGAGCCACCGCGCCTGGCTTTTTAAAAAATTTTTTATAGAGACGGGGTTTCACCATGTTGGCCAGGCTAGTCTGGTACTCCTGACCTCAAGAGATCCGCCCACCTCAGCCTCCCAAAGCGCTGGGATTACAGGCATGAGCCACCGCACCCGGCCCTAATTTTACTTTTAAGGTCTGTGCAGTTCACTGTATGTACACTTTACCTAAAAAAACTTTCAAAAATGTAACATGAAATAATTTATTTTGGGGGGTACTAACGTTACCAATTCGATACATACTTAAGTTCATTTATTTCACATTGCTCTCAGTCTTTTCCTTTATTAATTAATTAATTTATTTATTTATTTTTCTCAAGACAGAGTCTTGCTCTGTCGCCCAGGCTGGAGTGCAATGGCGCGATCTCAGCTCACTGAACCTCACCTCCTGGATTCAGGCGATTCTCCTGCTTCAGCCTCCTGAGTAGCTGGGATTACAGGTGCCTGGCACCACACCTGGCTAATTTTTTTTTTTGTATTCTTAGTAGAGACAGGATTTCGCCATGTTGGCCAGGCTGGTCTCCAACTCCTGGCCGTGGGTGATCCATCCGTCTCGGCCTCCCAAAGTGCTGGGATTACAGTCATGAGCCACCATGTCTGGTCTTATTTATTTATTTATTTTATTTATTTTTTTTGAGACGGAGTCTCGCTCTGTCGCCCAGGCTGGAGTGCAGTGGCCGGATCTCAGCTCACTGCAAGCTCCACCTCCCGGGTTTACGCCATTCTCCTGCCTCAGCCTCCCGAGTAGCTGGGACTACAGGCACCCGCCACCTCGCTCGGCTAGTTTTTTTTGTATTTTTTAGTAGAGACAGGGTTTCACTGTGTTAGCCAGGATGGTCTCGATCTCCTGACCTAGTCATCCGCCCGTCTCAGCCTCCCAAAGTGCTGGGATTACAGGCTTGAGCCACCGCGCCCGGCCATTTATTTATTTTTTTAGAGACAAGGTGTCGCTTCTGTTACCCAGCCTGGAGTGCAGTGGTAAAACCATACCTCACTGCATCCTTTTTTTTTTTTTTTTGAGACGGAGTTTCACTCTTTGTTGCCCAGGCTGGAGTACAGTAGCGCGATCTTGGCTCACTGCAACCTCCGCCTCTTGGGTTCAAGTGATTCTCCTGTCTCAGCCTCCCGAGTAGCTGGGATTACAGGCACCCGCTACCACGCCTGGCTAATTTTTTGTATTTTTAGTAGAGATGGGGTTTCACCATGTTGGCCAGGCTAGTCTTGAACTTCTTACCTCAGGTGATCCACCCGCCTCAGCCTCCCAAAGTGCTAGAATTACAAGCGTGAGCCACCACACCCGACCTCACTGCATCCTTGACCTCCTGGGCTCACAATTGTTCCACCTCAATCTCCCAAGTATCAAGGACCACAGATTTGTGCCACCACACATAGCTAAGTTTTTTTTTTTTTTTTTTGACAGAGTCTCCCTCTGTCGCTCAGGCTGCAGTACAGTGGCAGATTTCTGCTCACTGCAACCTCCACCTCCTGGACTCAAGTGATTCTCCTGCCTCAGCCTCCAAAGTAGCTGGGATTATAGGCATGCACCACCACGCCCAGCTAATTTTTGTATTTTTAGTAGAGACTGGGTTTCACCGTGTTGGCCAGGCTGCTCTCCAACTCCTGACCGCAAGTGATCTGCCCACTTCAGCCTCCCAAAGTGGTGGGATTATAGGCATGAGCCACCACACTGGGCCACACGTGGCTAATTTTTTAAAAATGTTTTTGTAGGCCAGACACGGTGGTTCACGCCTGTAATCGTGGGAGGCCAAGAGGGACGGATCACGAGGTCAGGAGATGGAGACCATCCTGGCCAACACGGTGAAACCCGGTCTCTACTAAAATACACAAAATTAGCCGGATGTGGTGGCGAGCACCTTCAGTCCCAGCTACTCAGGAGGCTGAGGCAGAAGAATCACTTGAACCTTGGCCCGGAGCAGTGGCTCACGCCTGTAATCCCAGCACTTTGGGAGACTGAGGCGGGCGGATCACAAGGCCAGGAGATGGAAACCATCTTGGCAAACACAGTGAAACCCGGTCTCTACTAAAAATAGAAAAAAATTAGCTAGGCGTGGTGGCAGGCGCCTATAGTTCCAGCTACTCGGGAAGCTGAGGCAGGAGAATGGCGTGAACCCGGGAGGCAGAGGTTGCAGTGAGCCGAGACCACGCCAATGCACTCCAGCCTGGGCGACAGAGCGAGACTCCGTCTCAAAAAAAAAAAAAAGATTGTTTTTGTAGAGATGGGTCTGGCTATGTTCCCCAGGCTGCTCACAAACTCCTGGCCTCAAGCAATTCTCCCATCTTGGCCTCCTAAAGCTCCTGGCCTTCCCTTTTTATTTTTTTTATTTTTTTTTATTTTTTTTTTGAGACGGAGTCTCGCTCTGCCGCCCAGGCTTGGAGTGCAGTGGCCGGATCTCAGCTCACTGTAAGCTCCGCCTCCCGGGTTCACGCCATTCTCCTGCCTCAGCCTCCTGAGTGACTGGGACTACAGGCGCCCGCCATGTCGCCCGGCTAGTTTTTTTTTTTTTGTATTTTTTAGTAGAGACGGGGTTTCACCGTGTTAGCTAGGATGGTCTTGATCTCCTGACCTCGTGATCCGCCCGTCTCGGCCTCCCAAAGTGCTGGGATTCCAGGCTTGAGCCACCGCGCCCGGCCCCCTTTTTAATTTTATTTTTTGAATATATATATTTTGAGACTAGACATACAGGTCAATGGAACAGAATAGAAAACCCAGAATTGTTAACTAATTTTCAACAGAAGTGCTAAGGCATTTCAATGAGGAAAGAGATTGTCTTTTCAGCAAATTGCATAAAATAATATAGCCCTTTTATAGAAATTATTTGACTTTAATCACAGCAGTTTATGGTATTTGGAGGTTTTTGTTTTTTTTTTTTTTCAGACGGAGTCTCTCTCTGTCGCCCAGGCTGGAGTGCAGTGGCATGATCTCCGCTCACTGCAAGCTCCGCCTCCCGGGTTCACGCCATTCTCCTGCCTCAGACTCCCCAGTAGCTGGGCCTACAGGCGCCTGCCACCACGCTTGGCTAGTTTTTCTGCATTTTTAGTAGAGATGGGGTTTCACCATGTTAGTCAGGATGGTCTCGATCTCCTGACCTCGTGATCCACCCGCCTCAGCCTCCCAAAGTGCTGCGATTACAGGCGTGAGCCACCGCGCCCAGCCGGAGTTTTTTTATTTAATTTTTTTTTTTTTTTAAGTAGAGATGGGGTTTCACCATGTTGGCCAGGCTGGTCTCAAACTCCTGACCTTGTGATCTACCCACCTTGGTCTCCCAAAGTGCTGGGATTACAGGCATGAGCCACCACGTCCGGCCCTTTTTAATTTTTTACAGTTTTTTTTGGTAGATAGTGTCTTGCTGTGTTGTCCAGGCTTGTATTGAACTCGTGACCTCAAGTGATCCACCTGCCTTGGCCTCCTGAAGTGCTGGGATTATAGTCATGAGCCACTGCACCTGGTCAGTTTTGGGGGGAGTTTTGGACAGATTTTAATAGGTGCTACAAATCTCTAGCCTACAGCCTAATGTGGTTATCTACTCTAAACTAGACTCTACTCATTTTATTCATTTCCATTCATCAGTCATTTGTTGCTTTTTTTTTTTTTCTTCCTTTTGAGACAGAGTCTCCACTTCCACTCTGTTACCCAGGCTAGAGTACAGTGATGTGATGTGATTATGACTTACTGGAGCCTCAACTTCCCAGGCTCAAGCAATCCTCTGGCCTCGTACCCCCAAATAGCAAGAACTACAGGCTGGTCTCAAACTCCTGGGCTCAAGTGATCTGCCTGTCTCAGCCTCCCAAAGTGCTAGGATTACAGGTGCCAGCCACCACACCTGGCCAATCAATTGTTTATTGAATCCCTGCCATTAACCAGGCTGGATGCTAGCAAAAGCAATGATGAGTACGTCGGACATGGTCCCTCTTGTGAAACTAACATCTTAGTTGGAAAACCAGAAAAGAAAAACATTGAAACAGAAAAAAAGTAAAAATTATTTAAGATGATGGCATGGATCGGGTACAATGGCTCATGCCTGTAATCCCAGCACTTTGGGAGCCTGAGGCGAGTGGATCATGAGGTCAGGAGTTCCAGACCAGCTTGGCCAACATAGTGAAACCCCGTCTCTACTAAAAATACAAAAAAATTAGCCAGGCGTGGTGACTCGTGCCTGTGGTCCCAGCTACTCGGGAGACTGAGGCAGGTGAATCGCTTGAACCCAGGAGGTGGAGGGTGTGGTGAACCGAGATCACTCCACTGCACTCCAGCCTGGGCAACAGAGCAAGACTCCATCTCAAAAAAAAAAAACCAAAACAAACAAAAAGAAGGTGGCATGTCCTGAAACAGACAAGGTTTCACTGGAATAGCGAAGAAGGTGAGAGGGTGGCCAGGATAAGCTCTCCCGAAAGAGATTCTGAGACCTAAAGGATGAAAACCAAGTTAAGTGGTAAGGGGAAGAAAAGAACTTCTCAAGCAGAAAACTTGATGTTTTCAAAAAAACGGAAAGGAAAGCAGTAAAGCTTTGAGGTAGTGTGCAAAGGGAGGAGGGGTCATGAGGGCAGGCAAGTATACAGGGCCAGACCCAGTCGTCTCATCTACTAGAGCCAGCTGGGAAGTCTTCAGGAGCAAGCGGAAGCCATGACAGAGTTGTAAACTGGGGAGTGACTTGATGCCATCTAGGTTTTAAATCACTGTAGCATAGTGATGTGGTTGGGAAGAGGCAAAAAGTGCAGACACCTAAGTTAGAGTTACTATTTTTGGCTACACTTTGTTTTTTCTTTTTCAAATTATTTGCTCAACATTTAAGGACAGATTATTCACATTTACTTCTAGTCTTTCCCTCTTTGTCCTCTTGAGCAAACTCCAGCGTTAGCTTATTTATCCTGCTGATTCAGTATCTAGCAAACCTGCCTGGGTGTAGGTAAGAGCACATGAACCATCTCTTTCTGACTAACCTGACAGGAATCTAGGCCAGTGATTTTGGTGAAGCCACAAATAGGCTTATCTAGGAGTGGAATTTTTTGGAACTTGTCTGAAAATATGTTTTAAAATGTCTCCACAAGACCTAAACGTATAGGAGAAAACTGGATTTGGACAACTACCAACTGGCTCATCTTTGCATGTACTCATAACAACTCTTTCCCTCCAGAGGTTATCTCTGTAAAGCTTACCACATTCTTTTCAGACAGGACCTGGCCTGTTCCTTGGTGAATCAGCAAAACCGAAGAAAATGGAGTTTTAAAGAGAAACTAACATGGGGGAGGAGTAGGTGCCGCAAAAGGGGATAGTAACTATATCTACGATTTGTTTTTCAAGTGAAGTCTTGAAGTAAATGTGACAAATATTAATTGTTAATTTTGGGTAGTGGTACCTGGTATGGGAATAAATTATTCTTTGTATTTTTATGTATTTTCTAATGTCTCAAAATAAAAATAAGTAAATCGTGGCTAGGCGCAGTGGCTCATGCCTGTAATCCTAGCACTTTGGGAGGCCGAGGCCAGCGGATCACCTGAGGCCAGGAGTTTGAGACCAGCCTGGCCAACATGGTGAAACCTTGTCTCTACTAAAAATACAAAAATTAGCTGGGCATGGTGGCACGTGCCTGTAGTCCCAGCTACTCGGGAGGCTGACACAGGAGAATTGCTTGAACCTGGGAGGCAGAGGTTGCAGTAAGCCGAGATCACGCCACTGCACTCCAGCCTGGTGACAGAGCGAGACTCTCCATCTCCAGAAAAAAAAAAAAAAAAAGGCCGGGCGCGGTGGCTCAAGCCTGTAATCCCAGCACTTTGGGAGGCCGAGACGGGCGGATCACGAGGTCAGGAGATCGAGACCATCCTGGCTAACACGGTGAAACCCCGTCTCTACTAAAAAATACAAAAAACTAGCCGGGCGAGGTGGCGGGCGCCTGTAGTCCCAGCTACTCGGGAGGCTGAGGCAGGAGAATGGCGTAAACCCGGGAGGCGGAGCTTGCAGTGAGCTGAGATCCGGCCACTGCACTCCAGCCTGGGCGACAGAGCGAGACTCCGTCTCAAAAAAAAAAAAAAAAAAAAAAAAAAAAAGAAGAAGAATCATAAAGATTATCACACTGTTTTCCAAAAAACAAAAGCATGGTTGATCTAGACAGTGCTACATCCATTCCGGACATTAATTTCAGAAACAATTTGACATGTGGCATTAGACTGCTGCTTCTACTCTCCAAAACCTGTCATTTGCAGAACACTATAAAAATAGAGGAGGAATTGTCATCAAAATGTGTTAATTCCATCTCAGCCTGACCTAGGGATGCTAGAGGGTGGCATACTCCTGAAATCTGTTTTTTAGGATGATAAAGAATGAAGCTATTAATGCAAAAGATGAACAAAATTAGACAATCCAATCTGGTTTAGCTCAATAGTGATCGAGTTAAGGTCAACTGCATCAGTTTCTCTTGCCCTGTTTTATTGTTCTGTGGCTAATCCCTCCTTTATCCAGCATTATCAGTACTCTCAAATATGTATACCAATATGTACACCAATATGTCATACACTACAAGGAACACTGTGCACTAGTACAAATGGAAAAAATGGCAACATGTATTAATACATATATTAATAAATGGCAGCATTTATTGTTCTGTGGGTAAATCTTTCCTTTATCCAGCATTATCAGTATTCTGAAATACGTATACCAAATGTGTATACCAATCTGTCATACACTACAAGGAACATGGTACACTATGGGGAAAAAAATGGCAGCATGTATTAACAGCCTTAAAAATATGTGTACCGGCCAGGCACTGTAGCTCACGCCTGTAATCCCAACACTTTGGGAGGCCAAGGCAGACAGATCACAGGGTCAGGAGTTCTAGATCAGCCTGGCCGATATGGTGAAACCCAGTCAGGTTATAAAGGGTATAAAGTAAGCTTATAAGAAGGTTATAAGGCCGGGCGCGGTGGCTCAAGCCTGTAATCCCAGCACTCTGGGAGGCCGAGACGGGCGGATCACGAGGTCAGGAGATCGAGACCATCCTGGCTAACACGGTGAAACCCCGTCTCTACTAAAAAATACAAAAAACTAGCCGGGCGAGGTGGCGGCGCCTGTAGTCCCAGTTACTCGGGAGGCTGAGGCAGGAGAATGGCGTGAACCCGGGAGGCGGAGCTTGCAGTGAGCTGAGATCTGGCCACTGCACTCCAGCCTGGGTGACAGAGTGAGACTCCGTCTCAAAAAAAAAAAAAAAGAAGGTTATAAAAGGTTAAAAAGTAAGGTTATAAAAAAGGGTTATGGCCGGCCACAGTGGCTCACCCCTGTACTCCCAGCAATTTGGGAGGCCAAGGCAGGCGGATCACCAGAGGTCGGGAGTTCAAGACCACCCTGGCCAACGTGCTGAAACCCCGTCTCTACTAAAAATGCAAAAATTAGCTGGGTGTGGTGGCAGGTGCCTGTAATCCCAGCTACTGGGGAGGCTGAGGCAGGAGAATCAATTGAACCCAGGAGGCAGAGGTTGTGGTGAGCTGAGATGAACAGAGTGAGACTCCGTCTCAAAAAAAAAAAAAAGTTATAAAGTACATTGATGGACTGATGGGACAAAGGAATTTTTTTTTTTTTTTTTTTGAGACGGAGTCTTACTCTCATTGCCCAGGCTAGAGTGCAGTGGCAGCATCTCTGCTCACCGCAACCTCCAAGTCCTGGGTTGAAGCACTTCTCCTGCCTCAGCCTCCCGAGTGGCTGGGATTACAGGCATGCACCACCACGCCCTGCTAATTTTGTATTTTTAGTAGAGACGAAGTTTCTCCATGTCGGTCAGGCTAGTCTCGAACCCGCGACCTCAGGTGATCCACCTGCCTCAGCCTCTGAAAATGCGGGGATTACAGGTGTGAGCCACTGCGCCTGGCCTGGGACAAAGCAAATTAACGTTCAGCCTAGTAAACTAAATGTCCTGAATTTGCTACATCCTTGTTCTTATGACACACTAAAAAAGGAAGTGTGTGTGTATGAAAATAAAGTGTTTGCCGGGCGCGGTGGCTAACGCCTGTAATCCCAGCACTTTGGGAGGCTGACGCAGGCGGATCACAAGGTCAGGAGATCGAGACCACGGTGAAACCCCGTCTGTACTACAAATACAAAAAATTAGCCGGGCGCGGTGGCGGCCGCCTGTAGTCCCAGCTACTCAGGAGGCTGAGGCAGGAGAATGGCGTGAACCCGGGAGGCGGAGCTTGCAGCGAGCCGAGATCGCGCCACTGCACTCCAGCCTCTCCAGCCTGGGCGACAAAGCCAGACTGTCTCAAAAAAAAAAAAGAAAAAGAAAAAGAAAATAAAGTGTTAACGTACATGTAGGAAAATGTTAACAACTGTTGAATCTAGGTGAACGGAGGTCAATGCAATATTCTTACAAGTTACTATATCTCAAATTTCTTCAAATAAAAAGCTAATAAAAATGGTGGGTAAGCATAGCACAGTCAAAAGAAAAGAGTGGGTGTACCATTTGACCCCTTATTCTACTATTAGGAGTCAGTCTTTCCTAAAGATAAAGGAATCTTCAAACGTTTTTGCCTTTGGGATTTTGGGGAAAAAAACTGGGGCTTGAGGTAAATCCAAACAGAAACAAATGAGCCTGGGAGGATTTCTGTCCTAATATTCCTCTAGATGGGACCTGGGAAGGCTTTTGAAAAATATATAGGCTATCTCAGAAAAGTTCCAAATAAATTATGTAGCTGCTCCACCCTAATAAGGAAGTTTGGCATAGCTCCCCACTCCCTAGGTGTGGGCTTTGCATAGTGGCTTCCTTCCTAAGACTACAGTATGGAAAGGGGGTTAAAAAAAAGTAACTTTAGAGTGGAGAAACCTACAAACCCTACTTTATCCAGGTAATCAAGGTTGACATGAATAGTCAGAAATCACGTATCCTTTTTTTTTTTTTCCTTTTGGTAGAGACGGTGTTTCTCTGTGTTGCCCAGGCTCGTCTCGAACTCGAGGTCAAGCGATACACCCGCCTCAGTCTCCCAAAGAGTCAGAACTGCAGGCGTGAGCCACCACGCCCGGCCAAAAATCATGTACCCTTGACTGGCATTAATAAAATGACATTGGACCTCTCTGATCTTCCTCCCCTAAACCCATAACCCTGTGTAATTATGAGAAAAATTCCAATAAAAGCGAATTTTCCAATGTACCTAACCAGTATTCCTCAAAATAGCCCGATTAATTTCAGATAGAGGAACTCCTTATGTTTTCTTCCTCCTACCCGGGACCCCAGTTTAGGTAAAAAACACAGGTCAAGTCACGAGCCAGCGACGTAGAAAGACCCGAGCACGCGCCCACAAGCCGGGACAGGGCGGGACTTCCTGGGCGTCGCTCTCTTCCTATTGGCTGAGAAGGGTCATGCGGAGGAACTGTGCAGTCACCTGGCCGGAACCGGAACCCGCGTTTATAAAGTAAAGGAACCCGAGATCTGCGTAGGGGTTCACTTTGCCCATTCGTCTAACCTGACCCTTTAAACCTAAACTCGAGCCTGCTGCTCACCGACCTAGCATTGCTCTCGCCATGGCTCTCAGCGATGCTGACGTGCAAAAGCAGGTGAGGGGCTTGGTTGGGTGGGTCTCGCGAAGCTGCGGCGCCAGTTCCGGGGGGTGGGCTGGAGCCCGGCTCGTGGAGGCCGCGGGCTTTGAGTCTCCCAGATACCTCAGGAAGGTCCCTTGCTCCAAGTCACCAGACCCTAGAGGTCGGCCTGAGGAAGGAGATTTGCCCCGCAGCTCGTGTGACTTTTGCTCGGGTCTTGCGCACTGCCCGCTTGCCTGCCCGCCGCCTTCTTGAACGCCCTGGCTCTTTGCCCCCCACCTCAGTATTCCCTGTTTTCCAAGGATATTCACTGTGCCTAGTCGGACAGAGATCTGTGCAAGGATTGAAAACAGCCTTGTTGGCCGGGCGTGGTGGCTCAAGCCTGTAATCCCAGCACTTTGGGAGGCCGAGACGGGCGGATCACGAGGTCAGGAGATCGAGACCATCCTGGCTAATACGGTGAAACCCTGTCTCTACTTAAAAATACAAAAAACTAGCCGGGCGACGAGGCGGGCGCCTGTAGTCCCAGCTACTGGGGAGGCTGAGGCAGGAGAATGGCGTAAACCCGGGAGGCGGAGCTTGCAGTGAGCTGAGATCCGGCCACTGCACTCCAGTCTGGGTGGCAGAGCAAGACTCCGTCTCAAAAAAAAACAAAAAAAAACAAAAAAGAAAACAGCCTTGTAGCCGGAGACAGTGGCTCACGCCTGTAAACCCAGCACTTTGGGAGGCCGAGGCGGCCGGATCACCTGAGGTCAGCAGTCCGAGTCTAGCCTGACCAAAATGGTGAAACCCTGTTCTCGACTAAAAATACAGAATTAGCCGGGCGTGGTGGCGCGCCTGTAATCCCAGCTACTCGGGAGGCTTGAGGAAGTAGAATCGCTTGAACCCATTGAACCCGGGAGGCGGAGGTTACAGTAAGCCGCGGTCGCGCCATTGCAGTCCAGCATGGGCTACAGGACAAGACTTCCTCTGAAGAAAAAAAAAAAAAAAAAAGAAAGAAAAAAGAAATCAGCCTTGTCCCTTTTTTTTTTTTTTTTTAACCCTGCGGGAAGTACTTAAGGCATATTTGATAAGAAAGAAACAGTGCGGAGGGGCCGGGCGCGGTGGCTCAAGCCTGTAATCCCAGCACTCTGGGAGGCCGAGACTGGCAGATCACGAGGTCAGGAGATCGAGACCATCCTGGCTAGCACGGTGAAACCCCCGTCTCTACTAAAAAATACAAAAAACTAGCCTGGCGAGGTGGCGGGCGCCTGTATTCCCAGCTACTCGGGAGGCTGAGGCAGGAGAATGGCGTAAACCCGGGAGGCGGAGCTTGCAGTGAGCTGAGATGCGGCCACTGCACCCCAGCCTGGGCGACAGAGCGAGACTCGTCTCAAAACAAACAAACAAACAAACAAAAACAGAGGGAAGAGACCTGTTTCCAACAAGTATTGTTTTGACAAGGTCGTTCACTTTATGAACTGTTTTTTTCTCTCTTCCTCCTCCCGCCCAGACGGAGTCTTGCACTCTTGCGCATGTTGGAGTGCAAGGGCGCGATCTCGGCTCACTGCAACCTCCGCCTTCCGGGTTCAAGCGATTCTCCTGCCTCAGCCTCCCTAAAAGCTGGGATTACAGGCTCGCGCCCCATGCCTGGCTAATTTTTGTGTGTGCGTGTGTGTGTTTTTTTAGTAGAGGCGGGGTTTCATCATGTTGGCGTGGCTGATCTCGAAGTCCTGACCTCAGGTGATCCTCCCACCTGGGCCTCCCAAAGTGCTGGGATTACAGGCGTGAGCCACCGCACCAGGCCTGTATGTACTGTTAATCTTCATTTTGGGGAAGCCCCCTCTATCGTCATGGATTATAATGATTGCGCTCCCACTAATGTGTGTGTTAACATTTGTGAAATACAGGCTGGGGCCGGTCGCGGTGGCTCATGTCTGTAATCCCAGCACTTTGCGAGGCTGAGGAGGGCGGATCACCTGAGGTCAGGAGTTCGAGACGAATCTGGCCAGCATGGTGAAACCCTGGCTCTACTAAAAATACAAAAAGTTAGCCAGGCGTGGTGGCAGGCGCCTGTAGTGCCAGCTACTTGGGAGGCTGAGGCAGGAGAATGGCGTGAACCTGGGAGGCGGAGCTTGCAGCCAGGCGAGATCTCGCCACTGCACTCCAGCCTGGGCGACAGAGCGAGACTCTGTCTCAAAAAAAAAAAAAAAGTGGTCGGGCTCCGTGGCTCACGCCTGTAATCCCAGCAGGTTGAGAGGCCGATGCAGGCGGATCACGAGGTCAGGAGATCGAGACCATCCTGGCTAACACAGTGAAACCCATCTCTACTAAAAATGCGAAAAATTAGCCCTGCGTGGTGGGGCGCCTGTAGTGCCCGCTACTTGGGAGGCTGAGGCAGGAGAATGGCGTGAACTCGGGAGGCCGAGTGAGCCTGGGCGACAGAGCGAGCCTCCCTCTCAAAAAAAATTAACTGGGCCTAGTGGGGTGCGCCTGTAGTCCCCGCAACTCAAGAGGCAGAGGCAGGAGAATCGCTTGAACCCAGCAGGCAGAGGTTGCAGTGAGCCAAGATTGTGCCACAGCACTCCAGCCTGGGCAACAGAGTGAGACTCCAGCTAAAAATTTGTAATATTAATAAACACAAATACAAGCCAGATGCAGTGGCTCACACCTGTAGCCTCCAGCACTTTGGGAGACTGAGGTGGGAGGATCGTTTGATCCCAGGAGTTCAAGACCAGCCTGGGCAACATAGACCTTATCTCTAAAAAATTTTTTGTTAAAAAATAAGCCAGGCTGTCTGGGCACGGTGGCTTATGCCTGTAATCTCAGCACTTTGGAAGGCCGAGGTGGGCGGATCACCTGCGGTCAGGAGTTCCAGACCAGCCTGGCCAACGTGGCAAAACCCTGTCTCAACTAAAATACAAAATTAGGGCGTGCTGGCGCATGCCTGTAATCCCAACTACTATGGAGGCTGAGGCAGGAGAATTTCTTGAATCAGGAAGGTGGGTGAGGCAAGATCGCACCATTGCACTCCAGCCTGGGCAACAGAACGAGACTCTATCTCAAAAAAAAAAAAATCAGCCAGGTGTGGTGGGGCACACATGTGCTCCTAGCTACTAGGGAGGATGATGCGGGAGAATCATTTGAGCCCAGGAGGTCGAGGCTGCAGTGAGCTATGATCATGCCACAGTGCTCCGTCCTGGGTGACAGAGCAAAAGACCCTGTCTCTATAAATAAACAAAAATATGTCAAATGGAGGACCCCTTTTTCTTTTTTTTTTCTTTCTTTTTATTTTTTTTTTTTTGAGACAGAGTCTGGCTCTGTGGCCCAGACGAGTGCAGTGGCACAGTCTCGGCTCACCGCAAGGTCCACCTCCTGGATTAACGCCATTCTCCTGCCTCAGCTTCCCGAACAGCTGGGACTACAGGCGCCCGCCACCATGCCTCACTAATTTTTTGTCTTTTTAGTGGAGACAGGGTTTCATGGTGTTAGGGAGGATGGTCTTGATCTCCTGACCTCATGATCTGCCCGCCTCGGCCTCCCAAAGTGCTGGGATTACAGGCGTGAGTCACTGCACCTGGCCAGGACCCCTTTTTCTTACATTTAGGAGCCTCAGTGCCTAACGGAGTTTGTCATCAAGTAGATGTATCAGAGTTTATGGGAAAAAATTTTTATGGAACTCGTGAACCCACATCAGTTTTGAAAGTGTGTAATCAGTCCTGGGAAATTTTTTTTTTTTTTTTTAAGCGCCATACCTTCAAGACTGTAGGTATTAAGAACTTTGTCATGCAGAAGACTCTCTGGAATATAGTAGCAGTTTATAAGCCTAGAACTAACTAGAATCCTTGCATTCAGTAGTCATATTGCCGATAGATTGTCAGAAAAGGAAGTTTAAGGCTGTGGTTTAATTTGCACATAGTTTAGAGAACTAAGTCCATTTTTTTCTGAAGTACTGTGCTAGGAAAATTCTCTTACTAAAGCACACTCACTGTCTTATGAATCTTCTGAGATGAGCAGTAAAGTGTTTTCCTGGCCAGCTCATGCCTGTAATCCCAGCACTTTGGGAGGCGGAGGCAGCCAGATCACCTGAGATCAGGAGTTCGAGACCAGCCTGACCAACATGGAGAAACCCTGTCTCTACTAAAATACAAAATAGCTGGGCATGGTGGCACATGCCTATAATCCCAGCTACTCGGGAGACTGAGGCAGGAAAATCGCTTGCACCCGGGAGGCGGAGGTTGCAGTAAGCCGAGATTGTGCCATTGCACTCCAGCCTGGGCAACAAGAGCGAAACTCTGTCTCAAAAAAATGTTTTTCCTTGGATGCTTCCATTTCCTTGAAAATGTCTTTTCATTTTATTCTTAACCTGATATGCACTAAGAAGAGTGGGTATTTCTTCTTCATTTTATGGTTCTTGTGTTAATCCCAAAGGGTAAATAGAGATGATAAAAATAGTACCTATGGAGAAGTGTAAGAAATCATACAGGCCGGGCACGGTGGCTCAAGCCTGTAATCCCAGCACTTTGGGAGGCCGAGACGGGCGGATCACGAGGTCAGGAGATCGAGACCATCCTGACTAAGAGGGTGAAATCCTGTCTCTACTAAAAAAACACAAAACAAAAACTAGCCAGGCGAGGTGGCAGGCGCCTGTAGTCCCAGCTACTCGGGAGGCTGAGGCAGGAGAATGGCGTAAACCCGGGAGGCGAAGCTTGCAGTGAGCTGAGATCCGGCCACTGCACTCCAGCCTGGGCGACAGAGCAAGACTCCGTCTCAAAAAAAAAAAAAAAAAAAAAAAATATACAATATTCTTACAGAATGAAAGGGTTTTTTTAAACCTTTTTCACTGCTTTTTCTGTTCATTGCTTCTTCTGCTTCTTTCAATATAGGAAAAGCTTGATGCAGTGGAAAAGTAAAATACACTTCATATACTCTTAGTGGCCACAGTGCTCATTCTCTCCCTCTTGTTCCTTTTCTTCCCTCCTTGTCATAATATAGTGAAGACTAAGGCTTCCATAGGAAAAACTAGTATAGAGGTAAAGCTATAGTTCCTTGGAATGTAGATGAAAAAAAAAATTTTTTTTTTTTTTTTGAGATGGAGTCTTGCTTTGTCGCGCAGGCTGGAGTGCAGTGGCGCGATCTCAGCTCGCTGCAACCTCTGCCTCCTGGGTTCGAGCAATTCTCCTGTCTCAGCCTCTCCAGTAGCTGGGACTACAGGCGTATGTCACCACACCCAGATAATTTTTTTGTATTTTTAGTACAGATGGGATTTCGCCATGTGGCCAGACTGGTCTTGAACTCCCAACCTCAGGTGATCCGCCCACCTTGGCCTCCAAAGTGCTGGGATTATAGGCGTGAGCCACTGCATATGACCTATTGTATCTTTTTTTGAGACAGCCTCACTTTCTTGCCCAAGCTGGAGTGCTATGGCGTGATCTTGGCTCACTGCAACCTCCACCTCCTAGGTTCAAGTGATCCATCTGCCTCAGCCTCCCGAGTACCTGGAATCCATCTGCCTCAGCCTCCCGAGTACCTGCCCACCACCACGCCCAGCTAATTTTTGTATTTTTAGTAGAGATGGGGTTTCATCATGTTGGCCAGGCTGGTCTCAAACTCCTGACTTCGTGATCCACCCACCTTGGCCTCCCAAAGTGCTGGGATTACAGGCTTGAGCCACAGCGCCCGGCCTATTTTTTTTTTTTTTTTTTTTTTGAGACGGAGTCTCGCTCTGTCGCCCAGGCTGGAGTGCAGTGGCCGGAGCTCAGCTCACTGCAAGCTCCGCCTCCCTGGTTCACGCCATTCTCCTGCCTCAGCCTCCCTAGTAGCTGGGACTACAGGCGCCCGCCAGGTCACCCGGCTAGTTTTATGTATTTTTAGTAGAGACGGGGTTTCACCATGTTAGCCAGGGTGGTCTTGATCTCCTGACCTCGTGATCCGCCCGTCTCGGCCTCCCAAAGTGCTGGGATTACAGGCTTGAGCCACCGCGCCCGGCCCCGGCCTATTTTTTATTTATGTAAAATTGAAAGAAGCAATCTTGTCTATTTCCTAAAGCCCTTCATGCTACATGAAAGCTTGATGAGGACAGTGTGAATTGTTTACTGTATTCTCATAAGTAAATAGACGAAGCACCAAGCCCATAGTAGATGCTTAATAAATCCCGAATTTTCTGACTTCTCCATTGCATGAAAATATTTGTGTATATTTGCTTTTTTTCTAGGGAGTATGGTAATTTATTTCATCAAATTTACAAAGAAACCTGACTCTTAAAAACCTTGATTAGTGAGCAGGAAGAAGAAACTTTTTTAAAGGCCAAATTTTCTGCCTTCGGGGTGGAGTTAAATGTCCTTAAGGGGTTGACTATGTCTGTTCTTGGAACTCTTAAAGAATATGACCATGTTAACTGTAAATAGGCTTCTGACCTGGGTCAGAATTAGTGCAGTTTGCTCTAGGCTGTGCTGGTCTGGTCAAATCTGGTAGCCAAGGGTTCAGCAGAGTGTTAAAGGCAGATAATCCAAGTCTGAATCAGGGTTCACCTTTAGAGGCCAAACTTGTAGCATTTATAAACATTGGTTTTGATTACTGTATTTAGTTAAATGACTTTTTTTTTTTTTTTGAGACAGAGTCTTGCTGTCGGCAAGTCTTGATCTCGGCTCGCTGCCACCTCCACCTCTCAGGTTCAAGTGATTTTCCTGCCTCAGCCTCATGAGTAGCTAGGATTCCAGGCTCCTGCCACCATGCCTGGCTAATTTTTGTGTTTTTAGTAGAGACCGTGTTTCACCATGTTGGTCAGGTGGGTCTTGAACTCCTGACCTCGTGATCCTCCCAGATTGGCCTCCCAAGGTGCTGGAATTACAGGCGTGAGCCCGGCTAGTTAAACGACTTTTAAAATTCCAGATAGAATAAGTTCAGGGAAACTTCAAACTAAACTTGTAGGGGCCGGGCGCAGTGGCTCATGCCTGTAATCCCAGCACTTGGGGAGGCTGAGGCAGGCAAATCGCAAGGTCAGGATATCGAGACCATCCTGGCTCACTCAGTGAAACCCCGTCTCTACTAAAAATAAAAAAAAATTAGCCGAGCGTGGTGGCAGGCGCCTGTAGTCCCAGCTACTCGGGAGGCTGAGGCAGGAGAATGGCGTGAACCCGGGAGGCGGAGCTTGCGGTGAGCTGAGATCGCGCCACTGCACTCCAGCCTGGGCGACAGGGCGAAACTCTGTCTCAAAAAAAATAAAAACAAACAAACAAATAAATAAATAAATAAACTTGTAGACACCATTACCATGACCCCCTCTCACACTCCCAAATCTGTGGGACTGATCTTTTAAGCAAGGTCAGTGATTTTCCACACATGTAGGTCTGGATTAAGTACCCTAAATATTTCAAGGCTCAAGATATTTTAAGTAGTGTGTTATCTGTAACATAGTTTGATCATCATAACTTTCACGCTGCTTAAAAGTAGGGTTGGCAACTGGGCGCAGTGGCTCAAGCCTGTAATCCCAGCACTTTGGGAGGCCAAGACGGGCGGATCACGAGGTCAGGAGATCGAGACCATCCTGGCTAACACGGTGAAACCCCATCTCTACTAAAAAAATACAAAAAACTAGCCAGGTGTGGTGGCAGGTGCCTGTAGTCCCAGCTACTCGGGAGGCTGAGGCAGCAGAATGGCGTAAACCCAGGAGGCGGAGCTTGCAGTGAGCTGAGATCTGGCCACTGCACTGCAGCCTGGGCGACAGAGCGAGACTCGGTCTCAAAAAAAAAAAAAAAAAAAGTAGGGTTGGAAAGACGATGGTGACCGTGGAAGCTGGAATCCAGAGTATGTAACAACTCAACTGCCAAAATAAAAAGAAAAGTAGGATGGCTCCAAGATTTTCGATAAAACAAAAAAACTGTCCCTTCTAAAATCATCCTATATGTTTTTTGTTTCATTTTGTTTTGTTTTGTTTGAGATGGAGTTTCGCTCTTCTTGCCCAGGCTGGAGTGCAGTGGCAGGATCTCTACCACAACCTCTGCCTCCCGGGTTCAAGTGATTCTCCTGCCTCAGCCTCCTGAGTAGCTGGGATTACAGGCATGCGCCACTATACCCAGCTAATGTATTTTTAGTAGAGACGGGGTTTCTCCTTGTTGGTCAGACTGGTCTTGAACTCTCGACCTCAGGTGATCCACCTCCCTCGGCCTCCCAAAGTGCTGGGATTACAGGCGTGAGCCACCACGCCCGGTCGGTTTTTTTTTATTTTGTTTTGTTTTGTTTTGTTTTGAGACAGAGCACTCTGTTGGTCTTGGCTCACTGCAAGCTCCACCTCCTGGGTTGAGGTGATTCTCCTGCCTCAGCTTCCCAAGTAGCTGAGATTACAGGTGTACCTGGGATACTCTGTATTCCTTAGAATACCATCATGCCTGGCTAATTTTTTTTTTTGTTTTAGTAGAGCCAGGGCTTCACATATTGGTCAGGCTGATCTCGGACTCCTGACCTCAAATGATCTGCCCGCCTCAGCCTCCTTGTATGTTTTCTTTAAGACTTTGGTGCTAGAAGGTTGTATTCTTACCTCACTTTTAAAAATTGTAAATACATAACAAAATGTACTATCTTTTTTTATTTTAAGAGACAGAGGTCTCACTATGTTGCCCAGGCTGGTCTTGAACTCCTGGCTTCAAGCAGTATGCCCATCTTGGTCTCTCAAAGTGCTGGGATCACAGGTGTGAGCCAATTATGCCCAGCCTTCTTAACTTTTTTTTTTTTTTTTTTTTTTTTTTTGAGACGAAGTCTTGCTCTGTCGCCCAGGCTGGGGTGCAGTGGCTGGATCTCAGCTCACTGCAAGCTCCGCCTCCCGGGTTCACGCCATTCTCCTGCCTCAGCCTCCCTAGTAGCTGGGACTACAGGCGCCCGCCACCTCGCCCAGCTAGTTTTTTTTTTGTATTTTTAGTAGAGACGGGGTTTCACTGTGTTAGCCAGGATGGTCTCAATCTCCTGACCTCGTGAAACGCCCGTCTCGGCCTCCCAAAGTGCTGGGATTACAGGCTTCAGCCACTGCGCCCGGCCTTAACTATTTTTAAGTGTACAGTTTGGTAATGTTTTCCTTTTTTTTTCTGAGACGTCAGCCTCCTAGGTTCAAGCAATTCTCCTGCCTAAGTCTCTCAAGTAACTGTTATTACAGGCACCCGCCACCACGTCTGGCTAATTTTTGTATTTTTAGTAGAGACGGGGTTTCACCATGTTGGCCAGGCTGGTCTCAAACTCTCTACCTCAGGTGATCTTCCTGCCTTGGCCTCCCAAAGTCATGGGTGGCGTGAGCCACTGTGCCCGGGCAGTACTGTTTTCTTTTCTTTGTCTTTTTTTAAATTTATTTAAGTTCTGAGATACATGTGCAGAATGTACAGGTTTGTTACATAGGTATACACGTGCCATGGTGGTTTTTGCTGCACCCATCAACCCGTCATCTACATTAGGTATTTCTCCTAATGCTATCCCTCCCCCCATCTCCCCACCCAGTAGTGCTTTCGTTTTGTTTTTTTGTTTGTTTGTTTTTTTTTTTGAGACGGAGTCTCGCTCTGTCGCCCAGGCTGGAGTGCAGTGGCCAGATCTCAGCTCACTGCAAGCTCCACCTCCAGGATTTACGCCATTCTCCTGCCTCAGCCTCCTGAGTAGCTGGGACTACAGGCGCCCGCCACCTCGCCCGGCTAGTTTTTTTGTATTTTTTTTTAGTAGAGACGGGGTTTCACCGTGTTAGCCAGGATGGTCTCGATCTCCTGACCTCGTGATCCGCCCGTCTCTGCCTCCCAAAGTGCTGGGATTACAGGCTTGAGCCACCGCGCCCGGCCAGTAGTGCTTTCTTAATTCGTTTTGGTACACCTATGTATACTTAAGATTTATGATATCTTGTGTTACATGGAGAAGCTGCTATGGGGATTGTTTACAGATTGGTAAACCCTAAAAAGTATCTGGGATACCTCGTATTCCTTAGAAGTCTTGAAACTCCCAACAGATTTGCATTCATTCACAAATTTTTTTTGAGCACCTTCTATGGTGGTGGTTATTCCATGTTCTGGGTTCACATTGCCATAAAAGACAAGATCCCTATACTCAGTGGTGCTTACCTTTTAGTGGGTTAATTAATAAACAAAATGAATTAATGACCTAGAGATCCTACATCAATTTTTAGCTTTTTTTTTTCTTTTTGGATTTCATCACTTCTTCTAGGTAGAGCCCTTAGGAAATGAAGCTACCATCCCATCCCACAGCCAGTGAGTTTGATGGGCTGTGTTGGCTGGATTTTCACTTGGGTATATTTGATATCTGCCACAAGAGATGATACTTAATTTATGAGTCTGAGTTGGATGAGTCATCCCAAGCCCCATTCAGAAGCCTTCATTGGACTTTTCTCTCCAGTTGTAGCTGGTGATCTAGAAACCTTTATTTTTTTATTTTTATTTTTATTTTTGAGACGGAGTCTCGCTCTGTCGCCCAGGCTGAAGTGCAGTGGCCGGATCTCAGCTCACTGCAAGCTTCGCCTCCCGGGTTCACACCATTCTCCTGCCTCAGCCTCCCGAGTAGCGGGGACTACAGGCGCCCGCCACCTCGCCCGGCTAATTTTTTGTATTTTTTAGTAGAGACGGGGTTTCACCGTGTTAGCCAGGATGGTCTCGATCTCCTGACCTTGTGATCTACCCGCCTCGGCCTCCCAAAGTGCTGGGATTACAGGCATGAGCCAGCGAGCCCAGCCCTAGAAACCTTTAACAAGTTCCCAGCCTCATAGTTCAGTTGAGGATAGGGACAAATAAACAGCAGTTACAAGTTTAGGTGCCATGGTAGAGGAAGCACAACGTACTCTAGGTACAGGAGAGATTTCCCTAAGGAGGTGATAGTTATACAAGCTGAGGCCCGAGAAGTTAGCTGAGTGAAGAGGAGAAGGAAGAATGTTCCAAGTGGAAGGAACAGCATGTTTGAAATCTTGGAGATGAGAAAGAATGGTCAGCTCAAGGAACTGAAATAAGTTTAGTGTGGCAGGAACTAAGAGTCTGAAGATGGTGAGTAGTGAAGGGTTTGTTGTTTCATATGATGCTTGAAAGGTAAGCAGTGGGCTGAGTACGGTGGCTCACACCTGAAATCCCAGCACTTTGGGAGGCCAAGGCAGGCGGATCGCTTGAGCCTAGTAGTTCAAGACTAGCCTGGGCAACATGGCGAAACCCTTCTCTACAAAAAATACAAAAATAAGCTGGACGTGGTGGCATGCGCCTGTGGTCCCAGCTACGGGGGAGGGGAGCTTAAGGTGGCAGGATCGCTTGAGCTGTAGAAGGTGGAGGTCACAGTGAGGCAAGATTATGCCACTGTACTCCAGTCTGGGAGACAGAGACACTGTCTCAAAAAAAGAAAGATAAGCAGTGATAAGATCCTGTACCTTCTTTTTTTTTTTGAGACGGAGTCTCGCTCTGTCGCCCCGGCTGGAGTGCAGTGGCCGGATCTCAGCTCACTGCAAGCTCTGCCTGCCGGATTTACGCCATTCTCCTGCCTCAGCCTCCGGAGTAGCTGGGACTACAGGTGCCCGCCACCTCGCCCGGCCAGTTTTTTGTATTTTTTAGTAGAGACGGGGTTTCACCGTGTTAGCCAGGATGGTGTCGATCTCCTGACCTCGTGATCTGCCCGTCTCGGCCTCCCAGAGTGCTGGGATTACAGGCTTGAGCCACTGCGCCCGGCCGAGATCCTATACCTTCTAAAATCTTTATCTTAAGCGGGGGTAGAGTGTTACATGACAAGATAGGCATTTTGAAGCATCTCTCTGGTGGCAATGTAGAGTAGATTAGAAAGAACAAGAATAGTGGCAGGAAGACAAATTTGGAAGCTGTTGTAGTAATTCAGCTGAGAGATGATGATGGCAAGGACTATGGTAGTGGCTCTGACAGTGAAGTGAGGTGGGCAAGGTAAAGAACTATTAAGAGAGAATTAATAGGACTTGGTGATTGGTTGGATATGAGGACTGAGGTAGGAGGAATAGTCACGGTTGGGTGTTGGTGCTAATCCCTGAGAGAGAGCTCAAAGTGAGAAGTGGGGAGAGGAGTGGTGAGCAGTTCAGTATTGAGTGTATTGAATTTAGATGACTATGAGTAGGATATTCAAAAAGGACTGTCTAGGAGGCAGAGTGGAAGAGTATGGCCCCAAAGGAGACTGGAAAGGAGAACAGGAGGAAGTCATGGAAGCAAAGGGAAGATTGTTGAAGAAGGGAAGGTTGCTCGCGGGGCGCAGTGGCTCACGCCTGTAATCCCAGCACTTTGGGAGGCCGAGGCAGGCGGATCACAAGGCCAGGAGATCGAGACCATCCTGGCTAACACTGTGAAAGCCCGTCTCTACTAAAATACAAAAAATTAGCCGGGCATGGTGGCGGGCGCCTGTAGTCCCAACTACTTGGGAGGCTGAGGCAGGAGAATGGTGTAAACGCGGGAGGTGGAGCTTGCAGTGAGCTGAGATCGTGCCACTGCACTCCAGCCTGGGCAACAGAGCAAGACTCCATCTCAAAACAAGAAGAAGAGAATGTTGCTGAACACATCTGCTGATGCTGAAAGATCAAGTAAGAAAAGGCTAAGATCAAGGGGCGAGGAGATTGTCACTCTATGAGAGAACTGTGAGTGGAATACAGAGGAGGGTGCAAGTGAGACTGCAGTGTTGAGAGAAAGAGGTGCTCCAGTTGAAAGTGTAAATATAGATAGCTCTTCAGCATACTTCCTTAGAGGTGGAGAAGAGAAAGGGAGGGTGCTGGCTAACTTGTATTTCAAGTTCCTTGAGAGGAGGATGAATGTCCTATTTATCTGTGTTACTGAGTATTTTATCTGGTCTGTTTGCTAGAACAAATTTTAGATCCTAAATTTCCTGAGAATAGGAATGATCTCACTTATCCTTGTACTCAGTGCCTAGCACACTATGTATTCAGTGACTGACTTTTTTTAATTTTTAGTAGAGACACGGGGTATCATTGTGTTGTCCAGACTAGTCTCCAGCTCCTGACCTAAAGCGGTCCTCCCTCCTTGGCCCCCCAGAGTGGTAGGATTACGGGCATGAGCCACTGCACCTACCTATGATTGATTGTTCAATGAATCAGAAAATATATTTCCATCTTGTTAAATTAAAAAATAAAATGTTTTTTCCCTATAGATAAAGCATATGATGGCTTTCATTGAACAAGAAGCCAATGAGAAAGCAGAAGAAATAGATGCAAAGGTGAGATTCATTTTCTAGTTTTAAGAAGTTATCATGGTTTCCATATTGTTTTGCTTTGCTAAATAATATTGTTAGCAAAACTGTTTAACAACAGATTGCATAGGACTGATAAAAGTCTCTTTCTTCCTTCCCTCCTTCCTTCCTTCCTTTCTTTCTTTCTTTTTTTTTTTTGAGACAGAGTTTCACTCTTGTCTCCCAGGCTGGAGTGCAGTGGCGCAGTCTCCGCTCACTGCAACCTCCGCCTCCCAAGTTCAAGTGACTCTCCTACTTCAGCCTCCTGAGTAGCTGAGATTACAGGCACGCGCCACCACACCCAGCTAATATTTGTATTTTTAGTAGAGACGGGGTTTCACCATGTTGGCCAGGATGGTCTCAATCTCTTGAGATCTGCCTGCCTTGGCCTCCCCAAGTGCTGGGATTATAGGTATGAGCCACAGTGCCTGGCCGCTTCTTTCATTTCGAGGCAGAGTCTCACTTCGTCACCCGGACTGCAGTGCAGCAGCCTGATCTCAGCTCACTGCAACCTCTGCCTCCTAGGTTCAAGCGATTTTCCTGCCTCAGCCTTCCAAGTAGCTGGGACTACAGGCATGCACCATCACGCCTGTCTAATTTTTGTATTTTTAATAGAGACAGGGTTTCACCATGTTGGCCAGGCTGGTCTTGAACTCCTGACCTCAGGTGATCCACCCGTGTGGGCCTCCCAAAGTGGTGGGATTACAGGTGTAAAACACCGTGCCCGGCCCTATTTATTTACTTTTTTGTTTGTTTTTTTTTTTTTTTAGATGGAGTCTCACTCTTGTCGCCCAGGCTGGAGTGCAGTGGCCCGATCTTGGCTCACTGTAAGCTCTACCTCCTGGGTTCACGCCATTCTGTTGCCTCAGCCTCCCGAGTTCCCGAGTAGCTGGGACTACAGGCACCCGCCACCACATCCAGCTAATTTTTTTTTTTTTTTTTTTTTTTTTTTTGTGAGATGGAGTCTCGCTCTGTCGCCCAGGTTGGAGTGCAATAGTGTGATCTTGGCTCACTGCAACCTCCGCCTCCCAAATTCAAGTGATTCTCCTGCCTCAGCTTCCCCAATAGCTGGGATTAGAAGCGCCCACCACCACACCCAGCTAATGTTTGTATTTTGGTAGAGACAGGGTTTCACCAGGTTGGCCAGGCTGGTATGGAACTCCTGACCTCAAGTGATCCACCCGCCTCGGCCTCCCAAAATGCTGGGATTACACGCATGAGCCACCGCGCCCGGCCAATTTTTTGTATTTTTAGTACAGACGAGGTTTCACCACGTTAGCCAGGATGGTCTCAATCTCCTGACCTCGTGATCTGCCCGCGTAGGCCTCCCATAGTGCTGGGATTACAGGCGTGAGCCCGGCCTTTATTTACTTTTTTTTTTTTTGAGGCGTTGTCTCGCTCTGTCGCCCGGACTGGAGTGCAGTGGCCCAATCTCAGCTCACTGCAAGCTCCGCCTCCCGGGTTTACGCCATTCTCCTGCCTCAGCCTCCCGAGTAGCTGGGACTACAGGCGCCTGCCACCTCGCCCGGCTAGTTTTTGTATTTTTAGTAGAGACGGGGTTTCACCATGTTAGCCAGGATGGTCTCGATCTCCTGACCTCGTGATCCGCCCGTCTCGGCCTCCCAAAGTGCTGGTTACAGGCTTGAGCCACCGTGCCCGGCCTTACTTACTTTTTAATTTAAATTTTACCTTAATAAATTCTTAATTGGAAATGTCTGTATCTTTAACATTAAAAAATAAATTTTCCTTTCTAATTGTTGTGATTGCCAATAAGTGTCCTGAAATTTTATGTTAGAGGGTAGAAAAGTAATGGATGGTTCATTTTCTCATGGAAACCAAAATTCAAATATTTAGTAACTGTGGTGAACTGTGATAGGTGACTGGAGAAGGTTGTAGTGTTTCATTGTTTAGCTTTTTTGTTAATCGGTGCTCATTGCAAAAAAAATAAAGTTTAGGCCGGGCTTGGTGGCTCACGCCTGTAATCACTCAGCACTTTGGGAGGCTGAGGCAGGTGGATCACCTGAGGTCAGGAGTTCAAGACCAGCCTGACCAACATGGTGAAACCTCGTGTCTACTAAAAATACAAAAATTAGCTGGGCATGGTGGCGCGTGCCTGTCACCCCAGCTACCCAGAGGCTGAGGTGGGAGAATTGCTTGAACCCGGGATGCAGAGGTTTTAGTGAGCCGAGATCATGCCACTGCACTCCAGCCTGGACAACTGAGTGAGATCTTGTCTCAAAAAAAAAAAAAAAGTTTGTAAGTATATAAGGTATAAAATGAAAACCCCACCCATTACAAAGGTGTCCTTCCATCAACATTTAGAAGTTTTATCTACATTTCCAGTTGCACATTGCTTATGCCAATTTATATTCCTTAACAGTATATTGGCCAGGCGCGGTGGCTCAAGCCTGTAATCCCAGCACTTTGGGAGGCCGAGACGGGCGGATCATGAGGTCAGGAGATCGAGACCATCCTGGTTAACACCGTGCAACCCCGTCTCTACTAAAAAAAAATACAAAAAACTAGCCGGGCGAGGTGGTGGGCGCCTGTAGTCCCAGCTACTCGGGAGGCTGAGGCAGGAGAATGGCGTAAACCCGGGAGGCGGAGCTTGCAGTGAGCTGAGATCTGGCCACTGCACTCCAGCCTGGGCGACAGAGCGAGACTCCGTCTCAAAAAAAAAAAAAAAAAAAATGCGTGTCACGATTATACCTTTGGAAAAGAACATTTTGATATACTGTTTTTTTTTTTTTTTTTTTTTTTTTTTTTTTTTTTTTTTGAGACGGAGTCTCGCTCTGTCGCCCAGGCTGGAGTGCAGTGGCCAGATCTCAGCTCACTGCAAGCTCCGCCTCCCGGGTTTACGCCATTCTCCTGCCTCAGCCTCCCGAGTAGCTGGGACTACAGGCGCCCGCCACCTCGCCCGGCTAGTTTTTTTGCATTTTTTAGTAGAGACGGGGTTTCACCGTGTTAGCCAGGATGGTCTCGATCTCCTGACCTTGTGATCCGCCCGTCTCGGCCTCCCAAAGTGCTGGGATTACAGGCTTGAGCCACCGCGCCCGGCCAGTAACACGCATTTTTTAAAGCTTGCTTTTAAAATATTACCAAAATATGGCTGGGACGGTGGCTAACACCTATAATCCCAGCACTTTGGGAGGCTGACAAAGGTGGATCACCCGAGGTCAGGAGTTTAAGACTAGCCTGGCTAACATGGTGAAACCCCACCTCTACAAAAAATACAAAAATTAGTTGGGTGTGGTAGTGCACGCCTGTAGTCTCAGCTACTCAGGAGGCTGAGGCAGGAGAATCGCTTGAACCCAGGAGGCGGAGGTTGCAGTGAGCTGAGATCGCACCATGGCACTCCATCCAGGCTGGGTGACAGAGTGAGACTCTGTCTCAAGAAAAAAATCAGTAAATAAAATAAAATATGAACAAGATATATATTGTTTAATATTTTCATTGTCCTTTTAGTACAGCCTTAAATTTTTATGTGCCTGGTACTGTAGAAATAAAACTCTCTGAAACCTTGGGCTATTTGATGAGTTTATCATTTAAGGAAGAAAAGATTATTTTCCCTCCCATTAATACATAACAGCTGATAGGATATTGCTTAATATTGTTTTGATGGTGATAGTTTCTTGTATGAGTCTTTGTGCATCAAATACAGAAGTCCTATTTCAGCTATTATTTCAGTAAATGCATTTCTTACTTTTTTTTTTTTTTTTTTTTTTGAGCTAGAGTTTCTCTCTTGTTGCCCAGGCTGGAGTGCAGTGGCACGATATCGGCTCACTGCAACCTCCGCCTTCCAGGTTCAAGTGATTATCCTGCCTCAGCCTCCCGAGTAGCTGGGACTACAGGCGCACGCTGCTATGCCCAGCTAATTTTTTGCATTTTAGTAGAGACGGGGTTTCACCATGTTGCCCAGGCTGGCCCTTGAATTCCTGAACTTAGGCAATTCACCCACCTCAGCCTCCCAAAGTGCTAGGATTACAGACGTGAGCCACTGCGCCCGGCCTCAGTAAATGCATTTCTGTCTGAAGTATTTATTTATTTTATTTATTTTTGAGATGGAGTCTCCCTCTATTGCCCACGCTGGAGTCCAGTGGCGCAATCTCGGCTCACTACAACCTCCACCTTCTGGGTTCAAGAGATTCTCTTGCCTCAGCCTCCTGAGTAGCTGGGATTACAGGTGCCCGCCACCACACCCCGCTAATTGTTTTATATTTTTAGTAGAGACGGGGTTTCACCATATTGGCCAGGCTGCTCTGGAACTCCTGACCTCATGATCCACCTGCTTCAGCCTCCCAAAGTGCTGGGGTGCTGGGATTACAGGCGGGAGCCGCCACACCCGGGGGTTTGTTTTTTTTTTTTTGAGATGGAGTCTTGCAGTGTCGCCCGGGCTGGAGTGCAGTGGCACAATCTTAGCTCACTACAACTTCTGCCTCCCAGGTTCAGGCGATTCTCCTGCCTCAGCCTCCCGAGTACCTGGGACTACAGGCGCGCACTACCACACCTGGTTAATTTTTGTATTTTTAGTAGAGATGGGGTTTCACTATGTTGGCCAGGCTGGTCTTGAACTCCTGACCTTGTGATCCGCCTGCCTCAGCCTCCCAAAGTGCTGGGATTATAGGCGTGAGCCATGGTGTCCAGCCCATAATTTATATTTTTAAATATATGCCACACTTACCCATGAGGGAAAAACCTTTTTTTTTTAAGACGAGTTCACTTTTGTTGCCCAGGGTGGAGTGCAATGGCGCGATCTCAGCTTACTGCAACCTCCACCTCGTGGGTTCAAGCATTTCTCCTGCCTCTCCCTCTTGAGTAGCTGGGATTATAGGCACACGCCACCATGTCTGGCTAATTTTTTTTTTTTTTTTTTTTGTATTAGTAGAGATGGGATTTCTCTATGTTGGTGAGGCTGGTCTCGAACTCCCAACCTCAGGTGATCCGCCCACCTCAGCCTCCCAAAGTGCTGGGATTGCAGGCGTAGGCCACCATGCCTAGCCTAAAACTTTTTTATTTTTTATTTTTATTTCTTTTTTTTTTTTTTTTTTTTTTTTTTTTTTTTTTTTTTTTTTTTGAGACGGAGTCTTGCTCTGCCGCCCAGGCTGGAGTGCTGTGGCCGGCTCTCAGCTCACTGCAAGCTCCGCCTCCCGGGTTCACGCCATTCTCCTGTCTCAGCCTCCCGAGCAGCTGGGACTACAGGCGCCCGCCTCGTCGACCGGCTAGTTTTTTTGTATTTTTTAGTAGAGACGGGGTTTCAGCGTATTAGCCAGGTTGGTCTCGATTTCCTGACCTCGTGATCCGCCCGTCTCGGCCTCCCAGAGTGCTGGGATTACAGGCTTGAGCCACCGCGCCCGGCCTATTTTTATTTCTTATTTTTTATTTTTATTTTTATTTTTTGAGGTGGAGTTTCGCTCTTGTTACCTAGGCTGGAGAGCAGTGGCACGATCTCGGCTCACCACAGCCTCCGCCTCCCTGTTCAAGCGATTCTCCTGCCTCAGCCTCCCGACTAGCTGGGATTACAGGCATGCATCGCCATGCCTGGCTAGTTTTATATTTTTCGTAGAGACGAGGTTTCTCTATGTTGATCAGGCTGGTCTCGAACTCCCCACCTCAGGAGATCCAGCTGCCTTGGCCTCCCAAAGTGCTGGGATTACAGGCATAAGCCACTGCGCCGCAACCAATTTCTTAATTTTTTAACTTCATTTTACAAGAGAGGACACTAAACCTGAGGTTATGCGACCAAATTTTATGGAGAGTAATCTCGATCTTCTTTTTTTTTTTTTTTTTTTTTTTTGAGACAGAGTTTCGCTGTGTCCCCCACTGCAAGCTCTGCCTCCCGGGTTCACGTCATTGTCCTGCCTCAGCCTCCCGAGTAGCCGGGACTACAGGTGCCTGCCACCGCGCCTGGCTAATTTTTTGTATTTTTAGTAGACACAGGGTTTCCCCGTGTTAGCCAGGATGATCTCGATCTCCTGACTGCGTGATCCGCCTGCCTGGGCCTCCCAAAGTGCTGGGATTACAGGCGTGAGCCATCCTACCTGGCCAGGATCTTCTAAACTTTCAAGTTCTATGTCATTTTCATTGGCCCACTAACAAGCTAATGGATTAAGTTTCGAATGTGTGGTAATTTTTTCATGTGCAGAATATTCTACCCAATTATATCCTTTAGTAACTTGGTTACTGTTATCCTTGATGAAATTTTTAGTTTCCTGGTGTGTCATTTATAATGAAAATTGCTGATCTTTCCTTTTGAATAAATTAGAATCCTTGAAAACGAGTCACAATAAATTTCCTGTTTATTTATTTATTTTTATTTTTATTATTTTTTGAGACAGAGTCTCACTGTGTTGCCCAGGCTGGAGTGCAGTGGCCAGATCTCAGCTCACTACAAGCTCCACCTCCCAGGTTTAAGCCATTCTCCTGCCTTAGCCTCCCGTGTAGCTGGGACTACAGGCTTCCGCCACCTCACCCGGCTAGTTTTTTGTGTTTTTTTTTTTTTTAAAGTAGAGACTGGGTTTCACCGTGTTAGCCAGGATGGTCTCGATCTCCTGACCTCGTGATCCTCCCTTCTCGGCCTCCCAAAGTGCTGGGATTACAGGCTTGAGCCACCGCGCCTGGCCAATTTTCTGTTTTATATATGAAATTAGTGTTCATAAGCAAGTAACCCAAGTCACCAGCTGTTTAAAATAAAACTGTTAATCAAAACTTGATGTAATGAATTAATATTGACTAATTTCCCTGTAGGCAGAAGAAGAGTTCAACATAGAGAAAGGTCGGCTTGTGCAAACTCAAAGACTAAAGATTATGGAATATTATGAGAAGAAAGAGAAACAGATTGAGCAGCAGAAGAAAATGTAAGTAGATCTGGGTTGCAGTATTAACCTAAGAAGTTTTCCGAAGTCATGAGATGAAGACGGAGCAGGCGCTTTGGAGTCAGGCATATATAGATTCAGGTCTTTACTCGACCACCTACTACTAATCTGACAGATTGTTTAACTTCTCTTTCTTCATTTGTGAAAATCGAAGCTTGACAGGATTATTCAAAGATGAAACTGCAGGCTGGGCAAGGTGATTCACGCTTGTGATCCTGGTGCTTTGGGGAGGCTGAGGGAGGAGGATTGCTTCAGCCTAGGAGTTCAAGTTCTTTCTCTACAGTTTTAAGTTGTTGCTTACGCTATTTTTCAATACCATTTTGCAGTCAGATGTCCAATTTGATGAATCAAGCGAGACTCAAAGTCCTCAGAGCGAGAGATGACCTTATCACAGTGAGTAATTAACCCCTATTAGTTATAAAATTATTACATGTTTATTTGTTTGCCTATTGTAGATTACTAGTTAGCATTAATTAAGGAGTTGATTGAATAATTTTTAGAGATAAAACATTCAACAAATTATTATAATAAATACAAAAGTGAATAAGAGCCAAGCCCTGTATTGAAGGACTTTCTGATCTAACGAGCATGTAAGACTCTCCTGGATCATAGCACACACTATGGGAGGACCGCACAGTACATGAGAGTACAGGAAGCAATGAGACTAGAACCATCGGATGGTTAATACAGAGGCCATGAGTGTGAGGCTGAAGAACTTCACCTGTTTTCAACAGAAAGCTGTGGAAACTTTGGTATTATTTTGTGGGGAATATCATAGATAAGGCTCACGATATAAGCATGCAGGCTAAATTTAACAGGGAAGAGGCTAGAAAAAAGAAAACCATATGGAAAGTATTACAGTCCTCTAAGGAAGAGGGCAGAAACCTCCAGAAGCATACCACTTCATTGAGAAAGTGTAGAGCTATTTGGATTATATTCATAAACCAAACAGGGATGCCTGCTGTTTCCACTGTTACTCATTGTGACTGTAAAATAAAAAGTAGATCTCTCTATAATAGCTACTGAAATTATTACTAGGAGTAAATCCTATATAAAAACAGGTATAAAACTAAAAATCTAGAACTTGAATAAATGGAAGACATACTGTTTTCTTAGGTGAGACAGAAAGACAAACTGGTATTCCAAGTTGTCAGTTCTTATTAGATTGATTAATTCTTTTTTTCTTTCTTTTTTTTTTTTTTTTTTTTGAGACAGAGTCTTGCTCTGTCGCCCAGGCTGGAGTCCAGTGGACGGATCTCAGCTCGCTGCAAGCTCCGCCTCCCAGGTTTACGCCATTCTGCTGCCTCAGCATCGCGAGTAGCTGGGACTACAGGCGCCCGCCACCTCGCCCGGCTAGTTTTTTGTATTTTTTAGTAGAGACGGGGTTTCACCGTGTTAGCCAGGATGGTCTCGATCTCCTGACCTCGTGATCCGCCCGTCTCGGCCTCCCAAAGTGCTGGGATTACAGGCTTGAGCCACCGCGCCCGGCCGTTAGATTGATCAGTTCTTACTAGATTGTCACTTCTTATTAATTGATGGTGGCAGTGAGAACTGAGTCGCGGTGTTAGTGTTGATGGATTTTACAGGAAGACTTTCCAGACATTGACTGACTGCCTTTTCTTCCAAGTCCATCACTAAATTCTGAGTATCAGGTGTGGATGTACTAGGAGAATGGTGGATCCGTTAACAAAAATGGGAAGTCAAGATGCTGAAATGTTTTCTTAAGAAAAATAACGCTGCGCGCGGTGGCTCACGCCTGTAATCCTAGCACTTTGGGAGAGTAACTGGGACTACAGGCACCTGCCACCACGCCTGGCTAATTTTTTTGTATTTTTGGTAGAGACGGGGCTTCACCATGTTTGCCAGGATGGTCCCAATTTCCTGACCTTGTTATCCGCCCGCCTCAGCCTCCCAAAGTGCTGGGATTACAGGCGTGAGCCACCGTGCCCGGCCAACAGTATGTCTTAGGGAAGGTAGTTTGTTGTAGAAGGGCTTGGGGCTTAAGAGTCAATCAGCTATAAGTTTAAATGTCAACTCTGCCATACTCGTTTGTCTAAATTACTTGTTTCCCATCCTCAGTTTTCTCTTGTATTCATTATCTATGTTATGTATATACATTATAGTGTTTGGTTCAGAGTACTTATGAGAATCGAATGAGAACACATGTAAGTCCTCTGGCATATAACATTTGTCATATCGTATTTAAGAAATGTTAGTTCCCTTTCTCCATCCCCATCTCCGTCTCCACCAGTGATAACCCTTTCTTCTCACAATAGGCCTGTGTAGATAAAATATTCTTAGTTTAGGCCGGGCGCGGCAGCTCACGTCTGTAATCTCAGCACTTTGGGAGGCCGAGGCGGGCTGATCATGAGGTCCGGAGATCAAGGCCATCCTCACTAACACAGTGAAACCCCGTCTCTACCAAAAATACAAAAAATTAGCCGAGCGTGGTGGTGGGCGCCTGTAGTTGCAACTACTTGGAAGGCTGAGGTGGGAGAATGGCGTGAACCCGGGAGGCGGAGCTTGCAATGAGCCGAGATCCTGCCACAGCACTCCAGCCTGGGTGACAGAGCAAGACTCTGTCTCAAAAAAAATATATATAGGCCGGGCGCAGTGGCTCAAGCCTGTAATCCCAGCACTTTGGGAGGCCGAGACGGGCGGATCACGAGGTCAGGAGATCGAGATCATCCTGGCTAACACCGTGAAACCCCATCTCTACTAAAAAAAATACAAAAAACTAGCCGGGGGAGGTGGCGGGCGCCTGTAGTCCCAGCTACTCGGGAGGCTGAGGCAGCAGAATGGCGTAAACCCGGGAGGCGGAGGTTGCAGTGAGCTGAGATCCGGCCACTGCACTCCAACCCGGGCGACAGAGCGAGACTCCGTCTCAAAAAAAAAAAAAAAAAAAAAAAAAATATATATATATATATATATATATATATATATATTCTTAGCTTATTGGGTCCTAATGCCCAGCAAGCCTCTTGACTATAGTCTTTTCATTATTTATGCCCAAAGTAAGAAACTGTGACATCTGCTTAGATATTATTATTTGTATAAGTCAAAAAAGTTTAGAGGCGTGTAATGTTAATGTCTTGGCAGCATTCCTAAATATAAGTAGTAAGGGCTATATAACACACAACATTATAGCAAAAGGTTATAATCTTAATTAATAGGCTTTATAATTAGGTTTTTTTTTAATGCTGCCTTTTTGAAGGTTAATAATATTAAGAATAGAAAGGATTCTGAGAAAGATCATCTAACATATTATAGAAATGGTTTTTTTTTTTTTTTTTTTTTGAAACGGAGTCTCGCTCTGTGGCCCAGGCTGGAGTGCAGTGGCCGGATCTCAGCTCACTGCAAGCTCCGCCTCCCGGGTTTATGCCATTCTCCTGCCTCAGCCTCCCGAGTAGCTGGGACTACAGGCGCCCGCCACCTCGCCCGGCTAGTTTTTTGTATTTTTTAGTAGAGACGGGGTTTCACCGTGTTAGCCAGGATGGTCTCGATCTCCTGACCTCGTGATCCGCCCGTCTCGGCCTCCCAAAGTGCTGGGATTACAGGCTTGAGCCACCGCGCCCGGCCAGAAATGGTTTTGATGATACATTCTCTGATGCTGCTGTGTCTTAGATGGTATCCTGACCTTTCATAACTGGATGTAAACAACCCATAGGTTTAGTGGATTTGACTTTACTTCTTTTTTTTTTTTTTTTGAGACGGAGTCTCGTTCTGTTGCCCAGGCTGGAGTGCAGTGGCGCAATCTCGGCTCACTGCAAGCTCCGCCTCCCGGGTTCACGCCATTCTCCTGCCTCAGCCTCTCGAGTAGCTGGGACCACAGGCGCCCGCCACCATGCCCGCCTAGTTTTTTGTATTTTAAGTAGAGATGGGGTTTCACCATGTTGGCCAGGCTGGTCTCAAACTCCTGACTTCGTGATCTGCCCACCTCGGCCTCCCAAAGTGCTGGGATTACAGGCGTGAGCCACCATGCCCGGCCGGATTTGACTTGACTTCTAATTTTGACTTATTATTTCTTTCCCTTATTTTCTCTTTGCTCTAATTTTTTAATCCACTTGTTTATATTTTATTAGCTACTTTTTCTAATTTGCTTTTTAAAAAGTAGTTAACCTTTTCATTAGATATACTTCTGTAAGCTGCCTTAAATCTATTAAAATACATAAAAAATTACTAGTTGGCTTTTAGAAGGAATTTTTTTTTTTTTAAAGAGGCAGGGTCTGGCCGGGCGCGGTGGCTCAAGCCTGTAATCCCAGCACTTTGGGAGGCCGAGACGGGCGGATCACGAGGTCAGGAGATCGAGACCATCCTGGCTAACACGGTGAAACCCCGTCTCTACTAAAAAATACAAAAAGCTAGCGGGCGAGGTGGCAGGTGCCTGTAGTCCCAGCTACTCGGGAGGCTGAGGCAGGAGAATGGCGTAAACCCAGGAGGCGAAGCTTGCAGTGAGCTGAGATCCGTCCACTGCACTCCAGCCTGGGTGACAGAGCGAGACTCCGTCTCAAAAAAAAAAAAAAAAAAAAAAAAAAAGAGGCAGGGTCTGGCTATGTTGCCCAGGCTGGAATGCAGTGGTGCACTTATAGCTCACAAACTCCTGGGCTCAAGCAGTCCTTCCCACACAGCCTCCTGTGTAGCTGGGATTACAGGCAAGAGCCACCATGGCTGGCCTCAGAGGGAAAATTTGAAGTGGCATAGATAAAATTCAGATCATGGTTGGGCGCGGTGGCTTAAGCCTGTAATCCCAGCACTTTGGGAGGCCGAGACGGGCAGATCACAAGGTCAGGAAATCGAGCCCATCCTGGCTAACACAGTGAAACCCCGTCTCTACTAAAAAATACAAAACAACTAGCCGGGCGAGGTGGCGGGCACCTGTAGTCCCAGCTAACTTAGTCTCAGCTACTCGGGAGGCTGAGGCAGGAGAATGGCGTAAACCCGGGAGGTGGAGCTTGCAGTGAGCTGAGATTCGGCCACTGCACTCCAGCCTGGGCGATAGAGCGAGACTCCGTCTCAAAAAAAAAATAAAAATAAAAATAAAAATACAAAAAATTAGCCGGGCGTGGTGGCGGGCACCTGTAGTCTCAGCTACTCAGGAGGCTGAGGCAGAGTGGCGTGAACCTGGGAGGTGGAGCTTGCAGTGAGCTGAGATCACGCCACTGCACTCCAGCCTGGGCCACAGAGCAAGACTCTGTCTCAAAAAAAAAAAAAAAAAATAGAATTTAACAGTACGTTTATCCCATGTGTCCCGTATTGTGCTAGCTCCTCTAGGAGGAGTCTGCAGTCTAAAAGGACCTGGACAAGATAATATATCTCCACTACAGCTGTTTGAGCATGACTTGAAGAATTAGTCATGAGATGGGAGACAGAACGGAGAGAGCAGTGTGAGTGAAAAACCGAGGCCTGAATTTGACATGTACAGGAAATGGAGGTAGTCTGGCAGAGTGAGTAGTGGGCAGAGAACAGGCCACATATTAGGGTCTGATTAGAAGGGCCTTGAGTGTCTGCTGAAGAATATGGACTTTATCCTTTTAGCTAATTCTCTGTTTTTTGTTTTTTGTTTTTTGTTTTTTGTTTTGAGACCGAGTTGCGCTCTTGTTTCCCAGGCTGGAGTACAATGGAGCGATCTTGGCTCACCACAACTTCCACCTCCCGGATTCAAGCGATTCTCCTGCCTCAGCCTCCCGAGTAGCCGAGATTACAGGCATGCACCACCATGCCTGGCTAATTCTTTTGTATTTTTAGTAGAGATGTGGTTTCTCCATGTTGGTCAGGCTGGTCTCGATCTCCTGACCTCAGGTGATCTGCCGTCAGCCTCCCAAAGTGCTGGGATTACAGGCGTGAGCCACTGCACCCAACCCTAATTCTCTAACTTTCCCATTTCCAGAGACTTTTATATTCTAGTCAGGAGTCAGCATTTAAACAAGCAGCTCAGGGTAATCTTGGTGCGGGTAGTCTGAGAACCACACTTTGAGAAACAGTGTTTAATGGTTACATTTGTGTTAGAGAAACACCACTGGTGACCATGTGGAGTAGAAACAGGGAGGGTATGGCTTACCTTCCTAGTCAAGAAGTAGAATGGTGGCAGCAGAAAGAGAAGATAGGCCTATTCCAGAGATCCTAAAAAGGTAGGATCTGTAGGACTTGGTGACTTACAGTTGTGATGAGTGAACGCAAAGGAGTCAAGAATGATGTAAGGGTTTGTAGTCTGAGCAACTGGTAGATGGAATGAAGATTAGAAATATAGGAAGAACAGGCCGGACGCGGTGGCTCATGCCTGTAATCCCAGCACTTTGGGAGGCCAAGGCAGGTGGATTGTGAGGTCAAGAGATCAAGACCATCCTGGCAAACATGGTGAAATCCCATCTCTACTAAAAATACAAAAATTAGCTGGGCATGGGGGCAGGTGCCTGTAATCCCAGCTACTTGGGAAGCTGAGGCAGGAGAATTGTTTGAACCCGGGAGGCGGAGGTTGCAGTGAGCCAAGATCATGCCACTGCACTTCAGCCTGGCGACAGTGTAAGACTCCATGTCAAAAAAAAAAAAGAGAAAGAAAGAAATATAGGAAGAACAGGTAAGGAATGGTGAAAAAAACGTTGCGTTTAAATTGCCTTAGGATTCCAGGTGAAGCTCTATGAGTCTGTTAGGAGAGAAGAGGAGCTTATGTGGAGACAACACAGAAGTCCCTGCTGGAGCTGTGGACAGAGATGAGAGCCCTGTGGTTTTGGATGGAGAATTAGAAGAGAAGCGGGCCAAATAAACTGAGAAGCATCAGATTTAATAGAAAATAAATTGCTAAGGAAACGCGGGGGGAATGAATACAGTTATGTTGAATACAGAGAAGCCAAGGGAACCGCAAACTTAAATGGTCTCTAATACAGTGTTCAGTGTTTGAGAGAATTACAGTGGGAAGAGCATGGTGGTCTTTGGATCTTGCAGTCAAGATGTCATTTCTTACATTTGCCAGAGCAGTTTCACTGGACTGATGAAGGCAGAAAGCCAGATTGTTATGGCGTGAGAAGGGAGAAGTGCATGTGAGGTGAGGAGCTGAAGGCAGGGTGCATGGCCTGTTCACCAGCTGGGCTGTGTGTTTTAATCTCTTTTGGAACAAATCCAAGTATACTGTTGCATGCAACTTGAATTCAGTATATAGCTTGAGCTTTTATTTCTCTGACTTATAATGAGAATTTTGAGAATATAAACATTTATGTAATTTCAGTTATTCTAAAGATACTTGTTTCTTTTTTAACCGCTTACAGTCTTAACTTCTTGCCATCATTGAACCCTGTAAATAAGAGATGTGGAGTAATGAGGAAACAGACTGTGAGATGATAGAGATCAAAGAGGATTCAGTCTACATAAAAGCACACATACATGCTTTGAAACAGACTGTGAGATGATGTAGATCAAACAGGATTCAATCTACATAAAAGCACACATACATGCTTTGAATGGATTTTGCTATTCTGAAACATTCTACTTCTAGTTTATCCATAGAATAAGAAGTTGTGAAAGGAAAGGAAATTGTCACGCAGTTAGAAAAGGATATTGACAAAAGATGGAAGGAAGGGGGAAAATACAGAACCGGGGTGAAAATTAAAAGAAAAGAGTCGGCCGGGCACGGTGGCTCAAGCCTGTAATCCCAGCACTTTGGGAGGCCGAGACGGGCGGATCACGAGGTCAGGAGATCGAGACCATCCTGGCTAACACGGTGAAACCCCGTCTCTACTAAAAATACAAAAAAAAAACTAGCCGGGCGAAGTGGCGGGCGCCTGTAGTCCCAGCTACTCGGGAGGCTGAGGCAGGAGAATGGCGTAAACCCGGGAGGCGGAGCTTGCAGTGAGCTGAGATCCGGCCACTGCACTCCAGCCCCGGCGACAGAGTGAGACTCTGCCTCAAAAAAAAAAAAAAAAGAAAAAAGAAAAGAGTCAAGCTGTTTGCTGCTTTGTTCTAAGTCGTGTAATCCTTTATAGATATTTTTCTGTATTGATCCTTTTTCCTTGTCTGCCCAGATGTTTTCCAGGATTAAGAGTGCACGCTTTAGGCCGGGCGCGGTGGCTCAAGCCTGTAATCCCAGCACTTTGGGAGGCCGAGACGGGTGGATCACGAGGTCAGGAGATCGAGACCATCCTGGCTAACATGGTGAAACCCCGTCTCTACTAAAAAAATACAAAAAACTAGCCGGGCGAGGTGGCGGGCGCCTGTAGTCCCAGCTACTCGGGAGGCTGAGGCAGGAGAATGGCGTAAACCTGGGAGGCGGAGCTTGCAGGGAGCTGAGATCCGGCCACTGCACTCCAGCCTGGGCGATAGAGTGAGACTCTGTCTCAAAAAAAAAAAAAAAAAAAAGAGTGCACACTTTGGAATTCTTTTGAGGTTTAAGTTCATTTTTACCCTTCCCGGCTGTTCAGTGGGCAGATTTTTAAACCCCATTGACTCCTTTGAACCCTTCATTTCCTATTAAAAAATAGGAGACCAGGCACCATCCCTTATGCCTATAATCCCCACACTTTGGGAGGCTGAGGCAGGAGGATAGCTTGAGCCCAGGCATTCAAGACCAGCCTGGGCAACACAGTAAGACCTTGTCTCTACCAGAAATTAAAATTAACCAGGCGTGGTGGTGTCCCAGCTACTCTGGAGGCAGAGGCAGGAGAAGTGAGCTATGATTGTGCCACTGTACTTCAGCCTGGGTGACAGAGCAACACCCTGTCTCAAAAAAAAAAAAAAAAAAAGGCCGGGCGCGGTGGCTCAAGCCTGTAATCCCAGCACTTTGGGAGGCCGAGACGGGCGGATCACAAGGTCAGGAGATCGAGACCATCCTGGCTAACACGGTGAAACCCCGTCTCTACTAAAAATACAAAAAACTAACCGGGCGAAGTGGCGGGCGCCTGTAGTCCCAGCTACTCGGGAGGCTGAGGCAGGAGAATGGCGTGAACCCGGGAGGCGGAGCTTGCAGTGAGCTGAGATCCGGCCACTGCACTCCAGCCCCGGCGACAGAGTGAGACTCTGCCTCAAAAAAAAAAAAAAAAAATTAGATCACTTAGGTAACGTGACTAGTATAATGCCTGAAACAAAATGAGTGTTGAATGAATGATAGTTCTTTCTTATCATTTCCCCAAACCTCAAAACTTACTCATAAGTTTTCTTTCTTTTTTTTTTTTTTTTTTTTTTTTTTTTTTTTTTTTTTTTGAGACGGAGTCTCGCTCTGTCCCCCTGGCTGGAGTGCAGTGGCGCGATCTCGGCTCACTGCAAGCTCCGCCTCCTGGGTTCATGCCATTCTCCTGCCTCAGCCTCCGAGTAGTTGGGACTACAGGCGCCCGCCACCGCGCCCGGCTAATTTTTTGTATTTTTAGTAGAGACGGGGTTTCACCATGGTCTCGATCTCCTGACCTTGTGATCCGCCCGCCTCGGCCTCCCAAAGTGCTGGGATTACAGGCGTGAGCCACCGCGCCCGGCCTTTTTTTTTTTTTTTTTTTTTATTTGAGACGGAGTTTTGCTCTTGTTGCCCAGGCTGGAGTGCAATGGCGCAATCTTGGCTCACCGCAACCTCTGCCTCCCGGGTTCAAGCAATTCTCCTGCCTCAGCCTCCCAAGCAGCTGGGACTACAGGCATGCACCACCACGCCTGGCTAATCTTGTATTTTTAGTAGAGATGGAGTTTTTCCACGTTGGTCAGGCTAGTGTCAAACTCCCGACCTCAGGTGATCCGCCTGCCTCGGCCTCCCAAAGTGCTGGGATTACAGGCGGGAGCCACTACACCTGGCCATAAGTTTAAGTTTTCTTCTCTTTTCTTTTTTCTTGAGATGGAGTCTTGCTCTGTCACCCTGGGTGGAGTGCAGTGGTGCGATCTCAGCTCACTGCAAGCTCTGCCTCCCAGGTTCAAACAATTCTTCTGCCTCACCTCCCGAGTAGCTGGGATTACAGGCTAATTTTTTGTATTTTAAGTAGAGACAGGGTTTCACCATGTTGGCCAAGTTGGTCTCTAACTCCTGACCTCAGGTGATCTGCCTGCCTCAGCCTCCCAAAGTGCTGGGATTACAGTTGTGAGCCACGGCGCCTGGCCAAGTTTTCTTTTTTAAAGGAGAATAAATAACCAATAACATTTAAATTCTGAGACATTGGTACTGAAGTGGAGATTTCTATTGCTGTGGTTAGAGATGAAATAGAAATAAATGTCTTTGGCCAGGCTCGGTGGCTCATGTCTGTAATCCCAACACTTCGGGAGGCCAAGGAGGGTGGATCCCAAGGTCAGGAGTTCGAGACCAGCCTGACCAACATGGTGAAACCCTGTCTCTACTAAAAATACAAAAATTAGCCGGGCATGGTCGTGTGCACCTGTAATCCCAGCTACTCAGGAGGCTGAGGCAGGAGAATCACTTGAACCCGGGAGGTGGCGGTTGCAGTGAGCCAAGATCGTACCACGACACTCCAGCCTGGGCGACAAGGTGAGACTCTGTCTCAAAAGAAAAACGAGAAAGAAAAGAAAGAAATGCCCACTGGCTCTTGAGACTACGCAGGGCCAGGGAGACACGGTTTTGTTGTTGACATCATAATCAGGTTTTGGTTTCCTGCTTTTGAGGAGCAAACTCCTAATATTTTCAGAATCCTCAGGGCAGTTAGGTTCAGTTGGACAGATTTTCCCTTCCAAACTCATAAAATACAGATAAGCCCACATGTGAACTGCAGTAGTTGACAGTGAGAGACAGCTATGGAAAAGCTACCTGAGGCGCCAGATTAGAACCAGAAAGTTATTTGAGCTTGGAATCACATCAAAGGGTGTCTCACTGGAATGTTAGTAGCTTATCACACTGATGGTAATTATTGATAGAAATTTACCTTTCTCCCCCATGGTGATATAGTGGACAGGCGTGCTTCAGATAAGGGATAATACAGTTTATATCAGTTAGGTTCTAGCCTGCTTAGCTAGAGTTTAGTTTTTTTAGACTAAACGAATTGGCCTTTTAAAAGTCCTTAATTACCGTTTCCATAGTAGATTCCTCATACAAATGGCCAGTGGCACGCTCCACAACTTGGTATTACTTAATTTACTGGAGTAGCCTCGTCTCCATGCTCGGACTGTCTATCCCTGTCTGTGTGACCAGTGTGGACAGGGTGATTCCAGCACAAGAGGAAAAATGTTAGAGGACTCTTGGTGGGGAGGAGCTGAGAGTTCTCTCAGCCAGATGTCTTATAGACAGGTTGAGTATCCCTCATCTGAAATGCTTGGGACCAGAAGTTTTTTGGATTTCAGATTTTTTGGATTTTGGAATATTTGCGTATACATAATAAGATATTTTGGGGATGAGACCCAAGCCTAAATATGAAATAATCATTTTTAGTAGAGATGGAGTTTCACTCTATTGCCCAGGCTGGCCTCAAACTCTTGGGTTCAAGGAATCAGCCCGCCTCGGTCTCTCAGAATACTGGGTTTACAGCATGTGGCTGAGGCTGTGCTTTCTCTTGAGTCTTTAAAGACACAGTTGCTCAGGTTGGAGTGCAGTGGTATGATAATGACTCACGGCAGCCTCAAACTCCTGGGCTCAAGGGATTCTTGCACCTTAGCCTCCCTAGTAGCTGGGACTACAGGTGTTCACCACCACACTCACCTGATTTTTTTCTTTTTTTTTTTTTTTTAATTTTACATAGACAAGGTCTCACTATGTTGCCCAGGCTGGTCTCAAACTGATGGACTCAAGCAGTCTTCCCACCTATGCCTCCCTTTAAAGACTGCATTTTAAAGTTTCTTTAAGTCTGGGCACGGTGGCTCAAGCCTGTAATCCCAGCACTTTGGGAGGCCGAGGCAGGCAGATCACTTGAGATCAGAAGTTCAAGACCAGCCCGGCCAACATGGTGAAACCCTGTCTGTACTAAAAATACAAAAATTAACTGGGCAAGGTGGTGCACACCTGTAACACTCAGGAGGCTGAGGTGGGAGAATCACTTGAACACGGGAGGTAGAGGTTATAGTGAGCCAAGATCGGGCCACTGTACTCCAGCGTGGGTGACAAAGCGAGACTCTGTCTTCAAAATAATAATAATAATAATGTTTCTTTTTTTTTTTTTTTTTTTTTTTTTTGAGACGGAGTCTCGCTCTGTCGCCCAGGCTGGAGTTCAGTGGCCGGATCTCAGCTCACTGCAAGCTCCGCCTCCCGGGTTTATGCCATTTTCCTGCCTCAGCCTCCCGAATAGTTGGGACTACAGGCGCCTGCCACCTCGCCCAGCTAGTTTTTTGTATTTTTTAGTAGAGATGGGGTTTCACTGTGTTAGCCAGGATGGTCTCGATCTCCTGACCTCGTGATCCGCCCGTCTCGGCCTCCCAAAGTGCTGGGATTACAAGCTTGAGCCACCGCGCCCGGCCGATAATGTTTCTTTAAAATAATTATCATACAGTATGATTACTTTTTCTCCATTTAATAAGTGGTGTGCTCTATTTAACTTAAAATATAAATCAGTGAATGTATGATTCATTGACCAATGAATGGCATTAAATCTTGTTTGTTTTGGGGACAGAATATGTATTATAAGCCAAAATCTTAGAATAAATAAATATTTAAGTGTTAAAAGTTTCTTTTTTTTTTTTTTTTTTTTTTTTTTTTTGAGACAGAGTCTGGCTCTGTCACCCAGGCTGGAGTGCAGTGGCGCAATCTCGGCTCACTGCAACCTCCGTCTCCCAGGTTCAGGTCATTCTACCACAGCCTCCCGAGTAGCTGGGACTAGAGGCGCCCATCACCACGCCCGGCTAATTTTTTGTACGTTATAGTAGAGATGGGGTTTCGCCGTGTTAGACAGGATGGTCTTGATCTCCTGACCTCGTGATCGGCCCGCCTCGGCCTCCCAAAATGCTGGGATTACAGGCATGAGCCACCGCACCCGGCCAAAAGTTTCTAAAGACAGAAATTATGTCTATCACTTGGTATTTGGAATCTTTGCATTTTGGGCTTAAGAAAGTCAAATGATTTATTTTTCTAATTGGGGGAGGGAAAGCGTTCTAATTACTAAATAAGAGTTATGCAAGTATTTCTCTGCAGAATTGCTTGAACCCGGGAGGTGGAGGCTGCAGTGAGCTAAGATCATGCCACTGCACTCCAGCCTGGGCAACGGAGCGAGATTCTGTCTCCGAAAAAAATGAAATAAAAAGAAGAGACATTTCTCTGCAAATAACTTACTGTAAGTGGTTAGTCTGTTTCTAGGTAAACAAAAAACCAAATTGGATATGCCATCACTATATCTTAGTCTACAGAGGGGCAGCACCATTCATATTTTATACCATAATAAAATACTTAGGCGATGCTCTTGAGGTCTTTTAATCTATTTTACTTTTTATTAGAAAACACAGCATAGGCATGGGGTGGGCACAGTGGTTCACGCCTATAATCCCAGCACTTTGGGAGGCCGAGGCAGATGGATCACTTGAGGTCAGGAGTTTGAGACCAGCCTGACTAACATGGTGAAACCCCGTCTCTACTAAAAATGCAAAATTAGCCAGACATGGTGGCGCATGCCTGTAATCCCAGCTACTTGGGAGGCTGAGGCAAGAGAATCAGTTGAACTTGGTAGGCAAAGGTTGCAGTGTCCAAGATAGCGCCATTGTACTCCAGCCTGGGCAACAAGAGTGAAACTCCGTCTCCAAAAATATATATACACACACACGCACACACATATAAACACACACACACACACACATATATATACACACACACACACGTATATATATACACACACACATATATATGTATATATCGGATATGGTGGCTCATGACTGTAATCCTAACAATTAGGTAGCTTAGGTAGGCCAAGGCAGGAGGATCACTTGAGCACAGGAGTTCAAGACCAGCCTGGGCAAGGTAGTGAAACCCTGTCCCTACAAAAAACACACACCAAAAAAACCATTTAAAAATTAGAGCTTGGGCCGGGCGCGGTGGCTCAAGCCTGTAATCCCAGCACTTTGGGAGGCCGAGACGGGCGGATCACGAGGTCAGGAGATCAAGACCATCCTGGCTAACACGGTGAAACCCCGTCTCTACTAAAAAATACAAAAAAAAAAAACTAGCCGGGCGAGATGGCGGGCGCCTGTAGTCCCAGCTACTCGGGAGGCTGAGACAGGAGAATGGCGTGAACCCGGGAGGCAGAGCTTGCAGTGAGCTGAGATCCGGCCACTACACTCCAGCCTGGGCGGCAGAGCGAGACTCCGCCTCAAAAAAAAAAAAAAAAAAAAATTAGAGCTTGGCTGGGCGTGGTGGCTCATGCTTGTAATCCTAGCACTTTAGGAGGCCAAGGCGGGTGGATTGCTTGAGTCCAGGAGTTTGAGACCAGCCTGGGCAACATGGTGAAACCCCATCTCTACTAAAAAACACAAAAATTAGCCAGACGTGGTGTTGCACACTTGTAATTCCAGCTACTCGGGATGCTGAGGCAGGAGAATCACTTGAACCTAGGAGGTGGAGGTTGCAGTGAGCTGAGATCACGCTGCTGCATCCCAGCCTGGGCAACAGAGTGAGACTCAGTCTTTAAAACATAATAATAATAATTGGATGTTAACATGGGTGCTCCTGATTTTTTTTTTTTTTTTTTTTTTTTTTCCCAATCTGGGCTTATTTGCACTTACTGGTGTCAAAATGTGTGAATAAGTTTCAGATAGAGCCCACTGGGACGGTTAAGTGATGGCCTGGGGAGAGGAGACATGACCAGCCGCTGCCTTGTGGTGCTCCTGGCAGGTTCTGCCAGCTGATTCTTTCCCTTGGGCCTGAGCAGATGGGCATTGGACTAGAAGGCAGGGAAGAGTCTGCAGTCAGACCATTCTAGATTGAGTCCCAGCTGTCACTTGCTCATTGGCTTGTATAGTTTTAGATCATGTATTTATATTAGGAAGGTATTTACAGTGGTTGAGTTGTCTGCATGGGTTGCTGTTAAATGTTGGTAGTTTCAGCTGGGCACAGTGGCCAAAATCCTGTAATCCCAGCAGTTTGGGAGGCCGAGGCGGGTGGATCACAAGGTCAGGAGATTGAGACCATCCTGGCTAACATGGTGAAACCCCGTCTATACTAAAAATAAAATTAGCCGGGTGTGGTGGTGTGCGCCTGTAATCCCAGCTACTCAGGAGGCTGAGGCAGAGGAATTGCTTGAACCTGGGAAGCAGAGGTGACAGTGAGCCGAGATCGTGCCACTGCACTCCAGCCTGGGTGACAGAACGAGACTGTCTCAAAAAAAAAAAAAAAAAAACCAAAAAACCTTGAGTTTTCTTTTAGCCCCTAAGCCTTGTTACTTAACAAATGATATCCAGTGTGTTCTCAGCCATGTTGAGATTTTTTTCCTGATAGTGATCTTATTTTAGTTATTTTTATTATAGAAGTCAGTGTTTATTGGAGACAGATTAGAAAATACAAACTAACAAAGAAAATTGGCCGGGGCGCGGTGGCTCAAGCCTATAATCCCAGCACTTTGGGAGGCTGAGACGGGCGGATCACCTGAGGTGTCAGGAGTTTGAGACCAGCCTGGCCAACATGGTGAAACCTTGTCTCTACTAAAAATACAAAAATTAGCTGGGCGTGGTGGCAGGTGCCTGTAATCACAGCTACTCGGGAGGCTGAGGCAGGAGAATTGCTTGCACCCAGGAGGAGGTGGGGGTTGGGGTGAACTGAGATCACGCCACTGCACTCCAGCCTGGGTTAGAAGAGGAAAACTCCATCTCAAAAACAAACAAACAAAATCGAAATTATTCATAATCTAGCCTTCCAGAGGTAGACCGTTGGTATTTCAATCTATAGCCAGACATCTGTTTTTTTCCTTAAAAAAAAAAAGGGTAATCTTGTATAAGCATTTTAATAGCTTGCTTTTCCAAGTTACACCGTGCGAATCTTCCCATGTCAGTCACTTGTGTCGGTTTCTGAACTGATGGTTACCTGAGCTGTTCTCTGCTAGGCCGTGGACTCCCTGGGAGCAGAGATGGTGTTACATGCTTCCTTGGACCCAGCACAGCACCTGCTTTATCTCAGATCTCAGGGAATGTGTGTTGAATGAAATCCCAGCAATAAAATGTGAGGCAGCTGGGCATGAGCCAGAATCAGCCTCACAGTGGGTTCTGAGCTGACTGCCCAGATGTGTAGATAACTTTTATCTGTTCTCATCTCTGTAGGACCTACTAAATGAAGCAAAACAGAGGCTCAGCAAGGTGGTAAAGGATACAACCAGGTATCAGGTGCTGCTGGATGGACTGGTTCTCCAGGTACCCTCACAGACCAGATCTACTGTTAATAGCCACAGTTCTGAGAAAATTTAGCATGCCTGTTAGGACCAGCTCTATTTTTCCTGCTTTCTCATCGTAGTTTTTTCCTTTCACCCTTTTTTTTTCCTGTTAGCTTTTTCCCTTCCACTCTTGACCATATCTAAAATGTGTGCTGCGTAGGAAAATAGTAAATCTGTCTGGTTGGATAAGACTTCCAGCCTGCTACTCATTTATGTAGTCTTACATGACTTAAGGTTCAAATTTGCTTGCAATGGCTAACTTTAAATTCCCTTAATTTGATTTTGCCACTAAAATAATTGCTTTAGATTTAGGATTCCAACCAAACACTGTATATGTTTTAATTGTTTACCACTAAGCTCGAAATCCTTATTTTACTTATGTTAATTACAATAATATTTGTCCTCAGCTTGGTTGTTATAAGGCATCTGCATGAATTTTGTTTCTACGACCAAAGGTTTGGGTTCATTTATCTGGTTTGTGATAGATTGATCTTTCCATGGTCTCGTGTGGTATATGCCATCTGTTATTGGAACCTACCAGGGGAAGTTTTTCCAACCTAAATGAAAGAACTATAGAAACATCCTATTTTACTGTTGCTTTATTTATTTATTTATTTATTTTTGAGACGGAGTCTTGCTCTGTTGCCCAGGCTGGAGTACAGTGGTATGATCTCGGCTCACTGCAAGCTCTGCCTCCCAGGTTCACACCATTCTCCTGCCTCAGCCTCCCAAGTAGCTGGGACTACAGGCGCCCGCCACCACATCCAGCTAATTTTTTCAATTTGTATTTTTTTTGAGATGGAGTCTCACTCTGTCACCCAGGCTGGAGTGCAGTGGCGCAGTCTCAGGCTTACTGCAGCATCCACCTCCCAGGTCCAAGCGATTCTCCTGCCTCAGCCTCCCGAGTAGCTGGGGTTACAGGCACCCGCCACGACGCCCAGCTAATTTTTTTTGTATTTTTAGTAGAGACGGGGTTTCACCGTGTTAACCAGGATGGTCTCGATCTCCTGACCTCATGATCTGCCCACCTCGGCCTCCCAAAGTGCTGGGACTACAGGCGTGAGCCACCGCACCCGGCCTACTTTTTTGTATTTTTATTTTTATTTTTTTATTTTTATTTTATTTTATTTTATTTTTTTTTTTGAGACGGAGTCTCGCTCTGTCACCCAGGCTGGAGGCTGGAGTGCTGTGGCCGGATCTCAGCTCACTGCAAGCTCCGCCTCCCGGGTTCACGCCATTCTCCTGTCTCAGCCTCCCGAGTAGCTGGGACTACAGGCGCCGCCACGTCGCCCGGCTGGTTTTTTGTAGTTTTTAGTAGAGACGGGGTTTCACCGTGTTAGCCAGGATGGTCTCGATCTCCTGACCTCGTGATCCGCCCGTCTCGGTCTCCCAAAGTGCCGGGATTACAGGCTTGAGCCACCGCGCCCGGCCTTTTGTATTTTTAATAGAGACGGGGTTTCACAGTGTTAGCCAGTATGGTCTTGATCTCCTGATCTCGTGATCCACCCACCTTGGCCTCCCAAAGTGCTGGGATTACAGGCGTGAACCACCACGCCTGGCTCTTTTATTTTATTTTTATTTTTATTTTGTTTTTGGAGACAGAGTCTCACTCTGTCAGCCAGGCAGGAGTGCAGTGGCATCATCTCTGTTTACTTAAACCTCCATCTCCTGGGTTCACGCCATTCTCTTGTCTCAGCCTCCTGAGTAAGCTGGAGTTATAGGCGTGCACCATTATGCCAGGCTAATTTTTTGAATTTTTAATAGAGATGGGGTTTTGCCTTGTTGCCTATGCTGGTCTCGAATTTCTGAGCTCAGGCAGTCCGCCCACCTTGGCCTCCCAAAGTGTTAGAATTACAGACCTGAGCCACTGCGCCCGGCCTGTTGCTTTATTTTATAGTTTGCATTTTCTACTGATTGTATGTACTATTTTTTCCAGGGTTTGTACCAGTTGCTGGAGCCCCGAATGATTGTTCGTTGCAGGAAACAAGATTTCCCTCTGGTAAAGGTAAAGAACTTAGGATAATTTTTTATCTTTCCCTCCCTCCCTTCCTTCCTTCCTCTCTCTCTTTTCTCTTTCTTCCTCTTTCTCTTTCTCCCTTTCACTCTTTCTCTTCCTTCCTTCCTTCTTTTCTTTTTCTTTTTCTTTTTTTTTTTTTCTTGATGGAGTCTCACTCTGTTGCCCAGGCTGGAGTACAATGGCAGTATCTCCACTCACTGCAACCTCCGCCTCCTGGGTTCAAGCGATTCTCCTGCCTCAGCCTCCCAAGTAGCTGGGATTACAGGCACATGCCACCATGCCTAAATAATTTTTGTGTGTGTGTTTTTTTTTTTTTTTTTTTTGAGACGGAGTCTTGCTCTGTCGCCCAGGCTGGAGCGCAGTGGCTGGATCTCAGCTCACTGCAAGCTCCGCCTCCCAGGTTCACGCCATTCTCCTGCCTCAGCCTCCTGAGTAGCTGGGACTACAGGCGCCCGCCACCTCGCCTGGCTAGTTTTTTGTATTTATTTTTAATAGAGACGGGGTTTCACCGTGTTAGCCAGGATGGTCTCAATCTCCTGACCTCGTGATCCGCCTGTCTCGGCCTCCCAAAGTGCTGGGATTACAGGCTTGAGCCACCGCGCCTGGCCTTTTTTTTTTTTTTTTTTTTTCCGTAGAGACAGGGTTTCACCATTTTGGCTGGGTTGGTCTTGAACTCCTGACCTCACGATACACCCGTCTTGGCCTCCCTAAGTGCTGGGATTACAGGCATGAGCCACTGTGCCCTGTTCGTTCCTTCTTTCTGTCCTTCCTTCCTTCCTTCCTTCCTTCCTTCCTTCCTTCCTTCCTTCCTTCCTTCCTTCCTTCCATCCATCCATCAAAATGTTAGGATGAAATGCATGTTCTAATAGAAAACAGCTCAACCATGGGAATTATAGGAGTTTTAACACATTGTAGGTATTTAAGTGTACTGAAGCCTCTAATCTATTTTCTTTTTTTTTTTTTATTGAGTCAGAGTCTTGCTGTGTTGCCTAGGCTGGAGTGCAGTGGCGCGGTCTTAGCTCACTGCAACCTCCACCTCCTGGTTTCAAGCAATTCTCCTGTCTCAGTGTCCCGAGTAGCTGGGATTACAGGCACCCGCCATCATGCCTGGCTAATTTTTGTTTTTTTTGTAGAGATGGGGTTTCACCATATTGGCCAGGCTGATCTCTTGGCTAGGCTGGTCTTGAACTCCTGACCTCGTGATCCAGCCACCTTGGCCTCCCAAAGTGCTGTGATTATAGGTGTGAGCCACCGCACCCGACCTGCCTGTATTTATTTATTTATTATTTATTTTTTTATTTTTTTGAGACAGAGTCTCACTTTGTCACCCAGGCTGGAGTGCAGTGGCGCGATCTCAGCTCACTGCAAGCTCCGCCTCCCAGGTTCACGCCATTCTCCTGCCTCAGCCTCCCGAGTAGCTGGGACTACAGGCGCCCGGCTAGTTTTTGTATTTTTAGTAGAGACACGGGTTTCACCGTGTGAGCCAGGATGGTCTCGATCTCCTGATCTTGTGATCCACCCTCCTCGGCCTCGCCGAGTGCTGGGATTACACGCGTGAGCCACCGCGCCCAGCCTCTAATCTGTTTTCTTAAGAGTCAAGTTGCCATCCAAGCTAGTATCCTTCTCTCTTTCTAGGAACTTGGTAATACTGTAATCTAAAAATCAAATAATGGAAACAGCACTTTGGGTTGGAACAAAGATAGGCAGTGCCATCTTAGGAGGTAGCCTATTGCCAGACAAGCAAGGCTGAGCTCTAACCTCACTGAATGTGTTCCTATACCTAGAGGAAGAATGTGGGCACCCAGAGAGTCTGGTCAGCTCTGAGTCTGAGTTCTCCACCCACCTCGGTCCTCCAAAGTGCTAGGATTACAGGCGTGAGCCACTGTGCCCAGCCTATTTGCATTTTTATTATAGTTTGTCTCCCTAAGTTACTTGTGCACTAGGAAAGAAAGTGTGTGCCAGCTAGAGAACATAGATATTCATTCCCCTTAACTGTACATTCTCCACTATAATAAAAGGTTAGAAACCATCTCAGTAACCCCAGTCTGTGTTTATGCTGACAGCCTCATTTATTAACCTGTAAAACAGAGCTCAACATCATAATGGAGAATTCACCAAGGTGATGTCATTCAGTGGAGGGAGGTTTCAGTTGCTCACTAGCCTTCTCTAGATAACACCATGATATTTCTGGGTGCCAAGCAAGCTTTTTCTTGAAAGTTCTACAGTATCAGTGTCCAGAATTGGTGATTAGCTCTCCAAAGTGGTGCTGCATTAGATATGAAAACAAGGAACTCTTGAATAGATGCATTGATTTGTTCAACAAAGTAATAGAAATGTGGCTGGTCTTCAGTTCTTCCAAGAAAGGATTTATTTACATGGTTACTTGAGTGTGCACAATATTGTTCAAAGACAAGACTTTATTAATTATGTCCACCACACGAATTGCAAGATAGTGGTAAAAACCCACTTTTCTTTTTCTTTTTCTTTTTTTTTTTTTTGGGGGGGGGACAGTCTCGCTCTGTCGCCCAGGCTGGAGTGCAGTGGTGCGATCTCGGCTCACTGCAACCTCCACCTCCCTGGTTCACGCCATTCTCCTGCCTCAGCCTCCCAAGTAGCTGAGACTACAGGCGCCTGCCACCACACCCGGCTAATTTTTGTATTTTTAGTAGAGACAGGGTTTCACTGTGTTAGCCAGGATGGTTTCGATCTCCTGACCTTGTGATCCGCCTGTCTCGGCCTCTCAAAGTGCTGGGATTACAGGCTTGAGTCGCTGCGCCCGGCTTTTTTTTTTTTTTTTTTTTGAGATGGAGTCTTGCTCTGTTGCCCAGGCTGGAGTGCAGTAGTATTAATCTCAGCTCACTGCAGCCTCCTCCCCCTGGGTTCAAGTAATTCTCCTGCCTCAGTCTCCCAAGTAGGTGGGATTAGAGGCGCACACCACCATGCCTGGCTAATTTTTTGTATCTTTCGTAGAAACAGGGTTTCACCATGTTGGCCAGTGCTGGTCTTGAACTCCTGACCTTGTGACCTACCTGCCTCGGCCTCCCAAAGTGTTGGGATTACAGGCGTGAGGCACCGTGCCCAGCCTTTCTTTCTTTTTTTTTTTTTTTTCAATTGTGGTAAAATATACATACCATTTACCATTTTAACCATACATTGTGCCATTAAGTACATTTACAACATTGTGCAGCCATCACCATCATCCATCTTCGGAACTTTTCCATTTTCCCATAGTGAAACTTTGTGCTCATTAAACACTAACTCTCCATTGTTTATCTCCTCTCTTCTCCCCTGTTCACCTCATATAAGTGGAAACATTCAGTATTTGTCCTTTTGTGACTGTTTCATATCACTTAGCATAATGCCTTCAAGGTCCTGTAGTGTGGGTCAGAATGCCCTTCCTTTGTAAAGCTGAATAATATTCCACGGTGTGGGTGCCCCACGTTGTGCTGATCCGTTCATCTGTCACTGGGCACTTGGGTTGTTCCCACCTTTTGGCTACTGTGAATAATCCTGCTGCAAACGTGGGTGTATGGATATCTGTCTTGCTTTCTATCCATTTGTCTGTATACCCAGAGGTAGAATTGCCGGATCATGTGGTAATTCTGTGCTTCATTTTTTGAGGACCGTTATACTGTTGTTTTGATCAGAACCATCCTTGTGGGTATGGCATGGCACCACTGTTTCTGGTGCCTGCTGTCCCCCCCTCATCTGCAACTACCAGTTTAAGCTCACGTCAGCAGCCAAACTTCTCTTCCTTCCCTTCCCTCCTTACGCACCTCCAGCTTCTAACACTCTCAGTTAGGGGGATAATGTATCTTCCTCCTGCTGATCCATGTTTCAAACCTGATAACTGCCTCTGGCATGTTTAATCACCTGCCAAGCCCCGTTAAACTTTTTTTTTTTTTTTTTTTTTTTTTTTTTATGGAGTCTTGCTCTGTCACCCAGGCTGGAGTGCAGCAGTGTGACCTCGGCTCACTGCAAGCTCCGCCTCCCAGGTTCAAGCAGTTCTCTGCCTCAGCCTCCCAAGTAGCTGGGATTACAGGTGCGCACCACCACGCCTCACTAATTTTTGTATTTTTAGTAGAGATGGGGTTTCACCGTCTTGGCCAAGCTGGTCTTGAACTCCTGACCTCGTGATCCACACCCGCCTTGGCCTCCTGAGGTGCTGGGATTACAGGCGTGAGCCACCACGCCTGGCCAAGCCCTGTTAAATCTTGACAGAAACCATTCGCGTCTCTTCCCTCCTCTGTGCAGACTGTCATTTTTCCTCAGTGACTGTGCCGTTTTACATTCCCACCAGCAGTGCCTCTGTTCTTTTACATGGCATAAATGGAAATATCCTTGCTTGTATAGTCTGTTGAATTTTTGGATACCTGCTTCATAGTTTCTAGTAATACCTCTCATTGTTTTCTGTATTTCCAGGCTGCAGTGCAGAAGGCAATCCCTATGTACAAAATTGCTACCAAAAATGATGTAGATGTCCAAATTGACCAGGAGTCCTACCTGCCTGAAGACATGTAAGGAGTATTCCTGCTGCTAACAGCTACTTTCTCTCCCTGGGAGAGTGGCCTTTATACTGGGCCTTTTTCAAATGGTATTTTCGCCAACACACTCTTAGACACAAGGCTAGAGCTGTAATGTGTTCTTCTTGCAGCTGCTCCTGTTCTGGCTGCGCTCTGTTGTTCTCCCTTGTTGGCTGGCTAAATACACTCTAAAAGTCTAGTATCATCGGGTGTGGTGACTCACGCCTGTAATCCCAGCACTTTGGGAGGCCAAGGTGGGCGGATCACAAGGTCAAGAGATCGAGACCATCCTGGCCAACATGGCCTAGGGAGCCAGACTCCCTATCATACCAGCCCACCCTCTGCTCACAGTCCAGTCCTGTCTCTACGAAAAATACAAAACTTAGCTGAGCATGGTGGCACGCACCTGTAGTCCCAGCTACCCAGGAGGCTGAGGCAGGAGAATCACTTGAACCCGGGAGGCGGAGGTTTGCAGTGAGCCAGGATCACGCCACTGGACTCCAGTCTGGCAACAGAGTGAGACTGCATCTCAAAAAACAAAAAAAAAGTCTAATTTATGGTCACTGCATTCCTTCTGCGGGGAGGTGGCCACCAGAATGAAAGCTAGGACCGGATCTCTGTATTGGATGCTGAGGTAGTTACTCCCTCCTTCTAAGTAATAGTTTATCAAAACAAGAATTGTGTATGCCTAGTAATTAGGTTCCTTAGAAATAGAATAGCAAGCCGGGCGCGGTGGCTCAAGCCTGTAATCCCAGCACTTTGGGAGGCTGAGACGGGCGGATCACGAGGTCAGGAGATCGAGACCATCCTGGCTAACACAGTGAAACCCCCGTCTCTACTAAAACTACAAAAACTAGCCAGGCGAGGTGGCGGGCGCCTGTAGTCCCAGCTACTCCAGAGGCTGAGGCAGGAGAACGGCGTGAACCCGGGAGGCGGAGCTTGTAGTGAGCTGAGATCCGGCCACTGCACTTCAGCCTGGGTGACAGAGCCAGACTCCGTCTCAAAAAAAAAAAAAAAAAAAAAGAAAAAAGAAATAGAATAGCAAGTACAGGTGGTTTTTTTTTGTTTTTTTTTGTTTTTTTTTTTTTGAGACAGAGTCTCGCTCTATGGCCCAGGCTGGAGTGCAGTGGCCGGATCTCAGCTCACTGCAAGCTCCGCCTCCCGGGTTTACGCCGTTCTCCTGCCTCAGCCTCCTGAGTAGCTGGGACTACAGGCGCCTGCCACCTCGCCCGGCTAGTTTTTTGTATTTTTTAGTAGAGATGGGGTTTCACCGTGTTAGCCAGGATGGTCTCGATCTCCTGACCTCGTGATCTGCCCGTCTTGGCCTCCCAAAGTGCTGGGATTACAGGCGTCAGCCACCACACCTGGCCTCTTTTTTTTTTTTTTTTTTGAGTCAGAGTCTCTTTCTGTTGCCCAGGCTGGAGTTCAGTGACACCATCTCGGCTTGCTGCAACCTCTGCCTCCTGGGTTCAAGCAATTCTCCTGTCTCAGCCTCTCAAGTAGGTGGGACTACAGGTGCCCCACCGTGCCCAGCAAAGTTTTGTATTTTTAGTGGAGATGGGCTTTCGCCATGTTGGCCAAGCTGGCCTCAAACTTGTGAATGGAAACAATCCACCTGTCTCGGCCTCCCGAAATGCTGGGATTGCAGGGGTGAGCCACCACTCCCGGCCAGCAGTGACGTCTTTTATCAGACACACATGCAGTCGTGATAGGGCCTTATCAGTGATGAGCAGGATTGGGCTTAAGAAAACATTCAGATGAGGACTCTTGATTTGCAAACTGAGATGAAATCCTTCCTTTTTCATTTTGTTGGGGAGGGCTGGCTGTGATTATTAAAACAGGTTCTGTAACATAAAATCAAATTGACACAGGCCGGGCGCGGTGGCTCACTCTTGTAATCCCAACAGTTTGGGAGGCTGAGGTGGGCGGATCACCAGAGGTCAGGAGTTCGACACCAGCCTGGCCAACGTGGTGAAACCCCGTCTCTACAAAAATTAGCCAGGCATGATGGCAGGTGCCTGTAATCCCAGCTACTCGGGAGGCTGAGGCAGGAGAATTGCTTGAACTCAGGAGGCGGAGGTGGCAGTGAGCCGAGATCACGCCACTGCACTCCTGCCTGGGCAACAGAGTGAGTCTCAAAAAAAACAAAAAAACACAGTGTCACCTGGTAAATGAGTTATTGAGATGAATGTAGTTAGTTCTCTGTATCTTTGGGGTCCACACCTGTGAATTCAACCAACTTTTTCTTTTCACTCCCTAAACACTACAGTGTAACAACCATTTACATTGTCTTAGCTATTTTAGGTGCTGTAGACATGATTTACAATATAGGGGAGGATGTGTGATGGTTGTGTGCAAATACTACACTGTTTGATATAATGGACGTCTGGGCAGGGATGGAGGTGTCTTGAAACCAACTGTGCGTTACATCTTCGGAAGCTTTTTCAGTTCCTTTCAAGCCTGTTGCTTAGGTTGCACAGTCTACACACCAAGACGAGGGCATTCCTCTGCGGGAGTAAAGGGTACCATGTATCTTTCTCAACTCTGAAAATGATTATTTCCTGTGCTTTTTTTTGCAGAGCTGGTGGAGTTGAGATCTATAATGGGGATCGTAAAATAAAGGTTTCCAACACCCTGGAAAGCCGGCTGGATCTCATAGCCCAGCAGGTGAGTGTGGGGGTACTTCTTGGTAGTTGGTCTGCTGTTACTTTGAAGTGGGACAGACAACACATGTCCATTCCCTGGTATTTGGGATTTGTTGCTGTCCTTCCACATTTTTGGACATTTGCTCAAAAAGAATGAGAATTGGGCATGCAGTAGCATTTGCTAAGGTAATAACATTTACATGAGGGTGAATTTGGGTTCAGAACAAGGGTTTTGTTGACCTAGGATTCAAATTTGTACATTTTACTACATGTAAGGTGCTGACAAGTTTTTTCTGTAACAGTAATCATGGAAACTAAAGCAAATACTTGTGTTTTGTTTTGCTTTTTTGAGATGGAGTTTCACTCTTTTTTGCCCAGGCTGGAGTGCAATCTCGACTCACTGCAACCTCCACCTCCCAGGTTCACGTGATTCTCCTGCTTCAGCCTCCTGAGTAGCTGGGATTACAGGCACACACCACCACACCGGCTAATTTTGTATTTTTAGTAGAGACGGGGTTTCACCATGTTGGCCAGCCTGGTCTCAAACTCCTGACCTCAGGTGATCCACCCGCCTTGGCCTCCCAAAGTGCTGGGATTACAGGTGTGAGCCGCCGCACGAGGCCACAAATACTTGTTTAAAGGAATTATCATAAAGCTGCTGGCTTTTCAGATGTTTCCAGATTTGTACACATGAACTCTAGGAAACAAGCCAGGAAAATTCCATTTGTTCTAAAATGCTGGGCATCTTCTAGCCTTCTAGTGGTAGTCTATTGCTGTGGCTGCTAACCTAGTTATTCCCTGACCTAGATGGGCAGTTTACTGTTTATGCAGATACTTGTCTTATAACTAAAGCACTTTCACCTTGATTTTTTCATATTCTGGTAACTTAAACCTCAGAACATTGTTTCCTAGTAGCCACTGTCTCATCCAGTATCATAGCCACTACTCACTCACAGATATTTGATGAAACCGAAAAATTCAGTTTCTCAGCACTCAATAACCAGCTATAGCCGGGGCTGCCCTGTTGGACAGCAGAGCCTTAGAAATCCAGAGTTAAGTCCTCCTAAGGATTCATCAGTGGCTGTAGCAAGTGCTTTCAGCCTAAACTGGCATTGGAAGTGTTCTGTGCGGCTGCTGTGGCCATAGTAGGCACTCAGTAAATGTGTATTGAAGAAAGAGTGTAGGTGACCTAGCATATTGTGATGAGATGATTATGATGAGTTAAGTCTGAGATAGTAGTGACTTTAGGGTTTTTGTTGGTTTTTTTAAATGTGTCCCTTTTGTAAGCAGTCTGAACCCTAGATTTGGGATGAGTCAAGCTTCTCACCAATGAATGTGTTACTGTGCTTCAGGGAACGAAAGGGTGGCTTTGATGTGCGTGGCTTTGTGAGTCCTTCGCAGCCATGTAGGTTCGTGGCTTTCCACCTGTGGTTAAGATGTGCAGTACTCTACAACTGCTCCAGCTGACATTGCATATTTATTACACCTTCTCTCCACAGATGATGCCAGAAGTCCGGGGAGCCTTGTTTGGTGCAAATGCCAACAGGAAGTTTTTGGACTAAGCCTTCAGGAGGTGGAGCTCATCCTCAGCTCTCCCGCTGTGATGTGCAAGCTTCTGATATTTGAAGAAACACGAATGTCTCTGTAGTTTCCTCTTTACTGCCCCAGTATTGCTCTGTATTTATCAGTGATGCCTCTCCTGTCACTCATGCCTTGCCTAATTGTTCACAGTGGTGGAAAGCTTCATGTAATATGATCAGGACCCACCTCCAGTTCATCTGAAAGTAACACAGTGTCCAGTTGGTTCTCCAGCACTAGGGGAGGGGGCGGATGGTGGTCACATGGGCTTCCTGGGTCTCCACTCTCCGTCTGGCCTAGAGGTGATGTTTTTGGTGTTTGGCCCTGCAGTCCCCACTCTTGAGGCTTAAGGTGCGTGTGGCGCACCACTCCTTCCAGCAGTAGTCGCTTGACTGTTACCTGTTTAGGCCTAGAAGTTTTCCCTCATCTGTAAATGTGATTTAAAATCTAAGCCATGAATATGATTTATTTATTAAAAGAGTTACATGGATTTAATGTGATTTCTAGTGTAAAGCACTACAAATTTAGGTTTTGACAGAGTCAAATTCTTATTGAGGCACCTAGAAAAGAAGTATTTTCCCAATCCCCGTGGCACTTGATGGTGACAGCTGTCAGCACCTGGACCCGTTAACCCTCTGGGTGTCACCTGGGCTGTTGTTCATTGTACCCAGCCCATCACCCAGGAGGGGAGCGTTCTTTCCACCCTTGTGATCTGCCACACGCCCCACATGGCTCTTCAGTGTGAGCTGGCTTCTAGAAGGGCTGCACAACTTTATCGAGGAAATAGTTGTATTAGTGTTGCCCGAGTGAGAAAAACCAAGTTTTTTTTTCTTTTTTCGAGACGGAGTCTTGCTCTGTCGCCCAGGCTGGAGTGTGTGGCGCGATCTCGGCTCACTGCAAGCTCTACCTCCCGGGTTCACGCCATTCTCCTGCCTCAGCCTCCCGAGTAGCTGGGACTACAGGCGCCCGCCACCTCGCCCGGCTAGTTTTTTGTATTTTTAGTAGAGACGGGGTTTCACCAGGTTAGTCAGGATGGTCGCAATCTCCTGACCTCGTGATCCGCCCACCTCGGCCTCCCAAAGTGCTGGGATTACAGGCGTGAGCCACAGCATCCAGCCCAAAAAACCAAGTTATTTTAGAGCAGGTCACTGTGTGCTGGAACCAGATCCTTTCACAGAGGCCCTGTTCTTCCTCCCCTGCCCCATGTTTTATTTTTCCGTAGGTGACGACTAAGAGCTGCCTAGGGCCTTGCAGCTAGTACATGGTGGAGCGGGGACTTGAACTGAGGTCTGTCTCCAGGGCCCATACTCAAATACAGTTCTCATAACAGAAAGTGAGGCTCCCAAGGCTGACCATGTTGGCGCCATCCTCTTCCTCGTTAGCCCAGGTTTCACAGTAGGTGGAACTATTGTAAACACCAGCTCCTGCAGCAGGTGCTGATTTTCTTAGGACTTGGCCCCGCTGCTGTGACATTATTTCTCCTGTAGCAGCCTATGGGGCAGGAATCGAGGTGCATGAGGACGGCTCTCACAGCAAACTCAGCTCCTCAAGACGATGCACTTACAAAGGGATAGAATCAAGGCTTAAAGCCCAGTGTCACTAACAAGCAGATGTTTCCCTGTGGCTGTGTTCCTCCACCCCCAATAAGTATCAGTTTGAAGAGTCATGGGGGTCTGCTTCTGTGCCCTTTTTAATGTTGGGGTTTGAAATGGACGTAGAAAAGCAGATGGTGACACCATTCACTGCAGCCTGTGCTGTACCCATTGATGAAGAGATGAGATTGTAACCGTTCACCTTTATTTCAAATAGTGTTCCTCGGATACAGGGAGGGGTCTGCAAGAGCCTGGGCTCTGGGGCAGGGGAAGGGAGGGGAGGGGAGGGGAGGGAAGGGAAGGGAAGGGAAGGGCTGTGCCCAGTCAGAGCCGGCCTCAGCCCCCTCAGCCATCCAGGGATTCGAAAGGGTGCTTGGTCTCAAACGAGGTGCTGACTTTGAGGACTTGGCATGGTCCCTTGAACTTCTGATCCTCCTTTTCCTCAAAAATCAGTGCTAGGACTCAAGTTATAGAGTCCAAGATTAACAATGCTAAATCCTCAAGCTGACTGAAGGTTGCTGAGTTTGACTGAGATGTTAAAATATAGGAACAACCCTTCTATTTTGACTACCTGTTAAGGTCCTGCAATTAATACAACTAAAGTAGTATTTTTATTGAAAAGTAGGTGGGTAGGGGCTTCTGAAAGCCCCTGGTAGCTGTGCCCACAAAGGAAAATGAGTGTAGACACGCAGGGGAAGAAGGCTGTGCTCAGCTTGTTAGACTATAGGGCTGTTTCTCCCGAGATTGAGGTAGCACTACAACGTAGAGGACAAGGCAGGCCAGAGCGGCCCCGCCTGCCCTTGTCCCCTCTAGGCTAAGTGAAATGGGCTAGAGAGTGGGCGGCGAGTGCAGAGACCTGACCTCCAGCTCTGTCTACTCAAAACACTTTAAGATGCGCTCTCCAATCCCAATGAAATAGACCCCTTGAGCAATCCCAAAGAGAGGTGCTATGACCAGTGCCCGGCAGCCAGCGCCTTTCATGAAGGCAGACGGTCCCTCCTGAATCCAGAGTTTCCTGGGGAGAAAGAAGAGCCGGTGAGCTGATGGGCAGGGGCAGTCTGCCAGCAGCCCTCGGTGGTGGCCTCTCCATTTGTGCACCTCTCGTTCGAGAATAGTGCCTTCCACAGCAAGAGCAAGGGGCCAACGGTGTGGGGCTGTGCCTCGCCCGCTAGGTGCCTGCAGGTTGGTTACTTAAGCAGTTGGGTCAAGGCCTTGGAAATAGGCCTGATGTGGCTAGAATCTTTGGTGAGAGATGCTGTAGGGATACCACAAAGAAGAAAAAGGCTCCCAGTACATTGTTTTCTCTGAGAGGTGAGGGAAAGACAGACTTCTAAGAAACCCAGAGCCCAGCATGAAAGCTGGTCTGTAAATCTGATCTAGGCAGACGCCCATGCAGAGGAACCGGTCCCAGCCACCATTTGAGGGGACACTGGCTCTCACCTGGCACAGTCGGTGATCCCACTGTACATGTCCTCGCCCAGGCCTTTCTTGAGGGTTTGGATTCGAGTTTTCAGAACTAAATCAAGTCAAAGTTAAAATAAGTAGTGAACAGCTTACCTTTGGTGTCCTCCCCTCAACACGAAGTGGCTGGGTCCTCCTTTAGAGCTACCACATATAAAACTGAGTCATAGGCTGGGCATGGTGGCTCACACCTGTAATCCTAGCACTTTGGGAGGCTGAGGAGGGCGGATCACGAGGTCAGGAGTTCGAGATCAGCCTGGCCAACATAGTGAAACCCCATCTCTACTAAAAATAAAAAATGAGCCAGGCATGGTGGCGCAGGCCTGTAGTCCCAGCTACTTGGGAGGCGGGGGCAGGAGAATCACTTGAACTGGGGAGGTGAAGGTTGTGGTGTGCTGGGATTGCATCACTGCACTCCGATCTGGGCACCAGATTGAGACTCCGTGTCAAAAAAAAAAAAAAAGGTCATGAGACTGGTTCTGCCATTGTGTGCACTCTGTGATCTGTAGGTGGAGGTCTTCCTCTTTGGGCCTCAGCTATAAAATAAATGAGTCACGTTACCATGGGTTTGTTCGGTTTTGTTGAGACAGGTTCTTGCTCTTTTGCCAGGCTGGAGTGCAGTGGCACAGTCACAGCTCACTGCAACCTCGACCATCTGGGCTCAAGTGATCTTGCCACCTCAGCCTCCCTAGTAGCTGGGACTACAGGCGCTACCACCACACCCAGCTAATGTTTTTACTTCTTTTAGAGACAGGGTCTCACTTTGTTGCCCAGGCTGGTCTCAAACTCCTGGGCTCCTGTCTCGTCCTCCCAAAGTTTCGGGATTACAGGTGTGAGCCGCTGCCGCACCTGGCCAGGTTACTGTTGGTATAGGAAGTCCGCCCGCATGTTTGGGGAGCTGCAGGCAGCCCTAACACAGAGGGAAGCATTGTCTTCTCACAGTGGATTTAGCTCCCGCCTTTAGCCCCAGATTTTATGTATTTATTTTTTTGAGATGGAGTCTTGTGCTGTCACCCAGGCTGGAGTGCAGTGGTGTGGTCTTGGCTCACTGTAACCTCTGTCTCCCAGGTTCTAGTGATTCTCCTACCTCAGCCTCCCAAGTAGCTGGGATTACAGGCACCCGCCACCACACTCAGCTAATTTTTTTTTTTTTTTTTTTTTGAGATGGAGTCTCGCTCTATCGCCCGGGCTGGAGTGCAGTGGCCGGATCTCAGCTCACTGCAAGCTCCGCCTCCCGGGTTCCCGCCATTCTCCTGCCTCAGCCTCCATAGTAGCTGGGACTACAGGCGCCCGCCACCTCGCCCGGCTAGATTTTTGTAATTTTTTAGTAGAGATGGGGTCTCACTGTGTTAGCCAGGATGGTCTCGATCTCCTGACCTCGTGATCCGCCCGTCTCGGCCTCCCAAAGTGCTGGGATTACAGGCTTGAGCCACCACACCCGGCCCCAGCTAATTTTTTTTTTGTATTTTTAGTAGAAATGGGGTTTCACCATGTTGGCCAGGCTGGTCTCGAATTCCTGACCTCAGGTGATCCACCCACCTCGGCCTCCCAAAGTGCTGGGATTACAGGCGTGAGCCACCGCACCTGGCCAACCCCAAATTTTAAAAGATCAGCAATAATTTACAGCTGAGGCTCACAGCTCTTCTGAGGGGATGAAAAGCTGAAGGAATCAGCATCTGGAAGGTGAGCGGATGTGTCAGGGATGAGAAACAGAAGGAAAGTCTCTTGGGCCCACTGTCTTCGGAAGGGCCTCTAATGAACCTCTGCCAGCAGCCAGATTGCAACCCCAGACGGCTTCCAGGGTCGGGCTGTCTCATCTATTAAGTGCAAAATTACTGTTTATCCCATAGAAAGGACACGTCTCCCACCTCCTTACCATCTAGAGGCGTCACTGCGACCGCAGCGACAGAACCAGCCACACAGCCTGACACGAAGGAATGTGCAAAGGACGCCTTACCGGCGAGCTCGTTGAACCCCAGGTTGTTAAGGTTGGCAAACAGTGGGAAGTAGATGATGGAGAAGGGGATGTCTCTGCAGAAGAGGAAGAGAAACACTGAGCTCCGAGCTGCCCTGGGGCTGCCGCCCAAGGTGAGACAATGAGCTTTGCTGTCAGCTATGGGGCTCACAGAGAAGCCGCTGGGACTCACCCCTTCTTCACTGCCCGGGACAGCAGGGTACAAAAGGGCTACTGCCATCTGTCCTGCCCTCCCAGCTCCTTCCTCTGCCCTGCAGCACCTGCAGCCTCTTGACTGCCAGAGGCAAGTCTGAGGCTGGAAACGTGTTCTGTGCAGGGGCAGGCAGGCCAAGGGAAGATGAGGGGCATGGCCACTCATTTACTAGGAACTCTGCGGTCCTCTGTAGACAGGGCTTTCTTAGGTGCCTTTGGGCCACAAAACACGCAGCCTTCCTGTGGGCCTGGTCATCGCTATGCAAGGGGCCTAAAAGTTCAGTCTTCTAGGTACCCATTCTGGGCCACCCTGGCCAGTTCTGGACAAAACAGGAAGCGTGGAAATCGTTTGTTCACCTGGGTTTGGATATTCTGGGAAGGACACAGAGGCAGATAGGGACAGCCAGCTCTCCGGCCCTCATGCCCTCCCCCATGCACTGTCCTAGGGAACCGGAAGAAAGGCTCACCTGAGGAGAGTGGCACCCAGGCCCTTGTAGAGCCCAGCCAGGCCCTGGGTGCGGAGCAGCTCCCGGGCGATGAGGGTGGCAGAGGGGCGTTTGTGGGTGGAAGCCGAACCCGTTGTGTAGGACCTGGAGGTGGAGGGTGCTGAGGCCGAGCCCTGATGATGGACGGCTGGAAGGGAAAGGACAGACCCCATCACTACCTGGTCCCCGACAGATGCTACAGAACACTCCTATGAGTGTGGCTCTCAATCCCTGCCCCGGGGCAGTTCAGAGGCCAGGCTGACACCTCGACTGGCATCCGGAAGAATGTCCTAATTTTAGAATGTTAAATTTTGGCTCTAAGGACGTCTTCCTAAGGTCTACAGTATCTCAGGAGCTATCCCAGTGCTGAGAACACTTCCCAGGAGCACAGTCACAGCCTGACCTGCTTGCTTCTCCGCCACGTTCCTTAGGGCTCCATTCCTTGCCCTCCCATTAAAACTGGATTTGATCTGGCTTCCATTTCTAAACCATTTCTCAGCCTATGTAGATCATTTTTATTTTTACTTATTTTGGGTTTCTTTTTTGCAGTGGTGTGATCTCAGCTCACTGCAACCTCTGCCTCCCAGGTTCAAGTGATTCTCCTGCCTCAGCCTCCCTAGTAGCTGGGACTACAGGCATGCACCACCACACCTAGCTGATTTTTGTATTTTTAGTAGAGACGGGGTTTCACCATGTTGGCCAGGCTGGTCTCGAACTCCTGACCTCAGGTGATCCACCTGCCTTGGCCTCCCAAAGTGCTGGGATTACAGGTATGAGCCACTGTGCCTGGCCTAGGTGATTTTTAGACACAAAAATAATTTGTTGTTTTTCACCGTTAGGCAGAACATACGTGAAATTCCCATGCCCTAAAGTGCTAATAGGATGGAATGTCTCCCTCAGGCTTCCATGGCACCTCCTTCTGCTCGCCCTCCAAGATGAGGTGAGCAGGTCCATCCCACCCTTCCCTATTTGGTAGAATTTGATTCTTTAAATAGTTCAGAGCCCATCATTTGATAAGTTCAATATTACTCATTAGAATGGAATTATACCACATTTAAAATGTTGTGAGGTGGCTGGGCGCGGTGGCTCACGCCTGTAATCCTAGTACTTTGGGAGGCCAAGGTGGGCAGATCACCTGAGGTCGGGAGTTCAAGACCAGCCTGACCAATATGGAGAAACTTTGTCTCTACTAAAAATAGAAAAACAAAAATTAGCCGGATGTGTTGGTGCATGCTTGTAATCTCAGCTACTCAGGAGGCTGAGGCAGGAGAATCACTTGAACCTGGGAGGCAGAGGTTGTGGTGAGCCAAGATAGCACCACTGGACTCCAACCTGGGCAACAGAGTGAAACTCTGCCTCAAAAATAAATAAATAATAATAAAATAAATAAATAATGATAAAATAAAATGCTGTGAGGCCCATTAATAACAATGGGATTTATGACACTGAAATTCTGTGAATATTTATTTTTCTAAATCTGTGTTTGAGAAGCTTTGCTTAGATTATAAGTCCTTGCCAAAAGGAAGCTATTCCCAATGACATGTCCCAAATTAGTTTGGTATTTCTTTGAGATGGAGTCTTGCTCTGTCGCCCAGGCTGGAGTGCAGTGGCGCGATCTCGGCTCACTGCAAGCTCCGCCTCCTGGGTTCCCGCCATTCTCCTGCCTCAGCCTCCTGAGTAGCTGGGACTACAGGCGCCCGCCACCTCGCCCGGCTAGTTTTTTGTATTTTTTTAGTAGAGACGGGGTTTCACTGTGTTCGCCACTCCCAACCTCGTGATCCACCCGCCTTGGCCTCCCACAGTGCTGGGATTATAGGCGTGAACCACTGTGCCCGGCCGAAAATATTTCATACTAGGAATCTAGTTATCATGCACATTTTCTTTTTTTTTTTTTCCTTTTTTTTTTTTTTCTTGAGACAGAGTCTCGCATTGTTGCCTGGGCTGGTGTGTGCAGTGGCGTGATCTTGGCTTGCTGCAACCTCTGCCTCCTGGGTTCAAGTGATTCTCCTGCCTCAGCCTCCCAAGTAGCTAGGATTACAGGTGCCTGCCACTATGCCTGGCAAATTTTTTGTATTTTTAGTAGAGACGGGGTTTCACTATGTTGGTCAGGCTAGTCTCGAACTCCTGACCTCGTGATCCACCCACCTTGCCCTCCCAAAGTGCTGGGATTACAGGTGTGAGCCACTGTGCCCGGGCCACATTTTCTTTTTTTGTGGTTTTTGTTTTGTTTTGCTTTTGTTTTTGTTTTTGTTTTGAGACGGAGTTTCACTCTCGTTGCTCAGACTGGACTGCGATGGCACGATCAATGCTCACTGCAACCTCTGCCTCCTGGTTTCAAGTGATTCTCCTGCCTCAGCCTCCCGAGTAGCTGGGATTACAGGCATGTGCCACCACGCCCAGCTAATTTTGCGTTTTTAGTAGAGACGGAGTTTCTCCACGTTGGTCAGGCTGGTCTTGAACTCCCGACTTTAGGTGATCCACCCGCCTCGGCCTCCCAAAGTACTGGGATTACAGACATGAGCCACCACACCCGGCCTGTTTTGTTTTGTTTGTTGTTTTTTGAGACGGGGTCTTGCTCTGCCACCCAGGCTGGAGTGCAGTGGTGCAATCGCTCACTGCAGCCTCAACCTTCCTGGCTCAAGCAATCCTCCCACCTCTGCCTCCCGAGTCCCTGGGACCACAGACCCACACCAGCACGTCCAGGACCACAGCCCCACGCCAGGACATCCAGGACCACGGCCCCATGCCAGCACATCTGGCTAATTTTTGTATTTTTTTAGAGGCAAGGTCTCACTATGTTGCCCAGGCTAGTTCTAAACTCCTGAGCTAAAGTGATCCCCCCATCTCGGCCTCCTAAAGTGTTGGGAGCCACTGCACACAGCCTTTGCACAAATTTTCTTTTATTTTCTTTTCTTTTTCCGGAATCTTGCTTTATCACCCAGGCCGGAGTGCAGTGGCCTGATCTTGGCTCACTGCAACCCCTGCCTCCCCAGTTCAAGCAATTCTCCTGCCTCAGCCCCCCAAGCCGCTGGGACTGCAGGTGCACACCAGCACACTTGGTTAATTTTTGCATTTTTAGTAGAGAGAGGGTTTCACTATGTTGGCCAGGCTGGTCTCGAACTCCTGACCTCAGGTGATCCGCCCACCTCAGCCTCCCAAAGTGCTGGGATTATAGGCGTGAGCCACTGCACCTGGCAGGCACACATTTTCTTATGGTAGTAATCTAGGTGCAGGCTGCAAACAATTAACTTTAAGCAATTCGTTGATCAATATGAACATTATGTTCCCGTTGTCATCTTTACATGCACCATAATTTATTGCTATCCTATGTTTTACTTCTTTCTAAATGCTTTTGGAATACTAAACTTCTTACCCAGGTTGAAAAACTAAACACAGTGGGGGCTCATCTGTGCCTAAAGTTTATTCTCCCGCAGTTTTATTTGGTCCAGGCTGGTCTGATTCGATCTAGAAATCTGGTAGAATTCTAGCACAGCACATGTGCACAGCTGAATTGAGGAAGGGAAGGGCACTGCATGGACTGAGGACCGTAAGCCCGTTGCCAGGTGCTGCATTCGGTGCATTACGGGTTAGTGTATTTAATTTGGTTGCTGTGGTTTAGCCCTAAGGAGAGGCCCCCACATCCCTTCCATGGTTGGCCAGCTCTAGCTTTCACTATATGCGTTGTGTCATCTACACCACTCCATAGTGCTTGCTTTTTTTTTTTTTTTTTTTGAGAGGGAGTCTCACTCTGTTGCCCAGGCTGGAGTGCAGTGGTGCGATCGCTTGCTACAACCTCCGCCTCCCGGGTTCAAGTGATTCTCCTGCCTCAGCCCCCCGAGTAGCTGGGATTACAGGAGTGTACCATGCTGAGCCAACACCGCTCCATCGTTCTGAGAGGACTAGGATTTAGGAAAGGGCCAAACTTCTCTTCCAGGAAAAAACAAAAGAATGGGAATGATTCTCTTATCCCTTTTTATGCCTTTCCACCAAAAGCCAGCTTCTACAGCACAAAATACTTACTGACTGGAGGTTTCAGTGAGCCAGTCATTGGCATTTCTCTTTTTTTTTTTTTTTTTTTTTTTGAGATGAAGTCTCGCTTTTGTCCTCCAGGCTGGAGTGCAAATGGCGTCATCTCTGCTCACTGTAACCTCCGCCTCCTGGGATCAAGTGAGTCTCCTGCCTCAGCCTCACGAGTAGCTGGGATTACAGGCACCTGCCACCATGCCTGGCTAATTTTTGTATTTTTAGTAGAGATGGAGTTTCACCATGTTGGCCAGGCTGGTCTTGAACTCCTGATCTCAGGTGATCCACCTGCCTCAGCCTCCCAAAGTGCTGGGATTACAGGTGTGAGCCACCATGCCCGGCAGCGTTTCTTAAAATCTTTAGGAAATCAAGTCTAATTGTGAAGAAAATATGACAGAAGCATGAAGTATTTTCTGACCGTCTGAATCAACATTCTCGTTTCTGCTATTTGTTCTAGAGCTGGCAGCATTGATGAAATGGGTAACCATAAACGAAGACTTTTTTTTTTTTTCACACTTGGCTAATTTTGTATCTTTAGTAGAGTCGGGGTTTTATCATGTTGGGCAGGCTGGTCTTGAACTCCTGACCTCAAGTGATCCACCTGCCTCAGCCTCCCAAAGTGCTGGGATTACAGGCGTGAGCCACCATGCCTGGCCAAAGACTTCTACCTGCTTGGAAAGTTGACTGGTCACACAGCCTAGCAAATGAGGGTGGGATGTGGGATGTGCCTGGTTCCAATCCCAGCCCTTTACTGTTCCCATAGGAGGTGGGGACAGGCCTCACCCAAGCGTCCAGCATCCTGCAGCTGAATCTTGAGCATTTCCATGGGAGAGGTCACCACCACCTGGCACATCCCAGCCCCACACCCGGCAAGCATCTCCATCTTCAGGTTCCGCTGCATCCTATGGGAACAGGCGTCAGGCTCCTTCAGCCGCAGCTGCCCTCTTGTGAGAGGGGGACTTTCCCTGGATGGCCCCCGTGACTGCCACTCACCCAGCTGGGCAAGTCATCAGCTAGCCCTTAGGTGTGGTCTCTGTACTGACAGGGGACTAAGTTTAAAACAAAGCCTGCTAGGGAGGTAGCACCGCGTGGAAGCTGAAAATAGTGACAGAGAAACTACCCAGGCCAGGTGTTGTCCCTGATCCCTTCAGGAACATCACTGGGGCAATGTGAGGCACAGAGAGAGCTAGAAAGTGTTTGGGGACTGATTTGTTTTTCCTGAGACGAAGTCTCACTCTGTCACCTAGGCTGAAGTGCAGTGGAACCAACATGGCTCATTGCAACCTAGACCTTCTGGGCTCAAGTGACCTCCTTCCTCAACCTCCTAAAGTGTTGGGATTACAGGCATGAGTTACTGCACCCAGCTTGGTGGCTGATTTTTAAAAATGTATTGCCTAGTTGATGGATTTGTCTGTGTATTCTATATGTTGTCTATATTATCTGTCACACTTCCAAAGTATACCAGCTCGTTCTCTCCCTTCACTCTCCAGCAGCCCTCAGCCCTGTGTGCACATATTTAAATGCATGCAGGCAGGTAAAATGAGGCACATTTGAAATCTTCCTGCCATCTCTCCCAAAAAACACACAGTGAAGGATCCAACCCCACTCCACCTGGCCATACCCATCTTCCATGAGCAGCTGCCGGAAGAAGTCGTTGGCCGCCAGCTTGATGGCCTTCTCCGGAGTGACCAGAGTGAGGTTCACGGCAGCCCCTGGAAGTGAAGGACAAGATGGGGAGTCAAGGCCATCCCAGAAATAAGTTCCCCGGGTCTGCCCCTCAGCCCTAGCCAGGCCAGTCTCTGAGTGAAGGGCATCTTGGGGGCCAGGTGGGGCTCCCGGGCCTGTTTCACTGAAATCACTTTTCATTCCCTACCACATTCTCTCTCTCTCTTTTTTTTTTTTTCGAGATGAAGTTTTGCTCTGTCGCCCAGGCTGGAGTGCAGTGGCACTATCTCGGCTCACTGCAAGCTCCACCTCCCAGGTTCCTGCCGTTCTCCTGCCTCAGCCTCCCGAGAAGCTGGGACTACAGGCGCCCGCCACCACGCCCGGCTAATTTTTTGTATTTTTAGTAGAGACGGGGTTCACCATGTTAGCCAGGATGGTCTCGATCTCCTGACCTCATGATCCGCCCACCTCGGCCTCCCAAAGTACTGGGATTACAGGCGTGAGACACCACACCCGGCTCCACATTCTCCTCTTTTTACGTATTTTTTTCTTGCGGACTCCTCAGTCTGGTTATCAGGAAGCCATTTCATTTTTGTTGCTGCTGGTGGGGTCGCGGATGATAAACCAGCAGTTCCCAGTGACAGGCTCCAGGCGCAGGGACTGGGGTTCTGCTCCTCTGTGCCGCACAAGCCAGTCCCATTGGCTGCTGGCTCGGGGCTCTCCAGGGTTTGTGTTTCGCTTCTCAGTGGCACAAGCATATGAGCTCCTGCTCAACTCCAGCTTTGGATCCACTGTCCAAGGTGGCCTGCTGGCTGGGGACCCCGCAGGGACCGTGGCAGCGCTGGACCGTGCTGGGGAGGAGGCACCCAGAACTCCTTGCCAGGCGCTCAGGCCCCTTCGCGCAGTCCCTTTCAGCCTCTCTCTCTTCTCTTCTAGCCAGGCAGAGAGAGGCCAGCAGGCAGGGTGGGCTCGCCTGCTCTTAGTGAGGCGGTGGCGGGGGTGTGCTCTGGGGGTCTCCGGAAGCCTTACCAGGACCCAGAGCTGCCTCTGACTCCACCCAAGAGCACAGAGGCTCATCAGGAAGGACCCCCTGGCAGCCCTGGGCCCATCCCCGCAGCAACGGAAGGAACACCAGTTCCCCAGGTCCCAAACGCTCCCACCTGCTGCCTAGCCTCCCAGGGGGCCTGAGAAGCCCACCTCGGTACATGCCGAAGAAGCCCTCCGCCCGAGCCGTCTTCAACAGGCAGTCGATCCTGAAAGCAGAGGCCAGAGTAGGAGTAAGGGTGCAGCAGGCCGCCCAGCCCCCTCCATGCCCTGCTCCCGCGGGCACATCCCAGCTGACCAGCTCCCCAGCCCCCACGCTCACGCACGCTGCCTGGAGACTGGAGGGAAAGGGGCCCCATCCCTCCTCCAGGCGCCTCTGCCCTCCACGCTCGCCCGCCAGCACCTACATTCCTTTGTACATGGCTTTCCCATGCTGGTTCTGCAGGCGAGTCTTGGCCAAGTCGATGGGGAACACACAGGTCACCCCCACGAGCCCTGCTACACCTCCATTGATGAGTTTGGCTGTGATGCTAGGACAGGGGGAGGAGAGAGGCAGAGGGAGGGGCAGGTTAGGGAGCGGATGCAGCCAGGAATGGGCAGGGGCACAGACAGTGGGGAACTCCAGCCCTACAGGTGTCCAGAGACGCTCTTCAGCCTCCCTGGCCCAGGTCTGGTCCAGGCAGGACAGCCGCACTCACCAGGGCTGAGGCATCTTGCTGCAACCCGGGAAGTCCCTGGGGCTGGGACCAGCAGGGGCTTCTGGGAGGAGCCCAGCTCTGCCCCCATGGGCCGCCACCAGGGCACCGCTCTGCCCCGAGCTTCCCCGGCCCACCCTCTGGCTCCTCAGCAGGACTGGAGCCACGTGTGCGGTTCTCACACAAACTGGCTGAAGGTCAGGCAGAACCGAGTTTGCATCCCGACTGTGACCTCGCCTCTCTGGGCCTGCATTCCCGTGGCACTCACTCCAGGGTTGCTGAGGACTATGGAAACCGTGCCTGGGGGGAATGCCAGCTATTGTTCATAATAAGAGAACAGGCACTTCCCACAGTGTGGGCTTCAAGTGGGTCAGCCCTAGAGGTGATCTAGTTCCAGCCAAAAGTCAAGCCACAGTTGAGATAACATGCCCCCCACCCTGCTGGGTATAGGAGCTTTGGAAGACCAGATATAAAAAACAAAGCTTCTCAGACTCCTTGGAATCCACTAAACGTTTCTTATCTTTCAGGCGGGAGGCAGACTGTGAACAAAATATTTGGCGATGGATTTACCTGGAAGTGGTAAGAGTGGATGACAGCGGGCCTTTCACAAAGGAAGAAACTTGGGACGATAAAGAGAACTGTGAACTAAACTTGGCAGTCAGAGTAGATAAACCCAAACAAACTATGTTGAACAATAATATATAAATGCACAGATGCTTGTGTGTATGTATTTGCTGCAGTAGAGGTAGTGTGCATGTTATATGGGGAGCAGGGTTCTTGCTCTTCCCCAGGACTCAGCTTGTTCTTCAGAAACCTGGATGTGCTATCACCATAGCGACTCTCTCCCCAGGCCTAGGGGCCAGGGCCTCCGGCTGCCCCTGTCCAGCTCACCTCAGATCTTGGTGGGCCATTCTGCAGGGATTGGGGATCCCAGGACACAGGGCTGCTGGCTCCGTGGGGTAGCTGCTGTCGGGGCTGGCTGAGGGAAGAAGTGGGAGCTTCCTTGGCTCTGGCCACGTAGCAGTGTGGACAGAGCACGGGTTTTGAGTGCAGCCTGGCCCGAGCCACCTTCCCGGCAAGTCACGACCTCCCTGGGCTGCAGCTTCCTCCCCTGTAGTCAGAGAAACACACACCTCACAGATGGGCGAGGACGCACGTCACTAGTGGATTCATGCGGCCCGCTTGCTCCACGTTTTTCCCTTCCTAAACCTTTTGGACTTTGGGTTTCAAATCAGAATCCTTGAACTTTTGGACTCTGGGGATCAGATAAGAAGGGGAATGGGAGAGCAGGATACAGCCTGCTGAGGCTGGAGGAAAGGATGTCTGGGGCATTTTGGACAGAGGCATGGGAGTAGTGCTGGAGGAAGCAGATGGGATGGGAAAGGATTTTAAGAGGAGTTGCTATGAACTAGGAATCCCTTTCATTGTGTCCAAGAACGACAATAAAATACTTAACATGGCCAGGTGTGGTGGCTCATGCCTGTAATCCTAACTCTTTGGGAGGCCGAGGTGGGCGGATTGCCTGAGCTCAGGAGTTCAAGACTAGCCTGGGCAACGTGGTAAAACCCTGTCTCTACTAAAAATGCAAAAATTAGCTGGGCATGGTGGCAGGCTAGTATTCCCAGCCACTTGGGAGACAGAGGTTGTGGTGAGCTGAGATCACACCACTGCTCTCTAGCCTGGGTGGCAGATCAAGACTGTGTCTCAAAAAAAAAAAAAAAAAAAAAAAAAGGCTGGGCTCCGTGGCTCACGCCTGTAATCCCAGCACTTTGGGAGGTGAGACGGGCGGATCATGAGGTCAGGAGATGGAGACCATCCTCGCTAACACAGTGAAACCCCGTCTCTACTAAAAATACAAAAAATTAGCCAGGCGTGGTGGCAGACGCCTGGAGTCCCAGCTACTCGGGAGGCTGAGGCAGGAGAATGGCCTGAACCCAGGAGGCGGAGCTTGCAGTGAGCCAAGATCGCGCCACTGCACTCCAGCCTGGGCAACAGAGCGAGATTCCATCTCAAAAAACAAAACAAGGCCGGGCGCGGTGGCTCAAGCCTGTAATCCCAGCACTTTGGGAGGCCGAGACGGGCGGATCACAAGGTCAGGAGATGGAGACCATCCTGGCTAACACGGTGAAACCCCGTCTCTACTAAAAAATACAAAAAGAAAACTAGCTGGGCATAGTGGCAGGCGCCTATAGTCCCAGCTACTCTGGAGGCTGAGGCAGGAAAATGGCCTGAACCCAGGAGGTGGAGCTTGCAGTGAGCCGAGATCGCGCCACTGCACTCCAGCCTGGGCGACAGAGCGAGATTCCATCTCAAAAAACAAAGCAAACAAACAAACAAAAAAAACACTTAAGATGCTCCACAGTTACTTTTTTGACTATTAAACTGTGTTTTCTGAAACTCATGTGATCTTGTTGAGAAACCAAACTACATTGTATTCCTAATTGACAAGCGGAAGCTACAATTACAACAGCTTCTGAGGAGGGGCCTGCTTTTTTTTTGAGATGGAGTTTCGCTCTGTCTCCCAGGCTGGAGTGTGATGGCGTGGTCTCCTGCCTTAGCCTCTGGAGTAGCTGGGACTATAGGCAGGCACTATCACGCCCAGCTAATTTTTATTTTTGTATTTTTTCCGACCTCAGGTGATCCACCTGCCTCGGCCTCCCAAAGTGTTGGGATTACAGGCGTGACCACCATGCGGGGCCAGAGTGGGGCTGCTTTAACCCCAGAGGGGCAGTGTCAGAACAGCTCTCCCGATGCTCTCTGCTTGGGCGCAGGCTGGCCCGGGCCCCTGAAGCTGCCTTAGGGTCCCCAGCTCTCCCGTACTCCTCACTGCTCTCCAGGCTGCCAGCAATTCTTTGCTGCCTCCAGCAATTTTGTTTTAGGTAAGAAAAGAAAGGAGGGGCGGGGGAGACAGCAGTCTTTCTCTTGGTGCTACACTAATCCATTCAGGAAGACATTTACTGAGTGCTGGGCACTGCTCCGGGTCTGGTGACATTGTAGTGCACAAAAGACACATTCTAGTTCTCAAATTCGGCCGGGGGCAGTGGCTCACGCCTGTAATTCCAGCACTTTGGGAGGCTGAGGCGGGTGGCTCGCTTGAGCCCAGGAGTTCAAGACCAGCCTGGGCAACACAGTAAAACCCCATCTTTACAAAAATACAAAAAATTAGCTGGCCATGGTGGCCCAGCTACTCAGGAGGTTGAGAGGGGAGGATTGTTTGAGCCCAGGAGGTAGAGGCTGCAGTGAGTCAAGACCACATCACTATACTCCAGCCTGGGCGACAGAGCGAAACCCTATGGCCTCTAAAAAAAAAAAAAAAAAAAAAAAAAAGGGCAGGGCGCAGTGGCTCATGCCTGTAATCCCAACACTTTGGGAGGCCGAGGAGGGTGGATCACATGAGGTCAGGAGTTCGAGGCCAGCCTGGGCAACATGGTGAAAACCCATCTCTACTAAAAATACAAAAATTAGCGGGGCATGGTGGTGGATCACGAGGTCAGGAGTTCAAGACTAGCCTGGTCAACATAGTGAAACCCCATCTCTACTAAAAATACAAAAATTAGCGGGGCATGGGGGTGCGTATGTAATCTCAGCTACTCGGGAGACTGAGGCAGGAGAATTGCTTGAAGCCAGGAGGCAGAGGTTGCAGTGAGCTGACATCATGCCACTGCATTCCAGCCTGGGCAACAGAGCGATACTCTGTCTCAAAAAAAAAAAAAAAAAAAACATCCACCCCACAAATATTAGCCTGTGTGGTGGCGGGCGCCTGTAATCCTAGCTACTTGGGAGGCTGGGGCAGAAGAATCACTTGACCTGGGAAGCGAAGGTTGCAGTGAGCAGAGACTGTGCCACTGTGCTCCAGGCTGGACAACAGAGAGATTTTGTCTCAAAAAAGAAATAAAGAAAACAGTTTATATAAAGTAATAAATTTTTAAAAAAGGACTTCAGTTGGCTGGACGTGGTGGCTCACGCCTATAATCCCAGCACTTTGGGAGGCCGAGGCAGGTGGATCACGAGGTCAGGAGATGACCATCCTGGCCAACACGGTGAAACCCCCTCTTTACTAAAAATTCCAAAAAATTAGCCGGGCGTGGTGGGAGGCACCTATAGTCCCAGCTCCTCAGGAGGCTGAGGCAGGAGAATGGTGTGAACCCGGGAGGCAGAGCTTGCAATGAGCCGAGATCCGGCCACTGCACTCCAGCCTGGGCGACAGAGCGAGACTCCGTCTCAAAAAAAAAAAAGAAAAAAAAAAAGGGGATAGGACACAACCGTTTCTGTCTGAAGCCAGGGAGTCCAATAATTGAGAACATTGTGACTGCTCTTATAATCACATTCCCTGCTGTTTCTAGAACTAAATTACTACTTTAGAAATTGTGGGCTGGGCGCGGTGGCTCACACCTGTAATCCCAGCACTTTGGAAGGTCGAGGCGGGCAGATCACCTGAAGTTGGGAGTTCGAGACCAGCCTGACCAACATGGAGAAACCCCATCTCTACTAAAAATACAAAAAATTAGCTGGGCATGGTGACATATGCCTATAATCCCAGCTACTCGGGAACTCGGGAGGTTGAGGCAGGAGAATCGCTTGAACCCAGGAGGCGGAGCTTGCAGTGAGCCGAGATGGCGCCACTGCACTCCAGCCTGGGCGACAGAGCGAGACTCCGTCTCAAACAAAACAAAACAAAAAACAAAACAAAACAAAATTGTGGCTCCCTGGCTACTGGAATAGGGGTATTTAACAGATGCCAGAGAAATCAGGCACACCCTAATCCCAGGGCCACTCCACAGCACAGCTAGACAGACGTGAGTGTTTCCACCCATGACGAGCACTGGGCGGGAGCATGTGCCTCCCTACCCCGAGGCTGTACCAAGCTACTGCAAATCCAGCCCCGGAAGTTCCCTTCAGCAGGCCTGTGGTAATCAAAGCCTGTGACTTGACAAGATTCCTGGCAGCAGTAAAGGCATTAGTAAACAGGTAACAAAGATGAAACCATTAGCCAGGCAAGGTATGAAAGGAGTCATAGCACCATGAAAACTCCAAACCTGGCACCAGGGCCGATAATTGCTCCCCAAGGCAACCCACAAGCCTACGTGTTAGTCACTCTACAGATATTTGCTGAGTGACTACTGTATGCCATTTGCAGTTCTAAGCAGCAGGGCCTTGCCCTCCACAGAATTGAAATCCTACTGGTTCCAGCACTGATGGGAATAGACTTCTTCCCTTTTTCTTTTTTTTTTAAGAGACGGAGTCTCACTCTGTTGCCCAGGCTGGAGTGCAGTGGTGTGATATCAACTCACTGCAACCTCCGCCTCCCAGGTTCACGCCATTCTCCTGCCTCAGCCTCTCGAGTAGCTGGGACTATAGGCACATGCCTCCACGCCCAGCTAATTTTTGTATTTTTAGTAGAGACGGGGTTTCACCATGTTGGCCAGGCTGGTCTCGAACTCCTGACCTCGTGATCTGCCCGCCTTGGCCTCCCAAAGTGCTGGGATTACAGGTGTGAGCCACCGCGCCTGGCCTCCTCTATTGTCTTTTCTGAAGGAATTTAGAGTGTATGAATCATAATCTAAGTGCTGGGATACAGAACAATGAGAAGACACACCTGAAACTCTTTGGAATCAAAGTGGGAAAGGACTAGAAAAACAGCCACCTGGACGACAGAGTCTCCCTGTCACTGCTCGGGATGCAGCATCTGGCTATGACATTGTGTCACTGCTCGGGATGCAGCATCTGGCTATGACATTGTGTCACTGTGCGTTGGGAAGACAAGTGCATTCACAATTCACATGTGATAACTGAATCATATTAAGAAGGAATTTGATATGTCTCTACTAAAAATACAACAATTAGCTGGGCGTGGTGACGCATGTCTGTAATCCCAGGTACTCAGGAGGCTGAGGCAGGAGAATCGCTTGAACCTGGGAGGTGGAGCTTGCAGTGAGTTGAGATCGTGCCACTGTACTCCACCCTGGGTGACAGAGTGAGACTCCATCTCGAAAAATACATATATAAATTAATAATAATAATAATAATAATAATAATAATAATAAGGGAGTATTGGCCAGACACGGTGGCTCACACCTGTGATACCAGCACTCAGGGAGGCCTTAGTGGGTGGATCACGAGGTCAGGAGTTCGAGACCAGCCTGGCCAACATAGTGAAATTCTGTTTCTACTAAAAACACAAAAATCAGTCAGGCGTGGTGGCACGTGCCTATAGTCCCAACTACTCGGGAGGCTGAGGCAGGAGAATCGCTTGAATCCGGGAGGTGGAGATTGCAGTGAGCTGAGACCATGCTGCTGCACTCTAGCCTGGGCAAGACTCCATCTCAAAAAAAGAAGAAAAAAAAAAAAGCATAAGGAAGCATTTAAAAGCAGAAGGAGGGGTGTGCAGAGCCTGGATGTGGTCGTGGTGTGAGCAGAGGGTTCAGGGAACAGAATTGTGGGAAGGAGGCAGCAAAGGAAGGCTAGACCATACGCGGGGAGCCTGGGTGGCTAGAGACAGTATGTGCCCTCCTAAAAGGGCATTTCTTTTGTTTTCTTTTCGATTGGCATTTTCACAACATGAAAAGTGAATTTTTAAATGTGATCCTGTAGACAGTAACAAAACACTGAATACTTCTTTTTTTCAGGGGGACAAGATCTGGGTTTGTCGCCCAGGCTAGAGTGCAGTGGCGCAATCTCAGCTCACTGCAACCTCCACTTCCCAGGCTCAAGCGATCCTCCCACCTCAGCCTCCCAAGTAGTTGGAAACACAGGTGTATGCCACCATGCCAGGCTAATTTTTTAAAAACTTTTTTGTAGAGATGGGGTTTTGCTATGTTGCTCAGGCTGGTCTTGAACTCCTGTGCTCAGCTGATCCACACGTCTCCACCTTCTGAAGTGTTGGGATTACAGCCGTGAGCCACTGCCTGGCCACACTGAATGCTTTTAAGGGGGAAAATACCGCACTGAATGTGGTATGAGGACAATTCTGGAAGAATGGGTTGAGGGCGGTCAGTGAGAGGCCAATTAGGAGACACTTCACAGTAAAACAATGAAGTGGAGAGGGAGGGGTGAGAGAAAAAGCCTAGAGAACAGGGGTTACTGGGAGAGAACTTTATAGAGAACAAAAAGGCCTGGCCTTGGTGACTGTCCAGGGCTGAAAGGCAGGAAAGAACCATGCAGCTGTCTCCGCTCTGCGGAATGAAGGATGCGAGTTAGGAACCGAAGCTGCCTGCAGGGAAGGAGAGAGATGGGGTCACGGGGGCTTCAGGAACTCTCTCCTCAGCACCGTGGGAGGGAAGTCAGCCAGCAGGCACACCGGCTTGGCGGAAAGAACCCCTCAACTGTGTAGACACCATGCTGCTGTGGTTGGCCCTGGGCTAGTCCTCCAGCGCCCAGGCGCTGCATTGCCAGGAGTATTTCCAGATACCGAGTCCTACCTTCTCACCACTCCAGACTCTAGTTTTCAAGCGTGGAGGTGGCTAAGGATGGTTTTGGCGTGGAGTCAGAAGCAGTCTTGGGAGGAAGTGGGGAGGAAGTCAGAGAGGAGGCGCGTCACCGTCAACTGATCTCACCACCCAGCAGCACTCAGAGGCTGCTCCGGCCACCCCGCCTGAATCCCACTACCAGAACTCACCTGTGGCCCACCCTGTTTTGCTAGAAGATAATGAGCTAACAGGAATGATCCATTACTTTTTGTTACTAATGAACATGTGTTCCCTTTCTTAAAGTGCTTAAAGTAATAGAAAAAAAAATTAGAAAATCCAGAAGGTACAGAACATTGTAAAAGGTCTTGCTGTGTTGCCCAGGCTGGAGTGCAGTGGTGTGATCTTGGCTCACTGCAGCCTCAACTTTCCTGGCTCAAGGGATCCTCCCACCTCAGCCTCCTGAGTTGTTGAGACTACAGGTGTGCACCATCATGCCCAGCTAATTTTTAAAAAATTATTTGTAGGCCGGGCGCAGTGGCTCAAGCCTGTAATCCCAGCACTTTGGGAGGCCGAGACGGGCGGATCACGAGGTCAGGAGATCAAGACCATCCTGGCTAACACGGTGAAACCCCGTCTCTACTAAAAAATACAAAAAATTAGCCGGGCAAGGTGGCGGGCACCTGTAGTCCCAGCTACTCGGGAGGCTGAGGCAGGAGAATGATGTAAACCCGGGAGGCGGAGCTTGCAGTGAGCTGAGATCCGGCCACAGCACTCCAGCCTGGGCGACAGAGCGAGACTCCGACTCAAAAAAAAAAAAAAAAAAAATTATTTGTAGGCCAGATGCGGTGGCTCACTCCTGTATCCCAGCACTTTGGGAAGCTGAGGCGAACAGACCACAAGGTCAGGAGATTGAGACTATCCTGGCTAACACAGTGAAACCCCGTCTCTGCTAAAAATACAAAAAATTAGCCGGGCGTGGTGGCAGGTGCCTGTAGTCCCAGCTACTCATGAGGCTGAGGCAGGAGAATGGCATGAACCTGGGAGGCGGAGTTTGCAGTAAGCCGAGATCACGCCACTGCACTCCACTCTGGGTGACAGAGTGAGACTCTGTCTCAAAAAAAAAAAAAAAAAAAAAAAAAAAAAAAAATTATTTGTAGAGATGGGGTTTCGCCATGTTGCCAAGGCTGGTCGTGAACGCCTGGGCTCAAGCAATAATCCCACTTCAACCACTCAAAGTGCTGGGATTACAGGCATGCTCCATCATGCCTGGCTAATTTTTGCATTTTTAGTAGAGATGAGGTTTTACCCTGTTGTCCAGGATGGTCTGGAACTTGTCAGCCTCAAGTGATCTGCCCACCTCGGCCTCCCAAAGTGCTGGAATTACAGGCCTGAACCACTACGCCCAGCCGGAAAAGTGATTCTTAATACACTGTAACTGAGGATCACACTGTGAACAAGACACACTACTTAGAGAAACGATACTAGCTGGTGAGCTGCAGGGAGGAGCGTGCTAGAGTTTTCCAAGCTCCCCAGATCACACCACTTTTCGCTCTTCCCATTTAAAAACATCCCATTCCCTTGGCTGGACTCCTCTGGCTTTCCCTTCTGTGCAGCCAGTGCTAGATCACCACCGATTGTCCCCCCGGATGCCTGAGAGCTCCTAACTCAGCTCCTTGCCTTCAGCCTTATTGCCCTCAAATCCACCTTCCGGACTGCCAAGTGGGTGAAGGGGCGCGGGGGTAGTTTTGGGCCTGCTGCCTTCCCGAGGCTCTCGGGTCAGGCTCCCACTCCAGTACAACCTGCCCTGGTTTTCCTCTCCCTCATCCCTGCTTTCAACTCTTGCTTTCAGAACACGTCAGTCTTGCATCTAAGTCTTGCACATACTGTCCCCTTCACCCAGGACACTCTTTCTGCATCCAAACCCTGTGATTTACAAATGTTCATTGGGCTCCAGCTCAGACGTCACCTCCTCCCACATGCCTTTCCGGAGTCCCCCCATTCTTGGCTAGGAGCCCGCTGCTGTTATCCCATCAAATATTCAAGTTGCATCAAGTTGCAGCACTTACCGCATTACATTGACACTGACTTGCTTCCTCATGAAAATTACCGGTTATTTGTGAGTTAAGACGGTCTTGAGGCCAGGCGTGGTGGCTCACACCTGTAATCCTAGCACTTTGGGAGGCCAAGGTGGGCAGATCACCTGAGGCCAGGAGTTCGAGACCAGCCCGGCCAACATGCTGAAACCCCATCTCTACTAATAGAAAAAAAAAATAGCCAGGCATGGTGGCAGGCGCCTGTAATCCCAGCTACTCGGGAGGCTGAGGCAGGAGAATTGCTTGAACCCGGGAGGCGGAGGTTGCAGTGAGCCGACATCAAGCCACTGCACTCCAGCCTGGGCAACAGAGTAAAACTGTCTCAAGGAAAAAAAAAAAAGTCTCGGGGCAGTATCCTGGCCATGGTGCAGAGGCATCCAGTAAGCATCCTTGAATCAAGGAGCCACAATGACTTCCCCTCTGACTTTGCCGTCACACCTGTCACGAGACTGCTGGCTCCACTGTAGGGCTGTGCTCCTTTCTTCCTGCTGTGAGGAGCTGGGTTGGGGGCCTCAGGGTGAGGACCACGTCCCCACCTATCTCCTTTTATTAGCAGAGCAAAGGTGAGTATTCCCAGGAATGAGCCCCTCACTCTACTAGTCAGGAGCCAGTTCTTGACTTATTGCCAAGAAAATCACTTGCTTCCTGGCTTGGATGTTGCCTGGGCTACCCCACAGTCAGGGGAGGCCACTTCCTCGTGCCCACCCCTTCTGACTCTGTCCAACAAATGGGATGAGTGTCCGTCCCACTGGCTGCTCTTCCCCTTTCCCCAAATGGTTTATTTGCTAGAATAGTCTTTTCCTACCAACTCTTAGCTGGATGCAGACAGACAAGACACTTACCTGCTTTCGGCAAGAACCTCTGCCTTTACTGGAACCCAGGATACAGTCCAGATCGCTGCTGAGCTGCAGGAAGAGGTGGCTTTCAGTGCCAGCCAGTCTGGGCTGGTTTTCCCTTCTGTGGTCGGTTTCCCTCCCACTGCATCCCCCTCATCCCCACTGCAGGGTTCCAGACTCTCACCACACACTGCACCTTCAAATAGGTTGGGTTTGAAGCAAAACCCAAAGAGGCTACTAGCCAGTCAAGCCACGCTGTACCTCCCCAGGTGGCAAGCAGGTTGCTGTTTACTTGGTTGCTAATATGACTCGGACAAAAGTCCAGGCTGGGAAAAGATTTTAACAAGGCAGCTTGCGGGTGAGGGGAGATTCACCGCCCACTGAGAGACCTGGAAGCCAGGGAGGAAGACAAACACTGAAAATCAATGCAATGCAAACACTTCTGCAAGACATTTGGTGCCAGAAGCAAATCTCTGCTTCTCAGTCTCATGCACTTTTCTTACTGCTGATAACCGGCTATTTCAATGATCCTGGGAGGCACCCTCCCTGCAGGAATACATTTTCTGTTCATTTTGTATTTGTATTTTGTTGGGGGCTATCATGTGCTCAGCTGCAGAAGGGCTGCAATGTAGTTTTGGCACATTCTCCACTCTTAAGAATGTTACAAGTGTAAGAAGAAGAGGGCCAGGCGCGGTGGCTCACGCCTGTAATCCCAGCACTTTGGGAGGCCGAGGCGGGTGGATCACGAGGTCACGAGATCGAGACCATCCTGGTTAAAATGGTGAAACCCCGCCTCTACTAAAAGTACAAAAAATTACCCAGGCATGGTGGCGGGTGCCTGTAGTCCCAGCTATTTGGGAGGCTGAGGCAGGAGAATGGTGTGAACCCAGAAGGAAGAGCTTGCAGTGAGCTGAGATTGTGCCATTGCACTCCAGCCTGAGGAACAAGAGCGAGGCTCCATCTCAAACAAACAAAGACAGCCTGCTCACAGAAGGGAAGAGGTGCGAATGGTTTCTGTGAAGATTCTGTAGGGCTTGGCAGGTGATTAAACATGTCAGAGGCGGGCATCAGATTTGAAGCACGCATCAGCAGGAGAAAGATACATTATCCCCCCACTGAGTGTTAAAAGTAGGGGGTAGGTAAGAAGACAGGGGAGGGAAGAGAAGTTTGGCAGCTGACATGAGCTTAAAGCGGCAGTTGCAGATGAGGGGGTTACAGTAGGCACCAGAAACAGCGGTGCAGTGCTGTGTCACACCCACAAGCATGGCTCAAAAAAAGAGATGGGCGTTGGTGAGGATGTAGAGCAATTAGAACCCTTGTGCATTGCTGGTGAGAATGTGAAACAGGGCAGCCATGGTGGAAGACAGTATGGCAGGTCCTCAAGGAAGTAAACACAGAGGCCAGGTGCGGCGGCTCACGCCTGTAATCCTTGTGCTTTCGGAGGCTGAGGTGGGAGGATCACTAGAACCTGGGAGTTTGAGATCAGCCTGGGCAACATCCAAGACCCCATCTCTTTTTTTGTTTTTCTGAGATGGAGTTTCACTCTTGTTGCCCAGGCTGGAGTACAATGGCACGATCTTGGCTCACCACAACCTCCGCCTCCCGGGTTCAAGCGATTCTCCTGCCTCAGCCTCCCGAGAAGCTGGGATTACAGGCATGCGCCACTACGCCCGGCTAATTATGTGCTTTTAGTAGAGATGGGGTTTCTCCATGTTTGTCATGCTGGTCCCGACCTCAGGTGATCTGCCTGCCTCAGCTTCCCAAAGTGCTGGGATTACAGGTGTAAGCCAACACACCTGTCCAAAAAATTTTTAAAAAATTAGCCAAAAAAACCCCAAACAAAAAATTAGCCAGGCGCAGTGGTGTGTGTAGTTCTAGCTACCTGGGAGGTTGAGGAAGGAGGATCACCTGAGTCCCGGGGTTGGAGGCTGCAGGGAGCTATGATTGTACCACTGCACTTCAACTTGGCAAGACCTTCTCTCTATTAAAAAATAGAAAACTTGGCAGGGCACAGTGGCTCATGCCTATAATCCCAGCACTTTGGGAGGCCAAGGAGGGCGGGCGGATCACGAGGTCAGGAGATCAAGACCATCCTGGCCAACATCGTGAAACCCTGTCTCTACTAAAAATACAAAAACAAGCTGGGCGTGGAGTGCTGGAGTGCAGTGGCGTGATCTCAGCTCACTGCAATCTCCACCTCCTGGGTTCAAGTGATTCTCCAACCTCAGCCTCCCAAGTAGCTGGGATTACAGGCGCCTGCCACCACGCCTGGCTAATTTTTATATTTTCTGTAGAGATGGGGTTTCACCACGTTGGCCAGGTTGGTCTTAAACTCCTGACTTCAAGTGATCCACCTGCCTCGGCCTCCCAAAGTGCTGGGATTACAGGTGTGAGCCACTGTGCATGGCAAGGGTCAGCGTTTAACAGGGCAGAGTTTCAGCTGCAAATGTTCTGGAGATGGAGGGTGGATCGTGATGGCTGCACATCAATATGAATGTACTAAACGATGCTGAGATGCATACTTCCAATGATACATTCTGTTACATTTTACCACCGCAAAAAGGCAAGAAAGCTGGGTAATGAAGCTAGTAAGGTTACATTTAAACACAAATGGGCAGCAATAGGGTGTTAGTATTAATGTGACATATAATCAAATGGCTAGGAAAGGACTTTTAAAACATTAGGCAAACTATGGGAAATAAAGTCTGGAAATTACATTGTAAATCATTTTAGTAATACAAAATTTGGAACAGTGGCCAATAAATCCAATGGACAAAACAACAGCAGCAGGCAACATCCAACAGGCATTTGGAAGAGGGTGGTCACAGTATGGCAAAGAAACGTGAATTAAAGACAGAATTGAGTCTGCACAGAGTGATAAATCAGGCTGCAGAGGCAGAGAAAAGATCATCCCCAGGGAGGGCTCCTAGGCTCAAGTGATCCACCCACCTCAGCCTCCTGAGTAGCTGGGACCACAGGTGCACACCATCAACCTGGCTAACTAAAAAAAAAAATTTTTTTGAGGTGGGGCCTCATTATGTTGCCTAGGCTTTTTTTTTTTTTTTTTTTTTTTTTTTTTTTTTTTTTTTTGAGGTGGGGTCTTGCTCTCTGTCCCCCAGGCTGGAGTGCAGTGGCGCAATCTTGGCTCACTACAACCTCCATCTTCTGGGTTCAAGCGATTCTCCCGCCTCGGCCTCCCAAATAGCTGGGACTACAGGCACCTACCACCACACCCGGCTGATTTTTTTATTTTTAGTAGAGACGGGGTTTCACCGTGTTAGCCAGGCTGGTCTTGATCTCCTGACCTCATGATCTGCCCGCCTTGGCCTTCAAAGTGCTAGGATTATAGGTGTGAGCCACTGTGCCCGGTCAACTTAAGTCCTTTAAAGAAATTTTTTTACATTATATAAACTGTTTTCTTTCTTTTTTCTATGCTATGCCTCGGATTTGAAGATGTTCAGCTCAGACTGCCTGCATCTAAGGACCAAAATGTAAATGTCAGGGCCATTCTTCCAGGTCAGTTTGCATCAGAACCATGAGAGTTGCATCTGTTGCTAGTTGTAAGAGAGAGTTGGGCCCTTCTTCAGTTTAAGGTCTTAGGTGGGATGCCAAAATTTGCATTTCTAGCAAGTTTCCAGATGATGGCCATGCTACACTGTGAACATCACAAAAGATCATGTGAGTGAGAATGATCAGAGCAGGCTGAGGGAGTGGGGAGAGGAACACCGTCACTTCTCCCAAGCTGCAGTTTCTGCAGATCTATGCTGCCTTTGGGAAATGTTTAGTATCACACCGGACATAATGACTTGTGCTGCATTTTCTGAATTATGCAGTTTTCATCTTAGCTTAGAGTGGAGTCAGGGCAAAAGAGGAATTGAAGTTGGAACAAGGAGTCCGAGAAGACGCGACTGCTGGACAGAACAAGCGATGAAGCCAGTCCCCAAACTGATGAGCCCGCAGCTCTATCCAAATTAAATGGGCTGAGAACACCAACACGCCACCCTCCTGGTACAACTGCATTGCAGGGAGGAAACAAAAACATCTTTCCTTCATCTGCTATCTCAGCTAAGCAGTGCACTCTTTCTAGCACCTCACTAGAGTCCAGTTTTTCTGTATTCTGTATTCACAATACAGGTTTATTATGAACTCTGAGCAGAGGCTATTTTTCTCCCTTTTGGTTTCTTAGTAACTAGGCAAAGTACAAGGCTCACGGTGAGTATTTAATAAATACTTACTGAAAACTTGCCTGTGAGTCGATGTTCATCTCAGTTGTTGAGGCACTCACGGGCCAGGCTGCACTCGGCTTTTCTCACTGCCTACTCAATCCCTTCTCAAAGCAAAACCCGTGGATATATCCAAGGAACTGGCTTCACTGCTTTTAAAAATTCTGTCCGGCTTTAACTGGCTAGAATAGGGCTCCTCATCCTTGTCACAGGCTGTCCACAATGAAGTCCAAATCCAGGACTCTAGGAGCATGTCATGCTCTCCCGAACCTGCAGAAGCCTCAAGGGCACCTGCATTGATATGCACGTCATGGATGTAGAAGGGGGCTGGGATTTCAGCACACAATAGCCACATTTGAGGATTTTCCAGATGCCTTCGCCTTCTTGGCTAGTATTTTGCAGTCCATTTTGCACTGAAGGCTTTTTATAAGATTGCTTAAGGAAACTAGGGAAGTGAGCCTTGCTAACAGAAAGGGGGCCAAAACAGATGCACAGAGGTCCCTTAGAAGTCCAAGGGGACACCATAAGGCCAGGGAAACATCTGCAGGGTCAATGTAGAGAAATCAACAGCAGTTGTGGGGAGGACAGTGAAGGCGGCGGCGGCTGCTGCTGGGCCATCCAGGAGAGGGCCCATGATACCTCTTGCATAACAACTGCATGACATAGGCCATTCACCTTCCAGGAAGATTCCAGGGTAAAGATCAGCCCCAAAATAGCCCGTCTGCGTGGTTATTTTCTCAATTCTGTCAGTAGCACTCTCAGAGAACATGAGTATAGCAAAATGGAGCCCACAAAGGGGCTGATAAAACTTGGGTTGCCTTTCCTTCCAGTAACACGAATTGGTTTAGAGACAAAAGACGTTGATCTTTAACAAGAGAAGCACCTATGGATGTCTCCAAATGTCAAAATAGAAAGTTGATCAGAACTTTTGAGACTAATCTACAGTAACAATGTATAGCTTCCTGTCCCCCTAAATCTTGCCGGAGTAGCTTTTATGCTTATTTTAAGTAAGCTCACTGTGTAGGATTATCTGTGTAAGCTATGTTACCCAGGGCGCTAAACAAGTGTTAAATAATAACAATTCCAAAAATACAGTCACATTTACACTGCCTACTATACTATTTTAAAACAGGTAACCAGTGGAAGATGCTAACTTTTGGTGTGTGTATATATACATATACATATATATATATATATATATAATTTTTTTTTTTTGAGACTGAGTCACTATTTTGCTCAGGCTGCTCTTGAAACCCTGGGCTCAATCAATCCTCCTGCCTCAGCCTCCCAAAGTGCTGAGATTATAGACATGAGCCACTGCAGCCAGAATGTTTGTTTTTTCTTCTGTTGTTGTTGAGACGGAGTCTCACTCTGTTGCCCAGCCTGGAGTGCAGTGGCGCCATCTCGGCTCACTGCAAGCTCCACCTCCCGGGTTCACACCATTCTGCTGCCTCAGCCTCCTGAGTAGCTGGGACTACAGGCACCTGCCACCAGGCCCGGCTAATTTTTTGTATTTTTCAGTAGAGACGGAGTTTCACCATGTTAGCCAGGATGTTCTCAATCTCCTGACCTCGTGATCCGCCTGTCTCGGCCTCCCAAACTGCTGGGATTACAGGCTTGAGCCACCATGCCCAACCTTGGTATATATGTTTGTGGCTGGTTTTAGTCGGAAGAAGATAAATCTGCAAGCACTCTAACTGGCTAAGCTCCTTATAAAAAATAAAGGCCAGGCACAGTGGCTCACGCCTGTAGTTTCTCGCACTTCGGGAGGCTGAGGCAGGCGGACCACTTAGCTCAGGTCTAGCTAAGGTCAGGTCAGCCTGGGCAACATGGTGAGATAAAAAATTAGCTGGGTGTGGTGGGGTGCCCCTGTAGTCCCAGCTGCTTGGGAGGCTGTGGTGGGAGGATTGCTTGAGCCCGGGAGGTTGAGGTTGCAGTGAGCTGAGACCATGCCACTGTACCCAGCCTGGGCAACAGAGTGAAACCCTGTCTCAAGAAAAATTAAAGCCTATCAATAGCTAAATCTGTCGAAAAAACATTCTGGCCTGTTTGGTGAGGAATTCATGTCACGGTAGGAGGGCATCTGGAAGTTAGGAACCCAAGTTTGTGTACATTTTAAGGGTGTGCTACTGATATGCACAGGGAGATTTGCTAATGCCATCTCAGCCACTGAGGCAGCTGGACTGGGCTCTAGGAAAGCTGACAGGACAGTGAAGGAAGCCAGGCTAGAGTGGTGCTCTTCCCACCCACTGGAAGAACCCATCGAAATGCACAATTTGAGTAGCATCATATCTGATCTGGGGTTTATTAGTGCTTTTTTTTTTTTTTTTTTGACAGTCTCACACTCTTGCTCAGGCTGGAGTGCAGTGGTATGATCTCTGCTCACTGCAACCCCTGCATTCTGGGTTTAAGCAACTCTCCTGCTTCAGCTTCCTAAGTAGGTGAGATTACAAGCCTGCGCCACCAGGCAGAGCTAATTCTTGTATTTTTAGTAGAGACGGTTTCACCAGGCTGGTCTCGAACTCCTGACATCAAGTGAGCCATGGTGCCCAGCCTGATTTTTCACTTTAAAGTTGATTTTTGTTTTGTTTCAGAAATTATACTGAAATGCAACTACTAAACAAGAAAGTATGGTTGGCATAAAATGTTTTATCGGAGAAACACTTTTCATGGGAGATTAACTGAACAGTTTTAAAACAGTAGCAGGATTAAAGGCTCAAAAATTTGTTAGCCAATAACAACAGAGTATCAGTGCGGACAATCAGACACCAAACAACTGGAGGTTACAAGGAGAGTGGACAGATCACTGCCTAGAAAGGGATAGCCCTAAGCACGGGTTTGGAAATCGGTACTACTTGTGGTTAAATTTTTATGGAATGAGGATTACTTACACAGCCAATTAGAGATGATCCTCGACTTCCAATGGGGTCACCTCCAGATAAACCCATCATGAGTTGAAAACATTGTCCGTTGAAAATGCACTGCATCCACCTAACCCACCGAACACCACAGCTTAGCCTGCCTTCAGCGTGCTCAGCAAACTTATGCTAGCCCACACTTGAGCTGCCGTTTTTATTTTTTTTTTGAGATGGAGTCTTGCTCTGTCGCTCAGGCTTGAGAGTACGGTGGCACAATCTTGGCTCACTGCAACCTCCGCATCCCAGGTTCCAGCGATTGTCCTGCCTCAGCCTCCCGTGTAGCTGGGATTACAGGCACCCACCACCACGCCCAGCTAATTTTGTGTTTTTAGCAGAGGCAGGGTTTTGCCATGTTGGCCAGGCTGGTCTCGAGCTCCTGAGCTCAGGTGATCCGCCTGCCTCGGCCTCCCAGGGTGCTGGGATGACAGGTGTGAGCCACCATCACACCTGGCCACACCTCTTTTATAATCAAGTGTTGAATATGTCATGGAGTGTACTGAATACCGTACAGAAAGTGAGAGAGAATGGTTGTACGAATACTCAAAGTACAGTTTCTTCCGAATGTGTCTCACGTTCGAAAGCTCCCAAGTTGAATGATCATTAAACCGGGACGGTCTGCATTTAAGGACACAACAGGAGTTTTGGTGTCTGAAGACTACAGCTAATTTCTAGGAATGTAGCTACTTTCGATCTGTTCTCCCAGTAACTGGAAATAAAACATAAATGACCTTGGCAGGTAGAAAATTGCGTGCTTGCTTAGGCTGGAGCTCCCACTTCTGGCCATGTGTGTGCACAGCGGGCTCCAGGCTGCAGCTGCCCCAATGCCCCACTGCCCCACTGTACACTCCTTTCCTACCCCAGACACCCCACAGCCTGGAAGGGGAGAAGTCGTGCACCTCCAGTGTAGTACCTTCTGAAAGCAGACGCCTTTACCAGTGAGATGCCGAGGGCCAGGCCAGGTTTGCGAGGATCAGCTGTGAGGAATGTTTTATCCCTGACGTGGTTTAGAACTGCCCGTCCGTATATGACTGTTTTGAGTTCTCTGGAACCATATTCCTCTCTCACGTGCACAGGACCCGTGCCCCGCCTCCAGGGATTCTTGATGCATGAGAATGGACATGAGGGATGGCATTTTAGCCGGTGGCCTTGTGGCCTAGTTCCTGCCTTTGTCCTGATGTGGGAATGACACATGGACAGACACACCACACACACAGAGGAGCCTTGCTATTTTAAGAATGTACTTTATACAAAATAACCAGTTCATATGGAAATAAATCTACAGACCTCCAAGGATCAAAAAGCTTTTTAAAAAGTTCTTTTAAAAAAATTATCCAACACACAATATTGAACTAACTATTGAGGTAAGTGTCGCTCTCAGTGAAACAGGGAATCAGCAGACCACGACAAAATATACACAATATAAAAATAAATAGCATTCCCCTTTCCAGTACTGGCCAGAAGGTTCACACGGCTTCTGCTTTTGCAGCAGAGCAGAGGCTCCGGACACTGTGTGCCAAGGTTGGCGGAGACTGACCTGGGCCCCAGGAGCTGTGCACAAGGCAGAAGAGTGAGGTGCCTGAGCCCTGGCTAGGGAAGGGAAAGGAAGGGGCCGCATGGTTTCTTGAACGGGGGTCAACATTTCAATAAGTTATGCAATATCCATGCCCCTGTTCCCACCCCACCCACCCCCTTCAAAAAACACATGCAGGACAATCAGCTGCTCGTCAGCCGCTCTGACGTTAGAGTTCAGTCAGTCCTCTCATGCAGGACAAGAGGGAGAAACTAGGTAAGAAAAGGTCAAGCCAAGCCCAAACGGTCCCTCCAAACGTCTGTCTAGCACAGAGTGGGATCAACATCCAGCCTGAGGCAAAGCTTGTGTCCCAGCTTAACGTGAAAAATGAAGGCCGGGCGCGGTGCCTCACGCCTGTAATCCCAGCACTTTGGGAGGCCGAGGCGGGTGGATCACCTGAGGTCAGGAGTTCGAGACCAGCCTGGCCAACATGGTGAAACCCCGTCTCTACTAAACATACAAAAATTCGCTGGGCATGGTGGCACACACCTGTAGTTCCAGCTACTCGGGAGGCTGAGGCAGGAGAATCCCTTGAACCTGGGAGGCAGCGGTTGCAGTGAGCCGAGATCGCGTCATTGCACTCCTGCCTGGGGGACGACAGCAAGACTTCGTCTCAAAAAAAAGAAAAAAAGAAAAATGGGACGCAGTAACATGCACCCAAACACTGCTGTCCCAAGGGGAAAGTGCGCAAGGCTCGGTGTCCTATGGCTGCATGGCAAAGAGTCCAACCCGCCAAAAAAGAAATGGGGAGCCCAGCTTTTTCTCACGCAGCAAATGGCAATCACATTCTTTGTGGCTATGCAGTGATGTGAGCCCACGAATAAAAGCCTCTGCATTCTCAACCGAAATAAGAAGTATCCTGACTGACGCTATTGTCCGGAGTTACCTGTGGAGACACCACACCCCAGGAACCCCAGAATCGGGCAGCACACGGCTCACTAATACATGGGACTGATTTCTGCAATGCGGGTCCATGAAGAATCTGCAGAGGGTGAACTGACTGACAGACAAACAAGGGCAACAATGCTAGAAAACCGTCAGCCTTTCTTTTCTATGAAAACCGAGGTTCTCTCTTTTTTTTTTTTTTGAGGCGGAGTCTCGCTCTGTCGCCCAGGCTGGAGTGCAGTGGCGTGATCTCGGCTCACTGCAAGCTCCGCCTCCTGGGTTCACGCCATTCTCCTGCCTCAGCCTCCTGGAAAACCGAGGTTCTCTTCAAGCATGTTGGGGTTCTGACACTATTGAACTGTCCTTAACTTGAGACTGTAGGATTAAGCCTTCCTGTGAAATTTCAAATCAGGTCTTTTTTTTTTTTTTTGAGACGGAGTCTGGCTCTGTCGCCCGGGCTGGAGTACAGTGGCCGGATCTCAGCTCACTGCAAGCTCTGCCTCCCGGGTTCACGCCATTCTCCTGCCTCAGCCTCCCGAGTAGCTGGGACTACAGGCGCCCGCCACCTCGCCTGGCTAGTTTTTTTTTTTTGTATTTTTAGTAGAGACGAGGTTTCACTGTGTTAGCCAGGATGGTCTCGATCTCCTGACCTCGTGATCCGCCCGTCTCGGCCTCCCAAAGTGCTGGGATTACAGGCTTGAGCCACCGCGCCCGGCTCAAATCAGGTCTTAAGAGCAGTGTAGTATTTACAGATTTGAACTTCCATTAAAAAAAAGTGAACCAAGAGGTATGGATTGCAAGCTTGTTTCTGACAGCTGTGGTGACTGCAACACTGGAATTCTGTGGGCCTGGGAAGGCACTGAGCATACCCTTTGCCAGCAGTAGGAATCAGCAAAAATAACCTAGTAACTATACAGCAGAGAAATGGCATGGGATAACGACACCAAATGCTTAGTCAAAAGGAGCACTTTCAAGGGACAAGCCAGAGTAAATCGACATTGAAAGCTGAGGTTTGACTGAACTGAGGGGCACAAACTGCAGGTCTTCAGGTTTTCATGAAGCCTAACGAAGAGGAGCATGACGAGGCCTGCCTTCCCAGAGCATCTGGCCTGGGCTCAGTAAGAAGATACGATCTGTTGGTAAGCAGCTCATGTGTACGATCAGGTAAACTAAACCAACCTGATGAAGGCTGGTGATGTAGGAGAGGCGGAGGTGGGATGGAAAGTTACGTCAATAAGAATCCTGCATCGAGTCCATCCTGGCTAACACGGTGAAACCCCGTCTCTACTAAAAAATACAAAAAACTAGCCGGGCGAGGTGGTGGGCGCCTGTAGTCCCAGCTACGTGGGAGGCTGAGGCAGGAGAATGGCGTGAACCCAGGAGGCGGAGCTTGCAGTGAGCTGAGATCTGGCCTCTGCACTCCAGCCTGGGCGACAGAGCGAGACTCTGTCTCAAAAAAAAAAAAAAAAAAAAAAAAAAGAATCCTGCAGGGGTTGTTCTTATTTACTCTTCACGTGCATTCACTGTAACAAATTTTAGCCAATAGCTCCTGCTACCTTTTAAGTGAGGGGAAAAAGTAGCTGAATTAAAAACTACTTTTTAATTCTGAGGGGAAAACAAATCTAGAATCTTCCCAAGAAGCTCATCTTTTCTTTCTCTTGGGCCTTAGGGACACAGGTTTCTATTAACAACTTATTAACAACTTAAATAAAGGCGAGCCATGGGTGTTAAATCAAAGAGGTGCGATGCTATTTCCCGTTCTCCATGATCTCAGCTATCCCCGTCCTCTTGGGGACCACTGAGAGCCGGCATATTGACAAGGTGACAGCGACCCACAGGGTGAAATGTCCTTCTAGCTTGAGAGCAAACCTTTTCAGGACACTTTACACACTACTTTCTCATTATAACATATCACATAACCATCATTTTCCTAATGGAGAGGATGGCAAATGCATTTGCATCTGCTTTAAGACACTGCATCTGCTTAAGACACTTGGAAAGAGAAGTGCTAGAGGAGGAAGAAAAGGTGAGAAAAAGATCCTGCTTGGGGATGGGTGGACTAGGGGTTCACAGCAGCTCACGGTCATGTGGATTTCTGTAACCTGGCAGCTCCAGATAGCTTATAGCAGATCCGCACTTCAAAGACCTGTGAAAGCTCAGAACACTCCCTGGACAAAGGACGAAGCACTAGTACCTGTAATGCATGGACACCTGCCCACACAGGATGCAGGAAGGCTGACAATTCTGCGGCTGCTGTTGCTCCTGTTCACAGTGTTATAATTTAATACAGTAGTTCTATTTCCTATTGCTCTTCTTTAATATTTTCTGTCTAAAACCAAGGAGGGAGATTAAGGATAAAGGGATTTACTGACTTTTCCTGTATAGTTCACAGCACTGCTCTAGGAACAGCTGATTGGGGCGGTCACTGGGAGAGGGAGGAGACAGGATTACCTGGAACAGTGCGCACACAGCTGCTCGAGGACCACGAGGGCAGAAGGAAAGAGGGCACTAGCCCAAATGCTGCTCACAGCCACTCCCACCCAGGCCCCTGGGGTAGTCACGGGGAGAAGCCCTCAGTGACAGTGCTCCTGTTAGGGAGAAGTGAGAGGCCTCTGATTCAAACCAGCATTACCAGGAAAAGAGAAAAGCTGTCAGTGGCCAGATTCTCTGGGCCTAGACCAGGGCTAACCAGCTCCAAACTAGCTGTTTTTTTCCCCTCCTCCCTGCTTCTGCACACACACAGAAACTGAAGTAGTAATGCTCCATGTTAGCGGATGCTAGCTACAGGGCAGACCCATCCGAAAACCTTCTGTCCTCTTCACTCTTCTAAACCACGTCATGCCAGTGATAGGTTTCTAACAAGAATTAGGATCCAGTGAGAACACAGGCTCAAAACTCAATCCACTTGCAAATACATCAAATTTAAAAGTAAAACCTCTGAGAGCAAATCTGTATTTTTGTGCATTATACCTCAGAGGCATCTGTGTTCCCTACTCAACTCTCAAATCTGCCTGAGCCCTAGGCACCACCAGGCCAAGCGTTTGCGTACGGATATGAACTTCCGTCCTCCTGGAACTGGTGTCTTGGATTTCATTTCTCTGTATCACAGATGCTTCTGATCAGCTTCCTTTTCCACGGACAGCGTTATTTTAGCAAACTGTAAACATGACAGTTCCGTGTTTCACTAGGAATCCTGGAATTGGAGGGAAAAACTCTACTGGCCCCTCCCACAGTTGAATTGATAAGAAACTAGGGCAGATTAATATTTCATAGAGGCTCTTCTACTGTCCCAAAAGCATGCTTAAAAATATGCTACTCTTTACAAAGACCTGTAATTTCAGTATTTTCCTTCGTTTTTTCTTTTGTGGGATATTCAAAAGTTTAAAACGTGGGTCCTAACTTTGGTGACCTCTCAGCTAAAACCAAACACAGAATGCTAATGAGGGAGAATCCAGTGTAGTTCAGTTCTACAACTGTAATAAAGTAATTTAATACTGTAAAATGGTTTCCTATCACAGACACAACAAATAATTCCAAGAACTTGTTCTTGATAGCTATTTTAAATCACCATGACTGATTTTACCATGATTCACTTAAAACTAATAAAAACTATATATACTGAAATATTCCTAAAGTCAAACTGTAAATCTATAGAATACATTTTTCCTATTCAAACCTGTGCAATTCTTTGATACTAAAATATACAAACCTGAGTAGTCACTTCCACAAAATGTGATTCGTGCCAGAAAGCTGTGTGTGGTGCCTTCTAGATCACAGTCCTGACAGGGAGGTCTGTGATGAGGACGATTCATCTTCTAATATGTGAAACACTCTAGATCCCAATTCCTGATACTGGTTTACAACTGTTCGGTAGGGCTGGTGGTAAAATCAGGAAGGGATACCACTTTCTCAAATCCAGGATTTGGGCCACCAGCGTGAGAGCAGCCTGTCTTCCGGGCTGACGCTTCTAGTCGTCTCCTGAGAGCACTCTGCCTCCAGCAGAGACACCACCACCAGCAGGTGGTTAGGGGACAGGTGTTCTCTCTCAGGCCGACTGGAAGGAAGGAAGGCCTTTAGCTATTCTGAAGGCTGGCTGGCAACTAAGGAAACATAGTGACATATTACAAGATCAAACTTTTCCTACCCTCATCTCCAGCTCCCAGAAGTATTCAGTGTGACATGATTGTAAACAGATAAAAATCACTCCAGTGCTGTGTGCCCACCAGTTAGGACCCCCATTTCTTCCGCATCCCCACCCACCCTTCCCACTTTATGTACAATACATTCACCACCAACAAAAATTATTTTAAAAGGCAACATGAAATTTCTGTAAACTGGACCCAGCTCCAAAACCATTAATACTAAGAGTAGTCCCTTCCCCAAATATATACCTGAGTTTAGCTGCTCATCAAAGTTTAAAAGCACCACTCCATTCTTGAGTATACCCCCTCCCCCAAGTTTAAAGTGATTTTCCCTGAAGAGTGTCTCAGGATTTGGAAAAGTCATCATTAACTCCACGTTCATTTGTTTTGCCTGACTGTCTCCATCAGCTGTGCAAGAGATCCCTGGACTAGGACCTTTGCAATCTGTGTGTCAGTCATCTAAGGAGTGTCCTTTTAGGGCCTGTGACTGGCTCCAGCTCAAGGATGGCACAAGTGGGTCGCCGTGAAGGGGTGGAGCAGGTGACGGGGATACAGCTGACAGGGCACTCCCCAGTTCTCCACATTCCAGTCTTCGTGTGCAGCTTTCCATTGCTTGGGGCTCATTTCCTCCTTGGACTAGCTCTGAAAGAAACAAAGACATTTTAAACAAAAATAAAAAATCGGGTTAATTGTTAAAAAAAAAAAAAGAAAAAAAGTAAGCCCAAAGAGTGTCCAAGCTCCTCATCTGTGAAAATGGCTTGATTCTATTTCATTAGCTACAGTTTACTTCCAGAGGGTAGGTTCTAGAGTCCTGGACTTCTCAACTCAGATCCCAGTCCCAATGCTTAACAGCAGTAGGACTTGCACATTGACAGATGATCATGATGCAGCCAATGACAACTACTTTGTGGGGGTCAAGGGAACGACTGCATGGGAGAGAAGCAGCACTCAGAGGCAGTACTCTAAAACCCACCAACTAGTCTCTCTCCAATGAAAAAGGGGGGAAGCATAAAACAGACAAGCGATCATGGCAGAAAAAATGTTGGCGGATGGTTTGGAAAAAATGAGGTTTAAATACTCACCAAATTGGTATACATACATTCCATATCACAATAGGAAAAAGAGACATGTGAGAAGTGACTTCCAAGGCCTCTTGCTCTTTTTCCAAGTGCCAAGGAAGCATGATCCAGACAAAGTTCCTGGATCCACAAGATACCTTAAAACATTGTTTCCGAAGAGCAGGGATGTCATACACTTACTTCCCACCACCTGGAGGAACAGCTCTAACTTTTAGTGACTCTTACCTGATCCAGGGGAAGTGTTGGAGGCTTATGAGGCGGCAGCTCCTCCTGTGACGTTGCTGCTGTGGGGGTCTTTGGGAACGAGGCCTGTGACTGGACCGGGTGCATCTGCATTCTACAGCCACGAGAAAGAAGTGATTAATGAAGACATGTTAATGACAAAAGAAACAAGACATTGCAGTCATGAGGGTACTGCCTTTGTCATCCCGGTGATCAGGCCTGGAATCATCCATGCTGGGAGAACTCCACATTCTGTGCCTCCTGGTGCAGTAAGTGGCACGCACACGCACCGCCTACGTATACTCCTGACAAAAGTGTTTAATCTACTTTTTTTCCTCTTAGAGACAGGGTCTTGCTCTGTCACCCCGGTAGAGTGTAGTGTCAGGATCATGGTTTACTGCAGCCTCAATCTTCTGGGCTTAAGGGACGCTCCTGCCTCACCCTCCTCAGTAGTTGGAACTACAGGTGTGTGCTACCACGCCCAGCTAAGTTCTTTATTTTCAGTAGAGACAGGATCTTGCTATGTTGCCCAGGCTGGTCTCGAACTCTTGAGCTTAAGTAATCTTCCTGCCTCAGCCCCTCAAAGTGCTGGGGTTATAAGTATGAACCACTACACCTGGCACAAGAGTTTCATCTAAACATGGAGACTATGTGATGAAAATAGAATCTGGAACACTCACCATGATAACTGGTCTGGACTCTTTGGAAAACAAAACAAAGGTAGGACAACTGCTATAAATTAAGAGACTAAACAGACACAGCAGTCAAATGCAAATCCATGAGCCTTGATGGGATCCTTTGTCAGAAAAAAACAAAATAAAACACAAAGAAATGGCTCTAAAAGACACTCTGGGGACAACTGAGGACAGAGCAATACAAACTCTGTTAGACCCTGTCATTTGCCTCGAGTGTGGTGTCATTTTGAAACGGTGCTCCAAGGAATGTCCATTCTTAGGAGACACATGCTCAAGTATTGAGGGTTAAGGGCCATGATGTCTACAGTTTACTTTCCAACAGCTTAGGAAAAAAAGTAAAGAAAAGAAAACAGGTATTGAGAGACATATAAAGCAAACATGACAAAATGTTAAATAGTAGAGAGGGTCTAGCAGTAAGACGACAGGATGGCACTGAGGCGAGGCATACTGGTTTTTATGCTGAATGGTACTGGTTTCAAGATTACGCTTCATAACTTTCATTTGTATATATCGATTTGAAAACTTCCTGGATGGCAGATCACCTAACTGGATCTCGAGAACATCACTACACAAGCATGTGTGAAAGAAGTCTCATGGGGACTTGCTTGCATTCTGGATAAACCTGGTTTTCTCATTCAATGATAGGGTAAGAAACCAGAGGTATGTAGTAAAACTTCAGTACTACATATGATCTCCTCTTCTACTCCTGCGTAGGCCTATTTTTTTTTTTTACCTTGGTCAGTGTCTGCACATGGCAGCAATGTTGACACAGCCTTGCTTTCAGCTCTCAAACTGTGGTGATTAAGTTTACAGTATCATACAAAATTCAGCCAGGTGTGGTGGCGGGCACCTGTGATCCCAGCTACTTAGGAGGATGAGACAGGAGAATGGCTTGCACCTGGGAAGCAGAGCTTGCAGTGAGCAGAGATTGTACCACTGCACTCCAGCCTGGGCCACAGAGCGAGACTTAATCTCAAATAAATAAATACATACATACATACATAAAAATAAAAAAGGTCACAATATCAAAATCTAACTCAGTCATTTAAAGTCCTATTCATTTTCTTTTTTTTTTTTTTTTTTTTTTTTGAGACGGAGTCTCGCTCTGTCGCCCAGGCTGGAGTGCAGTGGCCGGATCTCAGCTCACTGCAAGCTCTGCCTCCCGGGTTTACGCCATTCTCCTGCCTCAGCCTCCCGAGTAGCTGAGACTACAGGCGCCCGCCACCTCGCCTGGCTACTTTTTTTTGTATTTTTTAGTAGAGACGGGGTTTCACCGTGTTAGCCAGGATGGTCTCGATCTCCTGACCTCGTGATCCGCCCGTCTCGGCCTCCCAAAGTGCTGGGATTACAGGCTTGAGCCACCGCGCCCAGCCTAGTCCTATTCATTTTCATGAGGGGAAAAAATTTCAAAGATAAAGTTGGGCTGTGAGTCTAATACCTTCCTACAGAGTGCTCAATATCAATAAGTCACATGCTTTTTTTGTTCCGAGATCATTAACTGTTATCTTCATCTCTAAGGCCATTTTTCTGTTTAAAATGAATATCCAGGCCAGGCGTGGTGGCTCCTGCCTATAATCTCAGCACTTTGAGAGACTGAGGCAGGATGACTACTTGCGCTCAGGAGACTAAGACCAGCCTGGGCAACATGGTGAAACCCTACCTCTACAAAACAAAACAAACAAACAAAAAACCAAACAAGTTAGCTGGGTATGGTGGCACGTGTGTAGTCCCAGTTACTTAAAGGGCTGATGCAGGAGGATCCTTGAGACTGGGAGGTCGAGGCTGCCGTGAGCCATGATCACACCACTGCACTCCAGCCTGGGTGACAAAGGGAGACTCTGTCTCAAAAATAAATAAAATAAACATCTGTTCTTTCCTTAGGGGGAAAAGCCCAAATGCAATCTTACCCTGATGGTCTGTACATTTCCTGGAAAGGTCCCCTTATTCCACTTCTAGTGCCAATTTGTTCCATCATCACAGCTTGAAAGTGACCCAGGCCCTCTTCCTGGCAGCGATAGCTGGGACCCTCCTGAGAGAGGCCGTTGGGCTGGGTGGCCCCTGGGTGGTGAGGCGGGTGGGCAGCCACAGGGGAGGAGTAAGCCCTGGGCTGAAAGTGACTGGCCGGCTGCTGAGGTGTATAGGGAGGCCCTGGCTGCAGCATCACACCATGGGGCGGAAACGCTGAGGAAGCAAATCCCATTCCTGAACTCAGAGGTGGAGGCGGAGTTCCATAGAGATACTCGCTGGCTGACAACGAGCTCTGCCGCTTGGTGGCGGCGTTATGGTTGTCCAGGTCTAAAAACTCTTTGGGACTCTCTGGCCTCTCCAGAGATTCATCCAGCTTCTCTTCCTCGGGACCAGGATTCTGCCCGTCATTTGGGACTTTAGCAGCCACTGCATCCATACGGGTTGGAGAAGTTAAGGCAGCATGCAGTGTCTCACAGCCTTGCAGACTGGCCATGGCATTCTTATCTGAGAAGAGGGACCTCGGTGGGGGAGGCTGATTGGCTGGGGGCCCGCCGGGGCTTCCCTGGGGATGCAGAGGTCTCTGCCAGTCCGAAAAGCTCTGTGGACACGCATAGTAAGGAGTTCGCTGATAGTGGTGGTAGGAAGGCTGCGGTGGTGGGTGGTAGGAATATCTCATCCCTTGTGGGGGGCGATACCGGGGAAAGCCTCCAGAATGAGTGTGGTTAGACTGAAAGCCTCTTGGGGGGAAATGCTGGGGATGGGATGCTGGGGACTTCCCTCCCATCACAGGGCCCACACCCTGCAGGCCCGGACTGATGTGGTAATGGGCAGCTGAATTCGGGTACTCCAGGCCAGGCATGTACAGGGGGGAAAACTGGCTCACAGTGCCTCCCATCAAACCGGGGTCTGTGCTGGGCGGTGTCGTCGCGTTCTGTCCTGTGCATGGCATGGTTTCCTGAAACGTTCTGCCTCTGGGGCAGAGCAGCTTTTCAGAACCACTGCTACCAAGGCCCTTCCCCTCTGATCCACAAGGAGATGCTTCCCCAGTGACTCCGTTCTCGGGAAGAGTGCCCCTGTCTGCCACGGTGGAGAGGTCTCTCATGCAGCCTTGGGCGGCTGGGCCAGGGTAGCTGCTATCCGAGGGCCAGGGATTCTTGCCCTTGGTGGCTTTACAGTTGTCCGCAGATTCGGAGGAGTTGCTTTTGAGCTCCGGGCCCACTGTTTCCCTTTCTTGTGGTGAGCTCTGCCTGGTGCAGTCAGTCTGCAGGGAAGGCGTGGGGTGAGGTAGTTGTTTGAGGTATACCCCCTCTGAAGTACCAACATTTGCTGGTTTCTCTTCAAGGCCAGGCAACGGCTCTGCTGCAAAAAAAAAAAAAAAAAAAAAAGGAGAAAAAATAATTCAGCAGCTGAAATGGCATATTAATGTAAAGAGCACGCCCGAGTCAGATTAAGGTGGATGTGTGGTGACTCAGGTCCCAGCTGGAAATTGTTTGAGCCCTGAAAGAGCTCAGGACATTGGGGTCCCTGTACACTTCCTTTCACCCCTTTCATGGACACAAAGGTAAAATCTAGCACCTCTACAGCCACACTTACAGTGGGCTGGAGAATGGAAATGTCCTTCACCTTGGGTTGCCTGATTCGTAAGAGCCTGAGAGATGGCTTGTGGCTCATAGACTCTAGACAGGTGCATGTGAAATACACCGGGAGGGGATGGTTGTTATCAGAATCGCTGGCCATGCTGGGAAGCTCTAAAATGTGATGCAACAAGAAAGAACAGGGCATCACGGGCATTCAGAAAGGCCAAACCCCTGATTTCTCTCCATGAGAATAAAAGCTCCACAGGAGGGACTTCTCTGTCTCCCTGTCGTCTCGGTCCATGCACACACAGACTCAATCACTTTGTTGAATGAATACACTCATTTTGTCTGCATGTCTTGAAGACAAGATGCCTACAACATAAAACTCAAAAGGCATCTTTAACACATTATGGAAACTTACTAAGCCCAATCAAATTAATTTATTAGACTCCTATGCTTGTTTATATCCTCAGAATTCTTTACCTTACTATTCAACCTACAAATATGGTCTTAACTAAGACTACAATATACAATAGTGGGTAAGTGCATGTATATATCTATATAAAATAATCTATTTTTTTTTTGAGGTAGAGTCTCACTCTGATGCCCAGGCTGGAGTGCAGTGGCACGATCTTGGCTCACGCAACCTCCACCTCCTGGGTTCAAGTGATTCTCATGACCCAGCCTCCCACGTAGCTGAAATTATAGGCACGTGCCACCACGCTGGCCTAATTTTTGTATTTTTGTATTTTTTGAGACGGAGTTTCGCTCTTATTGCCCAGCCTGGAGTGCAATGGCGTGATCTCGGCTCACCACAACCTCCGCCTCCCGGGTTCAAGAGATTCTCCTGCCTCAGCCTCCCGAGTAGCTGGGATTACAGGTATACGCCACCATGCCCAGCTAATTTTTGTATTTTTAGGAGAGACGAGGTTTCTTTATGTTGGTCAGGCTGGTCTCGAACTCCCGACCTCAGGTGATCTACCCGCCTCGGCCTCCCAAAGTGCTGGGATTACAGGCGTGAGCCACTGCGCCCAGCCAATTTTTGTATTTTTAGTAGAGACAGGGTTTCACCATGTTGGCCAGGCTGGACTCAAACTCCCGACCTCAGATGATCCACCGCCTCAGCCTCCCGAAGTGCTGGAATTACAGGCGTGAGTTACTGCACGAGGCCAAAATAATCTTTTTATAATCTTTCTAGAAAGGAGGACAGTTGTCCAGGTGTGATCAAATTACAATCCTGGTAACAGATCTGAAGGACAAGGTTAGAGATTCTTAACAACTTTCAAAGAGCTATTAAGATAGCTCAGGCTACCTGAAGCAGGCCTTAAAGGTCAATGGTACAAATTGTACAATGAAAGTCAAAAATTGTACTTTTCATTATTCAGTCAACATTAAACTTACAACTAGACTTATCAAAGACTTAACTAAACAGGATTCTTGTAAAGCTTTCAATTCCAGAACTCACTTGAAATCAGTATTAGAAAATTCTGCTAGAGGTGGTGTTAACAAAGTAGGACTTTTCATAAAAGAATTACCAAAAGGGTTTTCTTCCCTAACATTTTTTTTTCTTTTTTTTTTTAAAGAGTCGGAGTTTCAACTCTGTCATCCAGGCTGGAGTGTAGTGGTGTGATCATGCGTCACTGAAACCTCGAACTCCAGGGTTCAAGTAATCCTTCCACCTCAGACTCCCAAGTAGTTGGGATTACAGGTATGAGAAACACTTTTATGTGGAATCTATTATCTTTTTTTTGAGATGGAGTCTTGCTCTGTCACCCAGGCTAGAGTGCAGTGGTGTGATCTCGGCTCACTGAAACCTCAGCCTCCCGGGTTCCAGCGATTCTCCTGCCTCAGCCTCCCAAGTAGCTGAGATTACAGGCACCCACCACTGTGCCTGGCTAATTTTTATATTTTTAGTAGAGACGGGGTTTCACCATGTTGGCCCGGCTGGTCTTGAACTCCTGACCTCGTGATCCACCCGCCTCGGCCTCCCAAAGTGCTGGGATTACAGGCGTAAGCCACCACACCACGCCTGGCCAGGAATTTGTTATCTTAAAGTCCAAGTGTCTCCATTCTCCTGCCAGGTACTGAAGAAAATTACATGCATGCTAGATGTTTATCCTAGAAATAAGCATTAGTTACAAAGTATTTTTTCCCCATTTTCTCCCCCTAGTAAATGTTTACTCCTCTTAAACAGCATTTCTAAGAAAATGCTTCCAAATTTGCCAGATCTCACTACTGGCCATTCTTAATAAATCCAGGTATGTAGCCAAAGAACAGAAATTGACTTCATAATAACTTTCAAGATGGTATTTTTTTTTCTTTTTTGAGACATGCTTTTCCTCTGTTGCCAGGATGGAGTACAGTGGTGCAATCATAGCTCACTGTAGCCTTGACCTCCCTGGGTTCATTCAGGTGATCCTCCCACCTCAGCCTCCCAAGTAGCTGGGACTATAGGCATGAACCTTTTTTCTTTCTTCTTTCTTTCTTTTTTTAAGACAGTCTCACTTTGTGGCCCAGGCTGGAGTGCAGTGGTACAATCTCAGCTCACTGCAAACTCTGCCTCCTGGGTTCAAGTGATTCTCCTGCCTCAGCCTCCCGAGTAGCTGGAATTACAGGCACCTGCCACCATGCCTGGCTAATTTTTGTATTTTAAGAAAAATGGGGTTTTGCTATGTTAGGCAAGCTGGTCTTGAACTCCTGACCTCAGGTGATCTGCCTGCCTTGCCCTCCCAAAATGCTGGAATTACAGGCATGAGTCACCATGCCTAGCTAATTTTTAAATTTTTTTTTTTTTTTTTTTGAGACGGAGTCTCGCTCTGTTGCCCAGGCTGGAGTTCAGTGGCACGATCTCGGCTTACTGCAAGCTCCACCTCCCAGGTTCAAGTGATTCTCCTGCCTCAGCCCCCTGAGTAGCTGGGACTACAGGTGCCCGCCACCACGCCCAGCTAATTTTTTATATTTTTAGTAGAGATGCGGTTTCACCATGTTAGCCAGGATGGTATCCATCTCCTGACCTTGTGATCCGCCCACCTCAGCCTCCCAAGGTGCTGGGATTACAGGTGTGAGCCACTGTGCCTGGCAATTTTTTTTTTTTTTTTTTTAGTAGAAATGGGGTTTCACCGTGTTAGCTAGGATGGTCTCAATCTCCTGACCTTGTGATCCACCCGCCTCGGCCTCCCAAAGTGTTGGGATTACAGGTGTCAGCCACCACGCCCGTCATTTTAAAATCTTTTAGTGGAGACAGTCTTACTCTCTTGCCCAGGCTGGTCTTGAACTCCTGGGCTCAAGTGATCCACTGGCCTCGGCCTCCCAAACTTCTGGGACTACAGGCATGAGCCACCAAAGCTACTGCCTGGCTGACAGTACTTTTTTAGAGGAACTATGATGATGTAGTGGGTAAAGCATGGGATGCTGGATCTAGTCTGTCTGAGCCCAAATCTCAGTTCTGCTATTTACTAGCTGGCTGAGAGCAAATAATCTAACATTTCCATGCCTTGGATTTTCCATCTGCAAAAAGGATAGTAACAGCAGCTATCTCGAATGCTTGTTCTGAGAATAAATGAGTTAAAGTATAAAAGTCTCAGGAAGGCTCATGCTTGTAATCCTAGCACTTTGGGAGGCCGAGACGGGCGATCACGAGGTCAGGAGATCGAGACCACCCTGGCTAATACGGTGAAACCCCGTCTCTACTAAAAATACAAAAATTAGCCAGGCGTGGTGGTGGGCGCCTGTAGTCCCAGCTACACGGGAGGCTGAGGCAGGAGAATGGCGTGAACTCGGAGGCGGAGCTTGCAGTGAGTGGAGATCGTGCCACTGCACTCCAGCCTGGGCGACAGAGCCAGACTCCATCTCAAAAAAACAAAAACAAAAACAAAAACAAAAAAACCCCCCAAAAAACTAGCAGGGCGAGGTGGCGGGCGCCTGTAGTCCCAGCTACTTGGGAGGCTGAGGCAGGAGAATGGCGTGAATCTGGGAGGCGGAGCTTGCAGTGAGCTGAGATCCGGCCACTGCACTCCAGCCTGGGTGACAGAGCGAGACTCCGTCTCAAAAAAAACAAAAAATTTAGCCGGGTATGGTAGCATGTACCTGTAATCCCAGCTACTCAGGAGGCTGAGGCAGAAGAAGTGCTTAAACCTGGGAGACAGAGGTTGCAGTGAGCCAAGATCACTCCAGCCTGGGCAACAGAGTGAGACTGTCTCAAAAAAAAAAGTCTCAGGAGGAGTGCCTGGCACAGCAAACGCCTACCTGTGCAGCAGTCAAAATTATGACCAGAAATGCTCTGGGATCTATAGACCGAGAGAAGGACTATGATTGGCCCAAATCTGAGAAGTTCAAGAAAGAGAGGCTAGGAAGGCCGGGCGTGGTGGCTCACGCCTGTCATCCCAGCACTTTGGGAGGCCGAGGGGGGGCAGATCACGAAGTCAGGAGATCGAGACCATCCCGGCTAACACGGTGAAACCCCATCCCTACTAAATATACCAAAAAATTAGCCGGACGTGGTGGCGGGCGCCTGTAGTCCCAGCTACTCAGGAGGCTGAGGCAGGAGAATGGTGTGAACCTGTGAGGCGGAGCTTGCAGTGAGCGGAGATTATGCCATTGCCCTCGCACTCCAGTCTGGGCGACAGAGCGAGACTCTGTCTCAAAAAGAAAAAAAAAGAGGCTGGGAACTAGACAGATCACTCTTGGTTTGATATGCTGTGTAAAATGATTACTCATGAAACGAGCTTAAAGAGCCCAAAGTGACAGTGTGAATTACCTTGGTCATTCTCAGGCTCTTGTGTTTCAGTGCTTGGTGCCCTCCCAGGGTTGCCCAGGGCAGGCTTGGGGGCTGACACAGTGACCGACACTGTGTGAGCTACCTGCGGAAAAGGGCCAGGTAAACGCGGGGGTGCGGGCTGGTGGGGGTGGTAAGGCACACCTGGGGGGCAGACGCGGGAGGAGAGCTGCTGCATGGCGATCATCTCTGGGCTGTCCATCATGGAGTCCCCTCCCTGCACCCCCCGCAGAGCCTGGGCAGGCGCTCCAAACAAAGAACTGGGTGCTGGTACTGGAGGTGGCTGTAACCGATGTCCAGCAGACTTGCAGGGCGGTCGCATGTACCCTGTGGAAGGAACTCCATGAGGTAGGAAGCCTGATTGTTCAGTCCACTGGTTGTGGGGGACAGGTGGTCTCATGACTCGGGAATCCATCATGTGACCAAGAGTGTGAGGCTGGTGCGAGGGTCCTGGCCCCAGGTGGGGCTTCTCATCTGGGCCCAAGGGTCCTGGGTTCGTAGCACCGTGGTTCCCATTCCAGACGGCAGAGTGTACTCGATTCAGGTACTTGTACGAGCGATACATGTGGCTGGGAGCAATTTCTGAGCTTTCAGGAAAGTCTGGTGGCCGGGCTGGAGCTCCCCCATGCCGGGGAGGAATGAATCCTGGCTGGAACTGAGCTGGAGCATACACGCTTCCATCCTGACTTGGGCCACTTATCTGCCCAAGCTGCAAGGATCCAGGGTGTGGGCCCATGTTAGAAAGGTGCGTCAGCCCCCCACACATCTGCTTCTCCTCGGGTGTGCCTAGCCTGGGTCCTCGGAGGCTGTTAATTCCAACTGGAGGCTGGCAACAAGAAAAGGCAGCACAGTTAACCAGACTCACAGAATAAGGCACACTTTGTGACGTGCTTCTCTATGGCAACAGGCCCTTTGGGAAAGGAGGCAATGAACGACATTTAACCTGGAAAGAGACTTTTTCTCTGAAACGTACCTGTGGGACCCTCTGCACCTGAACCTCCTGAGTAGGCTGCTTACCTGCATGGCGAAAGGCTGACGCTGCTGCACAGGCTCCCCAGGGTGTGGCTCCGGGACGCCAGAGCCATACAAGGTGGCAGGATCTGATCCTCGCAGAGGGCCAAATGTCCCTGGTACTGCTGGCCTCTGCAGCACATTGAGCAAAGCAAGAAGAGGAAAAAGGAAAGGCACAGACCTTAGGTTGACAACAAGGGTTTTCCTGAAGATGAACATTCTACTAAAATAAAACAGATGACTAAACCTCGGCCGGAAACAGGGAGACTGTGAACATACGTGCTCACCCGCATCAGGGCTTGCCTGTGAGCCCGAAGCAACTTCCTTCTCCAGTAGATACTAGATTAAATCAGTATTTCTCAATCTCCTTTTTATTACTCCTCCTCCTAAGGATCCATTTTAGCCGTTTCTCCCCAGTTGCCTGCTACCATGAAATGTTTTTTTTTTTTTTGAGACGCAGTCTCGCTCTTTCACCCAGGCTGGAGTGCAGTGGTGCGATCTCCGCTCACTGCAAGCTCCGCCGCCTCCTGGGTTCACGCCATCTTTCTGCCTCAGCCTCCCGAGTAGCTGGGACTACAGGTGCCCGCCACCGCGCTTGGCTAATTTAATTTTTTTGTATTTTTAGTAGAGACGGGGTTTCATCATGTTGGCCAGGATGGTCTTGATCTCCTGACTTCGTGATCCGCCTGCCTCTCGGCCTCCCAAAGTGCTGGGATTACAGGCATGAGCCACCGTGCCCGGCCACTACCATGAAATCTTAATGTTGCAGATATACTGTACATTTATGTACTATATGTATACCTGTGCTTTACACAATAAAGATTACATTTTTTTTTTTTGGAGACAGAGTCTCACTCTGTCGCCCAGGCTAGGGTGCAGTGGCATGATCTTGGCTCACTGCAAACTCTGCCTCCTGGGTTCAAGCAATTCTTCTGCCTCAGCCTCCTGAGTAGCTGAGTAGTGCCACTGTGCCTGGCTAATTTTTGTATTTTTAGTAGAGACAGGGTTTCACCATGTTAGCCAGGCTGGTCTCGAATTCCTGACCTCGTGATCCACACAGCTCAGCCTCCCAAAATGCTAGGATTGCAGGAGTGGGCCACGGTGCCTGGCCAGATTATATATTTTTTAATCCCAATTTTTGCCCACATTGAGAATACATAATTCAGAGAAAAAGGGAGGATTTAGAATAAAGGAAGGGCTGGACACAGCGGCTCATGCCTATAATCCCAGCACTTTGGGAGGCTGAGGTGCAAGGATTGCTTGAGGCCAGGAGTTTGAGACCAGCCTAGGCAACATAGTAACACTGTGTCTCTACTAAAAAGTAAATAACGTAAAATAAAATGAACGAAGGACTCACGGGGGAAAAAGATTTCATCCATACACAGAAGTATTTTGTAGGAAGTACCAACTGAATGGCCTTTACATTCCTGTGAACTCACAAACGAGGTTCCTTACCATCTGGTTTAAAAAGGGTGCCTGGCTGGGCGTCCCACCGCAATGCAGGGGATGAGAAAAGCCTCGGCCATTGGAAGTGCCCACCTCCCGCGGGGGCTGTGCGGAGCTGCTGCTCTGTTCGTCCCCAGAAGAGGGGGCTCGGCGTGTGGGGGGCAACGACTTTCCTCCATTCTCCATGGGCTGCTGTTTCCTGCTGGGCCCTTCTGGGTCCCTGGAGCGGGTCCAAACATGGCTCCCACCACTTCGCCCAGCCCGACTCCGTCTCTTCTCCCGCTTTTCATCCTCTCGAATCCAGAATTCTTCATCTGTGTCTCCATCTTCACCAGGAAAATGTTTCATCATGGCCCGATGGAAACACCTCTCTAAATTATCAGACATCTTGGTATACTCTATAGGAAGACAGGAGGATTGACTTCTAGGTATAGTTTACAGAAACTGTTTATAGAAACTATAGTTTATAGAAACTGACCTACTATATGTCACAAAAGACAATTCTAATAAATAAAAGATGCAACCTGGGTAAACTATGAGTTTAATTCACCTTTAGGGCACATTATATTGCAGAGCTATGGATGCAAGATGAAGCAGACATGGTTTCTATTCTAAGATGCCCAAGGTTGTATGGTTGGGACAGGGCCTCTAGGACTATTAAATCAAACCAGGCTGAGCACAGTAACTTATGCCTGTGATCCCAGCATTTTGGGAGGCCAAGGCAGGAGGATCACTTGAGCCCAGGAGTTCCAAGACCAGACTGGGCAAGAATGCGAGACGTCCGTCCCTACCAAAAAGAAAACATTAGCCAGGTGTGGTGGTGCATGCCCATAGTCCCAGCTACTTGGGACTGAGGGAGGAGGATCCCTTGAGCCCAAGAATTTGAGGTTGCAGTGAGCCATGTCTACGCTACTGCACTGCAGCTTGGGTGACAGAGTGAAATCCTGTCTCAAAGTAAGTAAATAAAATTAAAAAAAAAAAAAGCCAGTAAAAATTTAATTCTTTAAGGCTAAACTGCAGAAATACTAAATAAAAAATGGCTGAATCTGCTGTTTTTAAAATTAAGCAGGGCATTTTGAGTTAATGCATAAATGACCCAAAGTAGGAGGAGCCATTTCTACTTTGATATTAGAGATCTACTACGCCAGCTTCTCCAGATGGTTGAAGAGGCAGCTCTATCTAGTGTCAGTCCCACCCGTGGTTAAAGAGGCACACACAGTATTATTCAGAACCAGACTGGTCTGCAGGATGAGCCAGTTAGGTGCCAGCTGCACTCTCTTGTCCTGCGGGGCAGGAGAGTCCCTGGCAGATACTGTGGTAAGTGGCTAGAATGGTCAGTCCCATAACTTTTCATACACATTCTGCTCACTGTCCTACAGAAAAGTCACTAGGACGTGTGTTTATAAAAAAGAAGGCATTTTATTCTTGATTACAGATATGTATCTAGCACAAACTCCTTCCCCGCTTACCACTACTTTCCCCATTATACTTTCGACAATTCCTGAACATGGTCTTCATGTCATTTACAAATTCCTCCTTGGTACAGTATAAACCTCCATTCAGTTTCTTCTCCATGCTGGAAATATCCATGGGGGCCTAAATGAGACACATAACTCTTTATAGTTAAAATATGCTGAGAGCAAAACATTTCATAGAGAGAGAGACGGAGAGAGAATGAGGATTCAGCAATGCTGTTCTGTAACGAATAACAGATAAAACGAGAAACATGACATGAACTTTCAACAGTTGAAAAGAAAAATATATAAAAAATATATACATGAAACAAGAAACAAATGACAAAACCCAAGAAAGATACACACACTATAGTAGGCATTACTGCAAAGACAACTTCTACCTTAATAATCTGATAATAGTTAGGGGCATAAGATTCATCCACAGGTTCCAAAAAGGGCCAGGAATCCTTGTGAGCCTTTACCACGTCTAGAACTGAGAGCCAGAGAAGAGATCTTTATTAACACACGCACAGAGGAAAATGTGCATCACAAACGGAACAGTGGAGAATGGGAACTAACCTTTATACATAGCAGTGAAATCATCGTCCAACTCAAAGCTGTAAATCATAAAACAAGAAATTAATAGTAACTCTGACCACCTTCTCTCCTGAGTCCTCTCAGGTCTATCGCAGACACACTTGACTGAAGTAAGATTTGGAATAGTCCTAATAGTATGGTTTAGATGAGCCTGTGATACTGATAACACTCCTAGAAATACAAAATGAGGGACAGTGGACCTTAGCAAAACCAGGAATTTCACTTCCCTCATCTACAAAATGGGGGGTTGCTGGATGATCCAGAACTTTATGGTTCTAGAATGCCGGTTATTTAATTGCACATTCTTTATTTCTTCACTTATTTTGAGTCAGGATCTTGCTCTGTCGCCTAGGCTGGAGTGAAGTGGCGTGATCACAGCTCACGGCAGCCTCGATTTCCTGGGCTCCAGCGATCCTCTCATCTTAGCCTCCTGAATAGCTGGGACTACAGGTGTGTGCTACCATGCCTGGCGAATTTTTGTATTTTTGGTAGAGGTGAGGTTTCACCATGTTGCCCAGGCTTTATAGCACAATCTTTTTTTTTCTTCTTTTAGACAGAGTCTGACTCTGTCACCCAGGCTGGAGTGCAGTGGCATGATTTCGTCTCACTGCAACCTCCGCCTCCTAGGTTCAAGCGATTCTCCTGCCTCAGCCTCCCGAGCAGCTGGGATTACAGGCATGTGCCACCACACCCGGCTAATTTCAAACAAAATTTTTATTAGAGACGGGGTTTTACCATATTGGCCGGGCTGCTCTCAAACTCCTGACTTCAGGTGATGTGCCTGCCTCAGCTTCCCAAAGTGCTGGGATTACAGGCATGAGCCCGGCCTATAGCACATTCTTAACCAGGTTTTATTTTACTTTTAATCCAAAAAAGCATACGATAAATGAGCTCCTGAACACTGAAATGTGTATCTGCCTCTTGAATTTTCAGTAAGGAGAAAAGACACACGGTACCTAGTAACGTCACGGGAAGTAATAACCTCAAAAAGATAAACTGCTATTCACATTTCCAAGGAGCTCATTTACATAATAATCAGATTCTGATTTCATTAAATTAAGGGGATGAGGATCGAAGAGCTTAGTGTAAGTCTTACTTCTGCTCCCACAGAGTGTGGCAGCAAGAGTGTCAGAGGCCGGGGTAGCCAGGCATGTCTATGTGTGCCTGAGAAAGTGCACCGGGGTCAGTTGTGAGTGCAGGGCCCGCCCCATGCACTGGCGCGTGGTGACAATGTTACCCACCAGGGCTGTTCTGAGGATGACATGGGGAAAGTGCCTAAGTGCTTCATGTAAATGCTCCCAGTTGCTACTGTTGCTGTTGTTACTAAATACTCACAGGTCTTTAGTCTTTTTTTCCTCTCTCATGGGGGAATTGGGGTCCAGATGGGAAAGTTCTGGAGGGAGCTCCTTCCCTTGAGCCAGCAGCCATGCCCTTTCTTCCCTGAGCTTTCTCCTCTTCGCTCGATCTACAATGAACACAAAGGCTGAGTGAGCTGAGCACACTCCAGACGCTGACGTGCATGTTCCTTCATCATTGTGAGAAAAGGAAGACACCAGGCCACCAAAGCAGGATTATGAAGCAACTTCTGCTCCCTGTGCCACCCTCTCTTGGGTAATTAGGATGTTTCTACAGATGGAATGCTTTCAGACATGCGTAAACTAACTAATTGAACCTGTTTCCTCACTCACTGAGTTCGAGGCGGGGAACGAAGGTGACAGGGCAGGCACAGGGTGGGCAGGAGGGAAGGGAGCAAGGCAGAAAAAAACAGAATGGCAGTTGAAGAAAAAGGAAAAAGTACAAGGTTGAATGAGGACTATCTTCTTGGATTACTTGAGGTCATTCTGATCTTTTACCTAAAAAAAGCAACATCCGCAAATCCTTTTTTAGGACCAGACTCTCAGTCCACACACACACAGGATTTTAAATGCACGCCCCAGCTCTTCACGTTCTGTGTTTATGAAGGCATCCATGCAAGCAATGGTCTGCTCCCCACCCCACGCCTACAGCAAGCAGCAGGCCCTGCCACCAGTGGGAGTTTGGCTGGGAAGAGGGGAAAGATGCCAGCTGGGACTGGCAAGGAGCTGGAAGGCAGGGATGATTTTTTCCCTGGCTCCCAGCCACAGCCATGAGCAGCACACTTGGCGTTCTACTCCCAGCCTGATGGAGCACTTACCACTTGCAGGGAACAAGGAGGTAGGGGCCAAAGAAAAGAGACAAGGAGAAAAATGAGACTGCCAGACAGCAAGGCACAAAGATGGAAGGGAGGAGAAGCCAGCACAGAGACTATTTTCTTTTCTTTCTTTTTCTTTTTTTTTGAGATAGAGTTTTGCTCTCATCGCCCAGGCTGGAGTGCAATGGCACCATCTCGGCTCACCACAACCTCTGCCCCCTGGGTTCAAGCGATTCTCCTGCCTCAGCCTCCCAAGTACCTGGGATTACAGGTGTGCACCACCACTCCCGGCTAATTTTTTATTTTTAGTAGAGACGGGGTTGCTCCATGTTGGTCAGGCTGGTCTCAAACTCCTGACCTCAGGTGAACCGCCCGTCTCGGCCTTCTAAAGTGCTGTGATTACAGGAGTGAGTCACGGCGCCCGGCCTGGGCCTCTATTTTCTTCCCCAGTTCTCGCTTCTGTTCCACAAGGGATAGGATCTTTGTCTGCCTACTGCTGTGAGCAAGACACGATCCCTGTTGGGTTACATTTGACTTGAGTTTTTGTTCCTAAATTATTTTCATTTCTGATGCTAATCTATTTCTCCTTTAATCAATGAAAGGAAGTTTGTTATTACCAATTTTTAAGAAAAATTTTAAAATTTTAAAAATTATTTTTCTTTCTTTTTCAACCTCTACAACTTTCTAAACCAACTTTTTTTTTTTTCTGGAAACAAAACAATTTCAACCATAAAGAAAACTGTAAATTAATGAATACCCATGTATCCCCCAAAGTGTCAAATCTTAAACATTTTGTCTTATTAATGTTAATAAGTTAATAAGTATTTCATGGTATGATTATTCCACACCTTAACAATCCATTATTCTCCTTGATTCCAATTTTAGAAGTTTGTAAACAATGTATCAACAAAATTATTTTAAAACATGTCTTCTCAAGCATGTGTGTAAGGATTCTCTCAGATGTGAATCCAGCAGCAGAATTACCAGATAGAAGTAAAAAGTATATATGTAAACTTCATCAGGCACTGTCAAAGGGGTGTCCATCATTTCCAATGAGGTTACAGAATTTTTAAAAAAGTGCTGTCCAGGGCCAGGCGCGGTGGCTTATCGCTGTAATCCCAGCACTTTGGGAGGCCGAGGTGGGCAGATCACCTGAGATCTGGAATCACCTGAGGTCTGCTGTTCGAGACCAGCCTGACCAACATGGAGAAACCTCATCTCTACTAAAACTACAAAATTAGCTGTGTGTGGTGCCACATGCCTGTAAACTCAGCTGCTCGGGAGGCTGAGGCAGGAGAATCACTTGAACCCAGGAAGCGGAAGCTGTGGTGAGCCAAGACTGTTCCATCGCATTCCAGCCTGGGCAACAAGAACGAAACTCCGTCTCAAAAAAAAAAAAAAAGTGCTGTTCAAAAGGTTGTAGGTTGTATTTACTTTTTTTTTCTTTTTTCTTTTTCTGAGATGGAGTCCTACTGTGTTGCCCAGGCTAAAGCACAGTGGTACGATCTCGGCTCACTGCAACCTCCACCTCCAAGGTTCAGGGGATTCTCCCACCTCAGCCTCCCGAGTAGTTTGGATTAAAGGTGTCAGCCACCATGCCTGGCTAATTTTTTTTTGAGACAAGAGTTTCACTCTTGTTGCTCAGGCTGGAGTACAATGGCGCAATCTTGGCTCACTGCAACCTTCGCCTCCTGGGTTCAAGCGATTCTCCTGCCTCAGCTTCCCGAGTAGCTGGGATTACAGGCATGCACCACCACGCCCGGCTCATTTTGTATTTTTAGTAGAGACGGGGTTTCACATCATGTTGGCCAGACTGGTCTTGAATTCCTGACCTCAAGTGATCCACGTGCCTCAGTCTCTCAAAGTGTTGGGATTACAGGCGTGAGCCACTGCACCCGGCCTATATCTACTTTTTAAATAGCAATTTCATTTACCTCACATTCATTTAGTATGATAAAATACTTGCATATTAGCCAAACTCACAGATGTTACATATACTTTTGAAAGGTTTCCATGTGCATCTTCCTGAATGCAACATATTTTCACGTCTACTACTGCAAGGTTAGTGCCCTCTTCTGGATATTTCCTGTTAATTTGTCTTTGTGCCTATTGATTATTAGAGTTTCTTACTGATTTGGAGAAACGCTTTAAATAATGAGTAAGTCTTCGTTGATAAGTGCTAAAATTATGTTCTTTTACTCTGTGATTTGTTGTTTTATTTTGTTAATGGTGTTTCTGTCACATGTACGTTTAAAAATAAATAATGTAATCAGGCCAGGCATGGTGGCTCACGCCTGTAATCCTAGCACTTTGGGAGGCCGAGGCGGGCAGATTACGAAGTCAGGAGATTGAGATCATCCTGGCTAACACAGTGAAACCCGGTCTCTACTTAAAAAAAAAAAAAAAAAAAAAAAAAAATTAGCCAGGTGTAGTGGCGGGAGCCTGTAGTCCCAGCTACGCGGGAGGCTGAGGCAGAATGGTATGAACCTGGGAGGCGGAGCTTGCAGTGAGTCAAGATTGTGCCACTACACTCCAGCCTGGGCGACAGAGCGAGACTCTGTCTCAAAAAAATAAATACATTAAGTAATCAAATATGTCAGTTCTCTCTCTTTCCTTATGGTTTTTGCTTTTTGTACTTAAAAATTGTTTCCTTTTTTCTTTCTTTCTTTTTTTTTTTTTTGAGACGGAGTCTCGCTCTGTCGCCCGGGCTGGAGTGCAGCGGCCGGATCTCAGCTCACTGCAAGCTCCACCTCCCGGGTTTATGCCCTTCTCCTGCCTCAGCCTCCCGAGTAGCTGGGACTACAGGTGCCCGCCACCTCGCCCGGCTAGTTTTTTGTATTTTTTAGTAGAGACGGGGTTTCACCGTGTTAGCCAGGATGGTCTCGATCTCCTGACCTCGTGATCCGCCCGTCTCGGCCTCCCAAGGTGCTGGGATTACAGGCTTGAGCCACCGCACCCGGCCTAAAAATTGTTTTCTATCCCAGTATCTTAAAGATAGTCATTTACAACTTCTTCAGAAAGGTTCTGGCCTTTAGTGTATCTGGAACTTACATAAGCAGTAGGCATTTAAATTTTTTCTCTATAAATGAACAAGTGTCCTGGTTCCTCCCGAGAGAGGTCTCGCTCTGCTAGGAACATAGCTCACTGCAGCCTCGAACTCCTGTGTATAAGGGATCCTCCCACATCAGACTCCTGAGTGGCTGGGACTACGGGCACATACCACCACACCTGGCGCTGTTTCTGAAAAATCCATATTCTCTCTCAAGGTCTGCTTCTGGTCTCATTGTCTATCTCTATGCCAACACCATTCTCTCTCAGTCACTGCAGATTTGCTCTCATTATGTGGCATAATGATTGTCCCTATCGTATTGTTTTTGTAAGTTATCATGGCTATACAAGGCCGTTTGTCGGCCGGGCGCGGTAGCTCACATCTGTAATCCCAGCACTTCGGGAGGCCGAGGCGGGCAGATCACCTGAGGTCAGGAGTTTGAGACCAGCCTGACCAACATGGAGAACCCTGGTCTCTAATAAAAATACAAAATTAACCAGGTGTGGTGGTGCATGCATGTAATCCCAGGTACTCGGGAGGCTGAGGCAGGAGAATTGCTTGAACCCTGGAAGCGGAGTTTGCAGTCAGCCGAGATCGTGCCATTGCACTCCAGCCTGGGCAACAAGAGCAAAACTCCATCTCAAAAACAAACAAACAAAAAAACAAGGCCCGTTGCTCTTTTATATGAATTTTAGGAACAGTGTGTCGAGATCCACAGATTCTCACCCAGGCTGGAGTGCAGTGGTGTGATTTCAGCTCACTGCAGCCTCTGCCTCTTAGGTTCAAGCAATTCTCATGCCTCAGCCTCCCGGGTAGCTGGGATTACAGGTATATGCCACCATGCCTGGGTAATTATTGTATTTTTAGTAGAGACAGGGTGACGACATGTAGGCTAGGCTGATCTTGAACTCCTCAGCTCAAGTGATCCGCCCAGCTCAGCCTCCCAAGGTGTTGGGATTACAGGTGTAAGCCACTGTGCCAGGCTATCATAATTTTTTGTTTTTCTTTTTTTTTTGTGATAGAATCTCACTCTGTTGCCCAGCCTGGAGTGCTGCGGTGGTGCAATCTTAGCTCACTGCAACCTCTGCCTCCTGGGTTCAGGCGATTCTTGTGCCTCAGCCTCCCGAGTAGCTAGCTGGGATTACAGAAGTGCACCAACATGTCCAGCTAATTTTTCTATTTTTAGTAGAGATGGGGTTTCACCATGTTGGCCAGGATGGTCTTGATCTCCTGACCTTGTGATCTGCCCGCCTCGGCCTCCCAAAGTGCTGGGATTACAGGTGTGAGCCACTGCACCTGGCCAGGTCATGCTGTCTTTTAATAAAAGCGTTCATGTTGACATTTACAGAATAATAATGAACGGCTGGGCACAGTGGATCACCTGAGGTCAGGAGTTCAAGAATAGCCTGACCAACATGGTGAGACCTCGTCTCTACTAAAAATACAAAAAAATTTGCCAGGTGTGGTGGCACATGCCTGTAATCCCAGCTACTTGGGAGGCTGAGGCAGGGGAATTACTTGAACCCGGGAGGCGGAAGTTGCAGTGAGCCGAGATCGTACCACTGCAGTCCAGCCCGAGCAATAGAGTGAGACTCGGTCTCAAAAAAAAAAAAAGAAAGAATAATAATGAATATACCTACTTGGTGAATTTCTTAGCTATAATAGTTTCCTGGGTGATTTTCTTGGAGTTTCAAGACACACACCACCCCAAATATGTATACATACCTATGTATTTTTCTTTGTAGACACTAAATCTTTACAATACAATATGAAGTGGAAATGATAAAGGAAATCCTTGTGTTCATCCTGACTTTAAAGGGAACACTTCTAATGTTTCCCCATTAAGTAGAAGGTCTGCCTAGATTATTAAGATATTGGCTGAGGAAGTTTCATTCTATTATTGTAAGTTTGCAGAAAACCCAAGGAAGGCCTGAAACTACTAGAAGCTGGAAATGCCACGGACTCTTACCTACAGCCTTCAGAGAGTGAAACCCTGTCAATACCTAGATTTTGTATTTCTAACTCCCAGAACTATGAGAGAATAAATTTATGTTATTTTATGCCACCTGGTTAATGTAGGTTGTTATGGTAGCCCTAAGGAACTAATATAAAATTCAAAATTCAACCCACTAGCCACCACTTCCTTTTTTTTTTTTTTTGAGACAGAGTCTCGCTCTGTCACCCAGGCTGCAGTGCAGTGGCCGGATCTCAGCTCACTGCAAGCTCCGCCTCCCGGGTTTAAGCCATTCTCCTGCCTCAGCCTCCCGAGTAGCTGGGGCTACTGGCGCCCGCCACCTCGCCCGGCTAGTTTTTTGTATTTTTTAGTAGAGACGAGGTTTCACCGTGTTAGCCAGGAGGGTCTCGATCTCCTGACCTCGTGATCCGCCCGTCTCGGCCTCCCAAAGTGCTGGGATTACAGGCTTGAGCCACCGCGCCCGGCCCACTTCCTTTTTTTGAGACAGGGTCTTGCTCTGTCACTCAGGCTGGAGTGCTGTGCACAATCATGGCTCACTGCAGCCTTGACCTCCTGGGCTCAAGTGATCCTCCTACCTCAGCCTCCCGAGTAGCTGGACTACAGGCATACACCACCATGCCCGGCTAACTTTTAAAATTTTCTGTAGAGATGGGGCCTCACTATGTTGCCCAGGCTGGTCTTGAACTCCAGGACTCAAGTGATTCTCCTGCCTTGGCTTCCCAAACTGCTGGGATTATAGGCATGAGTCAGTGTACCTGGCCATCAATCCCATCATCTTCTGAATTCTGCTGTTGCTCCCACCTGCTATCATTATTAAGAACATCCTCTCAGGGTAATCTACCTTTTCCAAAGTGGTTGTTTTATAGAACAGAATGTTCTATAATTCAGTTCCGTAAGCCCACATGGAATTTATATCCAGTTTATATCTCTTCTTGCTTTCTGTATCTGAGGATCAGGGTTTTTCATCAAACCAAAAAACTACTCAATCATTGTTTCTGAATACTCTCTTGGCCTTCCCGTACTGCTTCTTTCCTTCTAGAACTTACAGTGAACACATACAGGACCTTTCATGCTTTCTGCCACCCGCATCTGTTATGCAGCCTTTTCTGATAGTTGCAAATCCAATTTTCATGTTCTGCTTTGTGACACTGGGGCTGAGATCCTGCACATACAACTTCTCTTTTCTCTGCTGGCTTTATACTCTGCCAAAGGGAACATCAGAGGGACCATGGGAGGCAGGCTGAGGAGGACTGCGATTTCCTTCCGTTTGTTTGCTGATGCCATTCAGCCCGTCCTGGGATGGACGGTCCTGCATCTGTGAAGATGCACTTGGCAGCAACAGCCAGGTTCTTCTGGAGTCTGCTGCCTTCACGAGCGCTAGCAGTGGGGCTGCGGCCCCCCACGCTTGACACTCCCACCTCCTCCATCTGTGTCACCACGGGGATCCCTTTAACCTTTTTTTCGTTTTCTAACTCCCATTTAACCAGAGTCATGTGACGTTTTCTCTGCTGAAGTATCTAGTGTAGTTCTGGTTTTCAAGGCTGGACCCCAACTGATTAACTACAAGTTACTTCTTTTGTCAAGGCTGGCTTCATCTCATTCCAGTTTCCCAGACATATCACCCGAATGAGCATACAGCTCAGTAGCATTAAGTGTGTAAGTAATGTGCCGCCATCACCACTGTCCATTTCTACAATCTTTTCAGCACTCCAGTCTGTAACATTAAACACTAACTCCCCATTTCCGTCTCGCCTCAGCCTCTAGCACAAAACATTTGCCCATGTGTGTTCTGCTGATATCATTTAGTGTAATACCTTCAAGGTTCATCCATGTTGTAGCATGTTTCAGAATTTCCTTCCCTCTTAAAGCTGAATAACACTCCACTCTGAGAGTATACTGCATTCAGGTTCTCCTTTAATCCACTGGTGGATACTTGGCTGTTTCACTTTTTGCCTTCTGTTTTTTTTTTTTGAGGGCGGGAGAGACAGAGTCTTGCTCTGTCACCCAGGCTGTAGTGCAGTGGCATGATCTCAGCTCACTGCAGCCTCTGCCTCCCAGACTCAAGCAATTCTCCTGCCTCAGCCTCCCAAGTAGTTGGGACTACAGGTGTGCGCCACCAGGCCCAGTTAATTTTTTTTTTTTTTTGGTATTTTTTAGTAGAGACTGGGTTTCACCGTGTTGGCCAGGATGGTCTCCATCTCCTGACCTCATGATCTGCCCCGCCTTGGCCTCCCAAAGTGCTGGGATTATAGGTGTGAGCCACTGCGCTTGGCCTTGTTTTTGTTTTCTCTCTTTTTTTTTTTTGAGACGGAGTCTCGCTCTGTTGCCCAGGCTGGAGCGCAGTGGCCGGATCTCAGCTCACTGCAAGCTCCGCCTCCCGGGTTCACGCCATTCTCCTGCCTCAGCCTCCCGAGTAGCTGGGACTACAGGCGCCTGCCACCTCGCCCGGCTAGTTTTTTGTATTTTTAGTAGAGACGGGGTTTCACCGTGTTAGCCAGGATGGTCTCAATCTCCTGACCTCGTGATCCGCCCGTCTCGGCCTCCCAAAGTGCTGGGATTACAGACGTGAGCCACCACGCCCAGCTGTTTTTGTTTTTTCTTAATCCACTTTCTTCCTTTCAAGTTTCTTTAAATAAATAAAAGCTCTGAGTCCTCTCCTTGGAAGTATGCAGTCATGTGCGAGGCACGACACCACTGCACTCTAGCCTGGGTGACAGAGCAAGACTACATCCCCCAAAAAAAAATAAAAGTGATTAGTACCTAATTGATTATTTCTTTTTTTTAATATTTGGAAGCTATTAAAGAGTCTGGAAAGGTTATTGTAAGTATCTTACGGCTTACAAAAATTCCTTCCATAAGAACTATCATGGGAGACAGAGCAAGACTTTGTCTCAAACAAACAAAACTATCATTTGTGACTTTAAATGTGTGTTAAGAGACTGTCCTATTTTCATTTAATCCTTCTAACAAGGTCTGCACAGCCCTTCCCCATGTGACCCGGGCTACCTGCTAGGCCTCATTCATCCCCAGCCAGTCTTCCTGTGCTTGCTCCGCTCTGCTCTGCTCCGGCCGCGCCGGGACTTTCAGCCAGCCTTCCTGCCAGCCTTCCTGTGCTTGCTCCGCTCTGCTCCGCTCCGGCTGCGCCGGGACTTTGAGCTACCCTTCCTGTGCTTGCTTCCTCTGCTCCACCCGCATATCCCAGTCTTGGTGCCTCTGCTCTTGTCTGTACCCGTGCCTTCCTCTTCAGGCACTCACTCCCTCTTCAGGCACTCAGGGGTCAACCCCATTCACTTTATTTAAATGTCAAATCTTCAGACAGGACTTTCTCTTTTGTTTGAGACAGGGTCTTGCTGTGTCACCCAGGCTGAATTCAGTGGGGGAAATCAGGGCTCACTGCAGCCTCGACCTCCTGGGCTCAAGGGGTCCTCCCCTCAAAGCCTCCCAAGTAGCTGGTGGAGCCACCACGCCCCGCCATGTCACTCTTTACCTGTAAACCTGCCTAATTTTACTTCAGATCACTCACCACTATTATCCTACAATATTTGTCTACCCTCTACCTTCTCACCACTGGAATGAAAATAATACTTTTGGCTGGGTGTGTGCTCACGCTTGTATTCCCAGCACTTTGGGAGGCTGAGGCAGATGGGTCACTTGAGGCCAGGAATTCAAGACCAGCATGGCCAACACGGTAAAACCCCATCTCTACTAAAAATACAAAAATTAGCCGGGTGTGGTAGTGTACATCTGTAATCACAGCTACTTGGCAGCTACTTGGGAGGCTGAGGCACGATAATCACTTGAACCTGGGAAGTGGAGGTTGCAGTGAGCCGAGATCATGCCACTGCACTCTAGCCTGGGCAAAAGAGTGAGACAGTGTCTCAAAAAAGAAAAAGAAAAAAAAAAAAAAAGGCCAGCCATACTTCCCTGCTGTGCTATCAAATACTAGATAGTATTCATTCATAATAACCATTTTTTTGTACCCATTAACCATCCTACCTCTCCCCAACCCTCCACTATCGTTTCCAGCCTCTGGTAACCATCCTTTTACCCTCTATCTCCACGGGTTCAATTATTTTGATTTTTAGATCCCACAATTAAGTGAGAATATCCAATGTTTGTCTTTCTATGCCGGGCTTATTTCATTTAAAGTAATAACCTCCAGTTCTACCCATGTTGTTGCAAACGACTGAATCTTTCCGTGTTTATGGCTGAATAGTGCTCCCCTGTGTATCAGCACCACATTTTCTTTCTCCATTCATTTGCTGACGGACACTTAGCTTGCTTCCAAATCTTGGCTACTGTGAACATAGTTGCAAAAAATATGGGAGTGCAGTTGTCTCTTCGATATATTGATTTCCTTTCTTTTGGGTGTATACCCAGCAGTGGGATTAACAGATTTTATGGTAGCTCTCTTTTTAAGGAACCTCTAAGCTGTTCTCCATAGTGGGGTACTGATTTATGTTCCTACCAACGGTGTATGAGGATTTCCTCTTCTCATCCTCACCAGTATTTGTCAATGCCTGTCCTTTGGATATAAACCATTTTAACTGTGAGATATCTCACAGTAGTTTTGATTTCCATTTCTCTGACGAGCAATGATGCTGAGCACTTTTTCATAAGCTTGTTTGCTTTTTTTTTTTTGAGACAGAATCTTGTTCTATTGCCCAGGCTGGAGTGAAGTCTCGGCTTGATCTCTGCTCACTGCAACCTGGGCCTCCCAGGTTCAAGCGATTCTCCTGCCTCAGTCTCCTGAGTAGCTGGGATTACAGGCGTGTGCCACCACACCCAGCTAATTTTAGTATTTTTAGTAGAGGCAACGTTTTGCCATGTTGGCCAGGTTGGTCTTGAACTCCTGACCTCAAGTGATCTGCCCGCCTCAGCCTCCCAAAGTGCTGGGATTACAAGCATGAGCCACCACACCTGGCTTTTAAAAAAATTTTTTTTGAGACAGGGCCTCGCTCTATTATTGCCCAGGATGGAGTGCAGTGGCATGATCTCGGCTCACTGCAGCCTGGACTGCAGGCTGGACTGACAGCGTCACTGCAGGCTCAAGCTATCTGCCCATCTCAGCTTCCCAAGTAGTTGGGACTACAGGTGCGAACAACCACGCTCGGCTAATTTTTGTATTTTTTTGTAGAGATGGGGTTTCACCATGTTGCTGAGGCTGGTCTTGAACTCCTGTGCTAAAACAATCTGCCAGCCTTGGCCTCCCGAAGTGCTGAGCTTACAAGCATGACTCAACATGCCTGGTCTTGTTTGCCATTTGTATGACTTCTTTTGAGAAATCTTTATTCAAATATTTTGCCCATTTTATTTTATTTTATTGTTCACTTTTTGGAGACGGAGTCTCGCTCTGTTGCCCAGGCTCGAGTGCAGTGGTGCAATATCCGATCACTGCAAGCTCAGCCTCCTGGGTTCACGCCATTCTCCTGCCTCAGCCTCCCGAGTAGCTGGGACTACAGGCACCCGCCACCATGCCCGGCTAATTTTTTGTATTTTTTTTTTTTAATAGAGACGGGATTTCACCATAGCCAGGATGGTCTCAATCTCCTGACCTTGTGATCTGCCCACCTCGGCCTCCCAAAGTGCTGGGATTACAGGCGTGAGCCACCACGCCCGGCCTATTTTGCCCATTTTAATATTCGATTATTAGACTTTTTCCTAAGAGTTGTTTGAGCTCATTATATATTCTGGTTATTAATCCTTTGTCAATTGGGCAGTTTGCAAATGTTTTCTCCCATTCTGTGGGTTGTCTCTTTACTTTGCTGGCTGTTTCCTTTGCCGTGCAGAAGCTTTTTAACTTGATGTGATCCCATTGGTCCATTTTTGCTTTGGGTGCCTATGCTTGAAATCAGTGTCCTGGAGGGCTTCTCCAATGTTTTCTTCTTGTAGGAGGTTTCATAATTTGAGGTTTTAGATGTAATTCTTTTCTTTCTTTCTTTTTTTTTTTTTGAGATGGAGTCTCACTCTGTCACACAGGCTGGAGTGCAGTGATGCGATCTCAGTTCACTGCAACCTCTGCTGCCCAGGTTGAAGCTATTTTCCTGCCTCAGCCTCCTGAGTAGCTGAGATTACCAGCACCTGCCACTGCACTCGGCTAATTTTTGTATTTTTACTAGAGACAGGGTTTCAACATCTTGGCCAGGCTGGCCTTGAACTCCTGACCTTGTAATCCACCCACCTCAGCTTCCCAAAGTGCTGGGATTACAGGTGTAAGCCACTGTGCCCGGCCTTAGATATAATTCTTTAATCCATTTTGATTTTTGTATATGGCAAGAGACAGGGGTCCAGTTTCATTCTTCTGCTTATGGATATTCAGTTTCCCCAGCACCACTTGTAGAAGAGACTGTCTTTTCCCCAGTGTGTGTTCTTAGCACTTGTGTTGAAAAACAGTTCACTGTAGGTGTGTGGACTTGTTTCTGGATTCTCTATTCTTTTCCATTTGTCTATGTGTTTGTTTTTATGCCAGATCCATATTGTTTTGGTCATCATAGCTCTGAAGTATAATTCGAAGTCAGGTAATTCCTCCAGTTTTGTTCTTTTTGCTTAGGATAGCTTTGCCTATTCTGGGTCTTTTGTGGGTCCATATAAATTAAAGAATTTTTTTTTCTTTCTATTTTTGTGAAGAATGTCATTGGTATTTTGGTAGACACTGCATTGAATCTGTGGATTACTTTGAGTAGTATGGACATTTTAATAATACTGATTCTTGTAATCTATGAATGTAGAAAGCTTTCCAGTTTTTGGGTGCTCTTTTCAATTTTGTTCATCCATGTTTTACAGTTTTCATTATAGAGCTCTTTCACCACTTTGGTTAATTCCTAGGATTTAATTTTATTTGTAACTACTGTAGATGCGACTATAATACAGGAATTATTAATCCTACAATACAGAAACTAAGCCATAAAAATGAGTTTTGGACCTGCCTATATAAATTAAAATGACAGGTGTACCCAATAAAGACCCTATTAAATAAAAAACACAATTCCACTAAAAAATATAAACAAATTAAAGCCAGTTATTATGTCTTGAGGAATTTAAATGTGGCACTGGAAATAGCCAATTATAGAAGATCTTACAAGTGAGATATACTACATAGTATGACACAGGCTAAACATGTAGATCATATGCACTAAGGGTTGTTTTTTTATTGAGACAGTCTTGCTCTGTCGCCCAGGCTGGAGTGCAGTAGCATGATCTTGGCTCACTGCAACCTCCACCTTCGGGGTTCAAGCAATTCTCCCACCTCATCCTCCTGAGTAGCTGAGATTACAGGCATGCACCACCACGTTTGGCCATGTTGGCCAGGCTGGTCTCGAAATCCTGACCTCAAGTGATCTGGCCACCTCGGCTTCCCACAGTGCTGGGATTATAGGCGTGAGCCGTCATGCCCAGCCATCATTTCTTTCTTTCTTTTCTTTTCCCTCCCTCCCTCCCTTTCTTTTCTTTTTTTAAGATGGAGTTTCACTCTTGTTGCCCAGGCTGGAGTACAATGGCATGATCTCGGCTCACTGGAACCGTTGCCTCCCGGGTTCAAGCAATTCTCCTGCCTCAGCCTCCTGAGTAGCTGGCATTACAGGCATGTGCCACCACGCCTGGCTAATTTTTTGTACTTTTAGTAGAGATGGGGTTTCTCCATGTTGGTCAGGCTGGTTTTGAACTTCCGACTTCAGGTGATCCACCCCCCCCCTTGGCCTTCCGAAGTGCTGGGATTACAGGTGTGAGTCACTGCGCCTGTCCCATTATTTCTTTATTCATTCTAAAACCCTTAATGTGGTCAGGCACAGTGGCTCACGCCTGTAATCCCAGCACTTTGGGAGGCCGAGGCAGCAAGATCATTTGAGGTTAGGAGTTTGAGACCAGCCTGCCCAACATGGTAAAACCCTGTGTCTACTAAAAATACAAACATCAGTCAGGCGTGGTGGTGCACCGATAGTCCGAGCTACTCGGGACGCTGAGGCAGAGGATGCAGTAAGTGAAGACTGTGCCACTGCACTCCAGGTGGGCCACAGAGTGAGACAACGTATCAAAAAAAAAAAAAAGGCCGTGCACGATGGCTCAAACCTGTAATCCCAGCACTTTGAGAGGCCGAGGCAGGGGGATCAGGAGGTCAGGAGATCGAGTTCATCTTGGCTAACATGGTGAAACCCTGTCTCAACTAAAAATATAAAAAATTAGCCGGGCGTGGTGGCGGGCGCCTGTAGTCCCAGCTACTCGGGAGGCTGAGGCAGGAGAACGGCGTGAACCTGGGAGGCAGAGCTTGCAGTGACCCGAAATCACGCCACTGCACTCCAGCATGGGTGACAGAGCAAGACTCTGTCTCAAAAAAAAAAAAAAAATCTTGGTAGGAATGAGGTGCACATAATAGGTTAAGTAACTTTCTCTGTTACTTAATAGGTACATAAGCCCAGAATCTTTCAATTTTCTTAGCCAAAATTTACTGAAATTTTGCCCTGCAAAATGCTGTATTCAAAAAGCCAAATCCATATGCTATGCCGTTTTATTAAAAAATTAAAACTATTCAATACACTTATTTAAAGGTAAATCTTGGACTATCTTAAATTATACCAAATGATCTGTTATCACATGATTTATCAGGTTGAGCTTATAAATACAATTGTTATCTAAGAAAACATCTAAAAACAGCTACTACCCTTTGTTTGCAAAACTCTAAACAGAAAAAAAGGCTAACTAGCCCAAGACCTAGAACTGGACCTGAGAAAACAGCTTTGTCTTAGTAATATTCATGGTAACATTTTAGAGGTGAACAGTGCCATATCTAAAAATAAACAAAACACTGAGACTTTTCTTAAACATACCTCATTTGTGTTCAAAATTATATCTGTGAAATCAGTTCTCATCAATACCTTAAATTTTTTTTTTCTGTTTCATGTGTGGAACCCAGCGATCAGAAAAATAAGCAAGATTCTGAAAGACACACTAAGAATGACCAATACTAGCGCTTTAGAAGGAATGTAAAGCCAGTGGGGGTGGATACAGGTCAATGAACATGTCGGAATACAATGCACAAGATATTTAAATAGAAAGTGCCGGAAACAACTCGGATGCATGGCAGAACTTAGCTTGAGCTAGCTCGGGCTACAGGATGGCTGGTCCACAGACATGCACCTCTCCAGACCACGCGGTCACTGCACATACCTTCCACTGCCTTGACCTTCTCCTCCAACTCGCGTTTCCTCTCTTCCTTCAGCATCTGCTCCTGCTCCTTCTTCTGCACTGCTAGAAGAATCTGACGCTCTTCTTCCTCTTCTTTGCGCTTTTGTTTTTCTATTCTGGTCAGCACAGGAGTCTCCTGTGAGGAGCCAATGAGCACATCCTGTCAGTACACAATCATGCAAGATAAGCTCTCTGCTCTCAGTTCACTGAATTCAATATTTTCAACAAATAATATTAGCTAGGTACTTTATATCATGAAAAGTTGATTTTGTATCTGGAGAACATATGTTTAGATATATATAAATGTTAAAACATAAGGGAGATTCAAAACGGTAAAAGTTTTGTGTCCAACAATTTATATAATTTGTGGTATTTAGGAAACAATCTTATGGATAATTTACTGGAGAGAAGAGAAACTGGGGCAGTTCAGTGACACGATCTCGGCTCACTGCAAGCTCTGCCTCCCAGGTTCACGCCATTCTCCTGCCTCAGCCTGCTAAGTAGCTGGGACTACAGGCGCCTGCCATCGCGCCAGGCTAATTTTTTATATTTTCACTTGAGATGGGGTTTCACCATGTTAGCCAGGTTGGTCTCAATCTCCTGACCTCATGATCTGCCTGCCTCAGCCTCCCAAAGTGTTGGGATTACAGGCGTGAGCCACCGCATCCAGCCAATAAAGGAAAGTTTTAAAAAGTATACTAGGATGAAAGACAGTCACTCAACAGAACACAGTTCCTTTTTTTTTTGGAGATGGACTCTCACTCTGTGAGAGTGGAGTGCAATGGTATGATCTTGGTTCACTACAACCTCTGCCTCCCAGTTTAAGCAATTCTCTCGCCTCAGCCTCCTGAGTAACTGGAGTTACAGGTACCTGCCACCACGCCCAGCTAATTTTTGTATTTTCAGTAGAGATGGGGTTTTGCCATGTTGGCCAGTCTGGTCTCGAACTTCTGACCTCAGCCTCCCAAAGTGCTGAGATTACAGGTGTGAGCCACTGTGCCTGGCCCAGAACACAGTTTCTTAATTTCAATAATGTGCATGTATTAAAAGTCTTAACTTTTATGCTTTACAAGTAAGACAATGAATAAAACTGGAGTTCTGATGGAAAGGCCCACTGCTTTGGCTTAAAATGCAGAAAAGAGATGAAGGAGACCACATGGAAATTCATAAACTACCCAAAGATTGGCTAGCCTTTTCACGAGTTTTCCAATTCAAACATTAATAAAGATTTCAAGTGGTTGCTCCCGACGTGATTACCTAAGAAATCTAAAAAAAGGTAAGGCAAACAAAAGAAAACAGGATTACTACTATCATAATTTATGAAAGTTTTACAACGCTTATTTCCAACCCCCTCACCCTGCTATCCCCAATGAACTAGTTCTGTAGCCCAGAACAGGTAAGTTGTTTGTTTTCAATTTCTTTTTTTTTCTTTCGAGACGGAGTCTCGCTCTGTTCCCCAGGAGGGAGTGCAGTGGCATGATCTCGGCTCACAGCAACCTCTGCCTCCTGGGTTCAAGCAACTCTCCTGCTCCAGCCTCCTGAGTAGCTGGGATTACAGGCATGTGTCACCATGACTGGCTGGTTTTTGTATTTTTATTCATTTTTTTATATTTTTGAGACGGAGTTTCATGCTTGTTGCCTAGGCTGGAGTGCAATGGTGCGATCTCGGCTCACCACAACCTCTACCTCCTGGGGTGCGGCGATTTCCTGGCTCAGCCTCCCAAGTAGCTGGGATTACAGGTATGCACCACCACACCTGGCTAATTTTGTATTTTTAGTAGAGACGGGGTATCTGCATGTTGGTCAGGCTGGTCTCGAACTCCCGGCCTCAGGTGATCCGCCCACCTCGGCCTCCCGAAGTGCTGGGATTACAGGTGTGAGCCACCGCGCCCAGCCCTGTTTTCAATTTCTTTCCTCATCTTTTGTGTGAATGTGAAAGCTAAAACATTTTCCTCTTTAAAAATTATTTTTGAAGAGGTAGTAACTGGTGCCTGCAATAGACTGTATGTGTAAGTTGCAGACAGAAAAATGAACCAGGTGTCAACAGAAGGAGAATTTACATTACTCTTTAAGAAAAAACACTAATTATCCCATTTTGAGTGAAACGTAATGAAAAGGTAAAGCTTTCTTTAACAGATCTTTTTAGTAGGGAGATAGACCTAAAGATCTATATCAGATACATTTTCAAGAGTTTTACTTTCTTTTCTTTTTTTTAAAAAAAGATGGGAACTCGCTATGTTTCCCAGGTTGGTCTGGAACTCCTGGTCTCAAGCGATCCTCCCATCTTAGCCTCCTGAGTAGCAGGGATACTGTGGAAGTTGAACTAGTGGCCTTAATGTGGAGGAAAAAAAAGATGAATGCTGATAGTCACTTATGTAAATCACCATTCAAGATAGTCACTTCTGTTTTACCATTTCAATACCCAATGTAAGGGCACTGAAAATGTCTTTGATTAAAATTTTATATTATTTTCTTTATGGTGCTTTTTTCCCCCCTTGCTCCCTGTGGAGTTCTGATTTTTATGGTTCTTAAAACCAGTTTAGGCTGGGTGTGGTTGGTGGCTCACATCTGGACTCCCAACACTATGGGAGGCCAATGCAGGAGGATTGCTTGCGCTCAGGAGTTCAAGACCAGCTTGGGCAACAAAGTGAAACCCCATCATCCCATCTCTATAGAAAAAAATAAAATAAACAGATAATTAATAAATAAATAAATTAGCCAGGTGTGGTAGTGTACACCTGTAGTCCCATCTACATGGGTGGCTGAGGCGGGAGGATCTCTTGGGCCCAGGAGTTTCAGGCTGCAGCGAGCTGTGACTGTCCCACTACAGTCCAACCTGGGGGATAGACCCTATCTCAAAAACACAAAACGAAACAAAACATTCTCATTTGACTCCAAATTTAGAGATGATCTTGCATAGATAGTAGGCTTTTTTTTTTTCTTGAGACGGAGTCTTGCTTTGTCACCAAGGCTGGAGTACAATGGCATGATCTTGGCTTACTGCAGCCACGGGCTCCTGGGTTCAAGTGATTCTCCTGCCTCAGCCTCCAGAGTAGCTGAGATTACAGGTGTGTACCACCATGCCTGGCTAATTTTTGTATTTTTAGTAGAGACAGGGTTTCACCATGTGGACCAGGCTGGACTAGAACTCCTGACCTCAGGTGATCCACCCACCTCAGCCTCCCAAAGTGCTGGGATTACAGGTGTGAGCCACGGCCCGTGGCCCAGTTAATAGACTTCTCAATGTCATTTTCATCATTCAGAAATCTATGAGCCTGACTCTAGAAGAGTTTACAGGTAGAAATCTGGAATGAACAGGGGGGATGAAAATAAAACATTAACTACATACGTAACACTGTACCCATACGGTGTTTTATTAAATAAAACCCGTAACATTTTTATCCTATAACCACAGCTGGCCAGTTTCAATACGGTGGATGTTTATTCTGAAAAGGGGATGCTACGGACACTTGGCAAGGATGACTGTCCTGAAGACTGCAACTCTGGCCACTGCTTCCTGAATAAATGTCTGTCAAGCACCTTCCCTAAATTTTGCCATAATCCCTACTCTCACTTCCACCCTACTTCCCAGGTTCTTAATTGTTCCAGCAACATCTTTACCCAGCTGAGATATGATGAAACTGCAATTAACAAAACAAAGTAAAACAAAACTATTTGCCTTTGCTCTTTTCAGATGTATACCGATGCCAAAAAAACACCATAAGGTATCAGTTGACCAACATGGGCAGGGGAAAGAGAGGAGATATGAAAACTAAGCCTTGTCACTACAGTAACCAAAACAGCATGGTACTGGTACCAAAACAGATATAGACCAATGGAACAGAACAGAGGCCTCAGAAATAACACCACACATCTACAACCATCGGATCTTTGACAAACCTGACAAAAACCAGTAATGGGGAAAAGATTCCCTATTTAATAAATGGCGCTGGGAAAACTGGCTAGCCATATATAGAAGGCTGAAACTGGATCCCTTCCTTACACCTTACATAAAAATTAATTCAAGATGGATTAAAGACTTAAATGTTAGACCTAAAACCATAAAAACCCTAGAAGAAAACCTAGGCAATACCATTCAGGACATAGGCATGGGCAAGGACTTCATGACTAAAACACCAAAAGCAATGGCAACAAAAGCCAAAATAGACAAATGGGATCTAATTACACTAAAGAGCTTCTGCACGGCAAAAGAAACTGCCATCAGAATGAACAGACAACCTATAGAATAGGACAGTATTTTTGCATTCTACCCATCTGACAAAGGACTGATATCCAGAATCTACACAGAACTCAAACACATTTACAAGAAAAAAAAACCCCATCAAAAAGTGGACAAAGGATATGAACAGACACTTCTCAAAAGAAGACATCTATGCAGCCAACAGACACATGAAAAAATGCTCATCATCACTGGCCATGAGAGAAATGCAAATCAAAACAATGAGATACCATGTCACACCAGTTAGAATGGCGATCATTAACAAGTCAGGAAACAACAGGTGCTGGAGAGGATGTGGAGAAATAGGAACACTTTTACATTGTTGGTGGGACTGTAAACTAGTTCAACCATTATGGAAAACAGTGTGGCGATTCCTTAAGGATCTAGAAGTAGAAATATCACTTGATCCAGCCATCCCATTACTGGGTATATACCCAAAGGATTATAAATCATGCTGCTATAAAGACACATGCATACGTATGTTTACTGTGAGACTATTCACAATAGCAAAGACGTGGAACCAACCCAAATGTCCATCAGTGATTGACTAGAATAAGGAAATGTGGCACATATGCATCATGGAATACTGTGCAGCCATAAAAAAGGATGAGTTCATGTCCTTTGCAGGGACATGAATGAAGCTGGAAACCATCATTCTCAGCAAACTATCACATGACAGAAAACGAACACTGAATGTCCTCACTCATAGGTGGGAACTGAACAATGAGATCACTGGGATTCAGGGTGGGGAATATCACACACTGGGGCCTGTTGGGGGTTGGGAGACTGGGGGAAGGATAGCATTAGGAGAAATACCTAATGTAAATGACGAGTTGATGGGTGCAGCAAACCAACATGGCACATGTACATATACCTATGTAACAAACCTGCACGTTCTGCACATGTACCCTAGAACTTAAAGAATAAATCCTGCTTACAATAATAAAAAAAAGAAAACTGAGCCTTGTCAAAGGCAAGATTTCATTAAAAGAGAATTGTGATGCTTTCTGTATGTCAGACCCCAAAAGGAGAGGGAAACAGGTATATATATATCAAACATGAAATTTATTTACAGAATTACATATGTGTATTCTGGCCACTCTCCCCTGCAACAAAGACAGTAGGTGTAAACCTGTGAAATATTCTTCTTTCATCAGTAGAGGGTACATTAAGTAGGATCCGGCATTTTAATAAGGGCTGAGCAAATGCAAGCCAATTACTTATGAAATTGTAATGCTGATCACTCAAGACTTGATAATCTGGCCAGGCACGGTGGCTCACGCCTATAATCTCAGCACTTTGGGAGGCCAAGGCGGGCGGATCACAAGGTCAAGAGATTGAGACCATTCTGGCAAACATGACGAAACTCTATCTCTACTAAAAATAGAAAAATTAGCTGGGCATGGTGGTACGCACCTGTAGTCCCAGCTACTCGAGAGGCTGAGGCAGGAGAATCACTTGAACCTGGGAGATGGAGGTTGCAGTGAACCGAGACTGCGCCACTGCACTCCATCCAGCCTGGTAACAGAGTGAGATTTCGTCTCAAAAAAAAAAAAAAAAAAGAAAGAAAAAGACGTTGATAATCTAAATAACCACAGGAAGTGTTCATATGTTAAGTCATTGGAGGGGGAGAAAGAGAAAAAAGTCAAAAGCCAATAACCTAAATCTTACGAATATAGAATTCTTTTATGTAATAAGTATGACTTATTATTATTAATATGTAATATCTTACAATCAGTTAATAGTGCTCTCCTCAGACAAATGGAACACGAACACAAAACTCACAAACAGTATATAAAGCACACCAGCGGCCGGGCGTGGTTGCTCACGCCTGTAATCCCAGCACTTTGGGAGGCCGAGACGGGTGGTTCACAAGGTCAGGAGACTGAGACCATCCTGGCTAACATGGTGAAACCCCGTCTCTACTAACAATACAAAAAATTAGCCAGGCGTGGTGGCGGCCCCTGTAGTCCCAGCTACTCAGGAGGCTGAGGCAATGGTGCCATCTCAGCTCACTGCAACCTCCACCTCCCGGGTTCAAGCCATTCCTCTGCCTCAGCCTCCCCAGTAGCTGGGATTACAGGCACCTGCCACCATGCCTAGCTAATTTTGTATTTTTCAGAGACGGGGTTTCTGTATGTTGGTCAGGCCGGTCTTGAACTCCTGACCTCAGGTGAACTGCCCGCCTCGGCCTCCCAAAGTGCTGGGACTACAGGCGTGAGCCACTGCGTGCAGCTGATCTGGCTGCTTTTTGCTTTTTTGTTTTGAGACGGAGTCTCGCTCTGTCGCCTAGGCTGGAGTGTAGTGGCATGATCTCGGCTCACTGCAACCTCTGCCTCTTGAGTAGCTGATATTACAGGCGCCCGCCACCATGACTGGCTAATTTTTGTATTTTTAGTAGAGCTGAGGTGTCACCATCTTGGCCAGGCTGGTCTCGAACTCCTGACCTTGTGATCCACCCGTCTTGGTCTCCCAAAGTGCTGGGATTACAGGCGTGAGCCACCACGTCCGGCCAAGATCTGATTGTTTTTATTAAAGTGTGTGGCACATCCCCCGTCACACATGCACACTCGCGCTTTCTGTCTCCGTCTCTCCTGCTCTGCTGTGCTAAGACATGCTTCCTTTCCCCTCGCCTTCTGCCACAATTTTAAGTTTCCTGAGGCTCCCCAGTCATCCTTTCTATACAGCCTGTGGAATTGTGAGTCAATTAAACCTCTCTTCTTCATAAATCCCAGTCTCAGGTAGTTCTTTATAGCAGTGTGAGAACGGACGAATGCAGGTATGATTTCTATCACTGATACCACAGGTTAAGTTATATATTATGCCATCTTCGAGTAACACTTGAAGCCATACAATAAATGCAGAGGCATCACAATGAATCCCAGTTAATACAAACAACTATATGGACCAACGCTTCTCTACAAATTTAGTTTGGGCTTTTTTCTAATAGCCGGTTAAATCCAGTTTTAATTTCGTAGGTTAACGGTGAAGGTTCATACACTGAAGCCAGTAGGTATACCTAGCATTGCTTTTCAGCCTAGACTTTTCCACATACACAGCTGAGATCAGTTACAAGACTTGGCCTTAAAATGCTAGGAGAGTTTCTTAGTTTTTACAGGTATTAAATCGTGTCTTGCACAGCGAAGTCATCATACATACAGGGCAATGTCAGAGCTTTTATCATCACGTTTGTTCTTCATTTACCTTTAAAACACTTCTCTAGCTGAATATTTAAAACAATAGGAAGCAGCGAGCACATTATGGTTACAGGCCTTCACTCAGTCACTGTTGCAGATAAAATGCCAGCAGTGAGTGTTACTCACCGGCCCAGTTAAGGGCTTTGACGCTGACCACCTCTTCTGGGAAACGGTGTTCACTGCCCTCATATGCTTCTCCGTTGCAATGCTGCCATCTTTGCTGATCTGCCTCAAAGCTCGCCAGTTCTTTTTTTTTTTTTGAGGCGGAGTCTCGCTCTGTCACCCAGGCTGGAGTGCAGTGGCGTGATCTCCACTCACTGCAAGCTCTGCCTCACTGCAAGCTCTGCCTCCCGGGTTCACGCCATTCTCCTGCCTCAGCCTCCCATGTAGCTGGGACTACAGGTGCCTGTCACCGGCCCGGCTAATTTTTGTATTTTTTAGTAGAGACGGGGATTCACCGTGTTAGCCAGGATGGTCTCGATCTCCTGACCTCGTGATCCGCTCGTCTCGGCCTCCCAAAGTGCTGGGATTACAGGCGTGAGCCACCGCGCCTGGCCAGCACACCAGTTCTTTTTGATCATCCCATTAGTCTCTTCTACTTCCTTCCTACCGGGTAGAAGTTTTTCTAGCAAAGAGAGTTTATCAGGAGAGAGAGCCACTCTGAGAAGCGTTTACATAAATTCCGTGATTAGGTGACTTTCTGCATACGGTGTGCAGTCAATTGACATTCTTTCATTTAGCACACACTTGATATCCCCGTGCTTGACATTCTGACCTGGATGAGAGGTCATGACCATGGTTCAGTCTTCGAAAGTAGGTGTTAGCATCTGCGAGTCACACAGTGTTTCAGCCAGCTGTATGTCTGTACACAGGAAAAGGTCTTCTCCCTGTCGAGTAAAAACAGCATGGTCGTTCTGTTCTACCCGAGTGATAATGTTTCCTGGCTCCAGTTCTGGTTCTTGGTGTCCTTCACCACAGAATGTTATCTTCTGGCCATCTTTCATGCCTTTGTCAATAGGGACTTCTAGAATCTTCTTCTCTGCAACTATCTTCCTTCCATTGCAGCTTTTACGTCTATCTTTAGGACTGATGATTACCTGTGGCCTTGGCACTCCATGCACACAGATTGAATTTGCTGTATATATGTCCATATATGTATCTATATTTTGACCAATCCTGGTTATCTGTCCCTCTCCTTCTCTTTGGACCATAAGCTCCTGAGTAGTGACTTCCAGAGCCAGGTAACATAGAAATTCAAGTGAAAAGACCTTTACACGAAGAAGTCACGTACACATGTAATATAAGAAGGTATTCCTTAGGTATGTCCAACAGGCTCACAGTTTAAACCATTTGACTTACGCCCCAAAGTAACTGTAATTTAAGGTTGGTAGTACAGCAAATTATGAATAGCTTTTATTTTATGTTTTAAAATCAAATCACATGTTCACATGCTTAAATCTGGGTATCAGAATTTAAACAATTCTTGAAATGTATGACTGTCTCCTTAATAAACTGATTACAAAGTATCTCAAAAAAAAGAGCATATGGGTCACAGAATAATGCTCGATATGATCCGTTTTGTAATAAATGCGTAGAGGAAAAGCCTGAAGCAAATACATAAAAATGTAAATAGTAATGATTCCTGAGTTGTGGGATTACCAGGTCTTTTACAGTTTTCGACATGCAGTCTCCACATTTTCTATAGACACGGTGGGCAGGTGGGAGCCTGCACCGGCCACGCCCAGCTGTGGCTCCTGCCCTTGCCAATGCCATCTGTCCCTCTAGTTATTGCTCCACCTGTCTCAGACCGCTTTCTCCAGAATCTGCCCCTCCTCCAGCATGGCCCTGCACTTGCGAACGCCTCCTGCTTTAGCTGGATCCTGTCTCACATTTCTCTGGGCCTTTTTTCTTGCAGCATGGGTTACCATTTTAGCAATTTCCCATCTGATGTGAATTCTCAACAATTACAATTTTACCTTAATGACATTACACACATCTGAGACCAAAAAAAAAAAAAAAAAAAAAAAAAAAAAAATTATATGTTATGCACCACTAGAATGGTTTAAAATTCCCGTGCTAATTTTCAGCCCTAGGTCGATGCAAGGTAAAGCAAGTCTTGATGAAACACCACTAAAAAACACGACTCACTTTCGGTAGCATTTTAACTATTAAAGAACCAGTACAACCAAATGAATGACAACCGACCAAGGAAAAGTAAACCTGCACTGTTGGGAACAGGCCCCCCAGAATCTGGCCATAAACTGGCCCCAAAACTGGCCATAAACAAAATCTCTGCAGCACTGTGACATGTTCCTGATGGCCATGACGCCCACGCTAGAAGGTTGTGGGTTTACCGGAATGAGGGCAAGGAACACCTGGTCCACCCAGGGTGGAAAACCGCTTAAAGGCTTCTTAAACCACAAACAATAGCATGAGCGATCTGTGCCTTAAGGACATGCTCCTGCTGCATACCTATTCCTTCAATTCGGCCCATCCCTTTGTTTCCCAAAAGGGATACTTTTAGTTAATTTAATATCTATAGAAACAATGCTAATGACTGGCTTGCTGTTAATAAATGCGTGGGTAAATCTCTGTTTGGGGCTCTCAGCTCTGAAGGCTGTGAGACCCCTGATTTCTCACGTCACACCTCTGTATTTCTGTGTGTGTGTCTTTAATTCCTCCAGCACCGCTGGGCTAGGGTCTCCCTGAACCAGCTGGTCTCGGCACTGCACAGTTAAAAAAATGTGATACTGTCTTATGCTGCAATTTTTTTCTTTAAAAGGTGAGGTCAGTTGCAAATGGGATAGGAGCTGGTGTATGAATGCTTTACAGATAAGAGGCCTGCTAGAATCAAGGGGGTTTTTAATGAGAAGCTAATGAGAAACACCACTTTAAAATCCAGTCAAGGACAATTCACCAGTACCCCTGATTTTAGCAATGCCCAATATGCCGTACCCTTACACGCTTCCCTCTCTGAGGGCAGGTATCAGACTTGCTGGCATCCTTGCTCCTGTCAGCAGCACATGTGAGACTGCCACCCAACACATGGCTCCCTAGCAACAGCAATGACCAAAGTCTCTGGACAAAAGTAACCACTGCATCCCGAATCCTGTAGTTCAGTGAGACAGTCTCCCCTCACTGGTATTTTCCCCAGAAGTCACAACTAAAAGTCTTTTTTCAGGCAGTAAGTTTGGACTGCTGAGTGACCAATATAGGCCAGAAACCCGGCCTCCGTGCTCAAAAGGTCATGTCACCATTAAGTAAGTTTCTCCAGGATACCAGGGACCACAACAGTTATTTTACAGTCTCTATAATACCGTGTTTCTTTTTGTTCAAACTAAAGAGCAGAACAAAAGAAAGCTCAAACACTGCCAAGAATAAAAGAAGAAATTTTAGTGTTTCATGCTGAAGTTTTGCTGGGAGCAATGAAGGGCCTTGCAGTCTATTCAGCCAGCTATGCAATCTGAAGAGGAAGTTATGGTCCAGGAATGCTCAGGGCAGTGAACGGTCAACAGAAAAGGGAGCTTTCAGGGAGGTGTTAACTGTCAAGGTAATAAAGACAGCAGAGAGCCCAACAAGGCCAGGCTAGAAAACCATTTGAGAACATGGCTGAATACCAGGGACCAAAGGCCGTTCCGAAATTAGTGACTACTAGGAGGAAGAGGATACTGGAGAAGGGAGGTCAGTCATTAATAGAAGTGCCAACCCCCAGGTAATTAAACATTGGGCAAGACACATCTCTGAGCTAAAAAGAGACAGAGGTTGGCCGGGCGCGGTGGCTCACACCTGTAATCCCGGCACTTTGGGAGGCCGAGGTGGGCAGATCACGAGGTCAGGAGATCAAGACCATCCTGGCTAACACGGTGAAACCCCGTCTCTACTAAAAATACAAAAAAATAGCCAGGCATGGTGGTGGGCACCTGTAGTCCCAGCTACTCGGGAGGCTGAGGCAGGAGAATGGTGTGGACCCGGGAGGCAGTTTGCAGTGAGCCGAGATCATGCCACTGCACTCCAGCCTGGGCGACAGAGCGGGATTCTGTCTCAAAAAACAAACAAACAAAAAAAAAGTCGGCCGGGCACGGTGGCTCAAGCTTGTAATCCCAGCACTCTGGGAGGCCGAGACGGGTGGATCACGAGGTCAGGAGATCGAGACCATCCTGGCTAACACGGTGAAAACCCGTCCCTACTAAAAAATACAAAAAACTAGCCGGGCGAGGTGGCGGGCACCTGTAGTCCCAGCTACTCAGGAGGCTGAGGCAGGAGAATGACGTGAACCCGGGAGGCAGAGCTTGCAGTGAGCCGAGATCATGCCACTGCACTCTGGCCTGGGTGACAGAGCCGGACTCTGTCTCAAGAAAAAAAAAAAAAAAAAAAAAAAAAAAGGCAGAGGTGAAATCAAAATATACTGAAGTAAATACAAATTTATAAATTAGCTTTCCCTTTTCAGGGCTCAAGGTAGAGTGTGTTTAGTTACTGACAAGATCTCTGCAATAGACCATTGTGTCATCACTTACATTTAAGAGCCATGAAAATGTTACTGAAAGGAAAAAGGAAGGCTCCGTAACGTAACAATTCAAAGACATGGTCCAGAGTAAAACTACTGTCCCTTAACTCAAAACTGTCTAGGGTCACTGAACTGTTTAAATATTCGACGAAAGAGTGCCCAAAGGAGACAAACAGTTAAAAAGTGCTGACCCTTCCTACAGTGTGACGTCATGAAGTAACTTAACTACTTTTTTTTTCAGAGGTGGGGTCTTGCTATGTTGCCCAGGCTGGTCTCAAACTCCTAGGCTCAAGTATATCTCCTGCTTCAGGCTCCTGAGCTACATCACAAGATGAAAATGCGGAAACACAGTCAGCTCCAGGATGCTGCTTGGACAACTCCTTTATTAGCAATTAGTGGTTGCACCAAACATTCTTTCTTCACCTAATACTATATCTCAAACTCCCACATGGTGCCCTTTCCCTCATGTGACCTAAACATTTCCCTGCCCTCCCATTCATGTCCTCTTTTGCTTCATGTCTTAGAAGAAATGTGATCACCTACACTCCACAGCAAGGCCTTGATACCTAAGAATCTCATTTCACCACAGATCAGCCAGATCCATGCTCTCGTTCCTGGACACTTCTCGGGTCCATGCTACGTCTCCAATTAGAAACAAAACAACAAACTTGCCACAGACTCTTTTTTTTGAGTTTCACTCTGTTGCCGCCCAGGCTGGAGTGCAGTGGTGTGATCTCAGCTCACTGCAACCTCCGCCTGCCGGGTTCAAGCAATTCTCCTGCCTCAGCCTCCCGAATAGCTGGGATTACAGGTGCGTGCGACCATGTCCAGCTAATTTTTGTATTTTTAGTAGAGATGGGGTTTCACTATGTTGGCCAGGCTGGTCTTGAACTCGTGAGTACAAGCAATCCACCTGCCTTGGCCTCTTAAAAGTGCTTAGATTATAGGCATGAGCTACCATGTACGGCTCTAATATATACTGTTTTTTGACCACATTATATCATTTCCTGTCTCTGTGCTTTTGTTTCTACTACTCCTGTAGTGTGGGATGCCTTCTGCCCCACATCTCCCACCCTCTTTGCTCCCCCTCCGTCAATCCCAGCCATCTCAGGATTCAGGTCGAATATGGCTCTGCCTACTCAAACTCTCCTTTCATTGCCCAGCTCTAAATTCTCCCATCTTTGCATTTGTGAACTGCTCCTACATAAATGTACCTATTGCAGTATGTATTCTCATTAAATGTGGACATGCCTACTACCCCAGGAGACTGTCAGAACCAGAGTGTGGCCTCATGTCTTCTAATTCTTTCTCTTTCTAGAAATGCATCCTAAGCATAAGAATGCTAAATAAACATTTGGGGTTTAGGAAAAAAATGAAGGAAAATAAAAAGGCAAGAATGGAAGTACATGAAAAGGATCTGTCTCTCTCATCAGGAAAGCTCCTCCTCGCTACTCTCTGACACACTCACCTCTTGCTTGATGGGTTTGATGGACAGGTGGTCAGACATCCACCTAGGATGCAACTCTGCCTTTGTGCGCTGTGGACGTTTTCCCTATAGTTAGAAGTGAAGAAGAGAAAGGAAAAGATAGATTAGGGTGTTCTCAACTACTGATACTGATGCTGCTCCTGCTGCCGCCAGTAAAAAAGTGGCCCACGAGGCACACAGGTTAGGGCCAAAGCCTTCCTTAGGACAATCAGGGAAAACCACCGCTCAGCTGTGTAGGGACATAAGCCAGTTTATTCTCTTGAAAAAATTAAAACAAAAACTTGGAGACAACCGAGTGTTTTTTATAATATGCATCAGTGGCAAAAAAAAAACTCCCTTAACAGTTTAAACAGTAAAAAAAAAAAAAAAAAAAAAAAAAAAAAAAAAAAAATCTTCCCAAATTACAAAGGGAAAGCCATGCTTTATCGCCTTCAGCAGAAGGGGCAGCTCTGGGAGGGGGCATCAGGAGCAGCCGGAGGTGGGCCGCTGGGCAAAGGCAGCACAGTGGCAGCAGTGAGAAGTGAGAGCAGTTGCCCAGGAGGGGAAGCCTGGGAGAGAGCAGGGGTGGGAAAAGGGCTCAGCAAGCAGAATGCGGTGAGTTCCAAGGAAATGCACCAGGCTGGAAAGCAGTACTTGTAGGAAATTTCAAAGAAAGAGTGTGGAGAACTACTTTTATGTAGGTCACTACTTTTGAAGGCCAAGGTTTGTTAGCACATGTAAGTTTTGCAATTTGTGAGGAATGAGCCCCAGGGCATCACCAACTGTAACCTACTATTAAAAGGTGACAAGCAAAGGCCTTCCCTTAAGATAATACAACTTCTGTGGCTTCTGCATCAAAAATCTGCATTCTCCAGGGGTACTTCTGGCACCACTTAATCCATTAGGTAAGGAATTATAGGATGGAAAATGACAAGAAGGGGTGGTTTATACAACTTAAACATACCGCAAAGCCATGGGGGTACATTTAATGAGTCAGCAACTTTAGAAAGCTTTTTCTGCTTTGGGCTGGGTGGGGTGGCTCAGGCCTGTAATCCCAGCACTTTGGGAGGCTGAGCGGGGCAGATCACGAAGTCAGGAGCTCGAGACCATCCTGATCAACATGGTGAAACCCCATCTCTACTAAAAATACAAAAAAAAATTAGCCAGGTGTGGTGGCATGTGCCTGTAGTCCCAGGTACTCAGGAGGTTGAGACAGGAGAATTGCTTGAACCTGGGAGGCGGAGGTTGCAGCGAGCCAAGATTATACCACTGCATTCCAGCCTGGGCAACAGAGTGAGACTCCACCTCAAAAGAAAAAGAAAAAGAAAGAGAATGCCTAGTGCCCAATGCAAATGCAAGCCCAATTATCCAACGCAGTTGTGACCTTCTTTAAGTACTTGTCCCAAAAAACCTACCCCAGCAGTTTCCTGAAATATGCCTATAAGCTCTTTTTTTTTTTTTTTTTTTTTTTTCCTTAAAGGTTCTTGTTGTGTTTCAGAGGATGGAGTGCAGTGGGGCAATCATAACTCACTGTAGCCTCAAACTACTGGCCTCAGACAATCGTACCATCTTGGACTCCCAAAGCACTGAGATGGCCATTACTTTATAAGCCTCGAGACTCTAACAAGATCTCTTCAACTTTAAATACAAGAAAAACTTATCAGGGAACTGTCTTCCAAAGGGATTATGCCAGTGTACCATGAGAGTAGCAAAAATGCCAACGCCACCTTCACTTCAACCCTGCTGTATCAGATAGAAGCTACAAATGAGAAAAACGCCATTCTGGATACAGAAGCTTAACGTTTCCCTACGTATTTTCCCATCACCTTCTGTAAACCATCTATACCCTGAGTCAATTTATTTGTTGAGAAATTAAAGTTTATAAAGCTGTATATTCTGTAACACGAGCAACAAGCTCTACCAGTATCTACATCCCCTTTTATTTAAAAAAAAAAAAAAAAAAGTTTAAGTAAACTTTTATATGGTCATTGCAGTAGGACTTACCTTCTGATTATTATTTCAAAGTTTAGAGGACGATCATATAATACTTCCTCAAAGATGTATCAAATCTTCTGACGCTCTTATTGCCTTTATTTTGCTATAAAATGTGGGTTTAGTTTTCAATCAAGGTTTCTCATCAATTACCCATTACCATAAACAATGGGAGAGGACTGAGTAGTGTATTTTGATTGCCAAATACAATGCTCTGTACATTGACACGGGTTCTTTGTTTAATTCCCACAAAAACTTCCGTCAAGTGATAGCATTTCACTTTACTGAAAAGAAAACTGAAATGGACCCCACTTCAACAGAAAATTTAAAAATTAACCGGACGCGGTGGTGGGTGCCTGGAGTCCCAGGTGGTCAGGAGGCTGAGGGAGGAGGATCGTTTGGAGCCCAGGAATTCTAGGTTACAATGAGCTATGATCACGCTACTGCACTCCAGCCTGGGTACAGAGTAGGACCCTGTCTCGGTTAAAAAAAGAGGAAAACAAAAGAAAGAAGCTGAAATACAAAGTTATCAAGAAACTTATCCAAGGGACAGGACGGGGAGTGGCATAATTCAAGTAGGTTTGAAAGAAAAGCTCCTGTCTCTTCCACATACCACGTTTACCCCTCTTCCACTGCCTCATTTATTGTGCCTCCATTTACACATTGTATTTTCTTTTCCTTTCTTTTTTTTTTTTTTTTTTTTTTTTGAGACGGAGTCTCACCCTGTCGCCCAGGCTGGAGTGCAGTAGTGTGATCTTGTGTCACTGCAACCTCCTGAGTTCAAGTGATTCTCCTGTCTCAGCTTCCTGAGCGGCTGGAATTACAGGCACCCGCCACCATGCCTGGCTAATTTTTGTATTTTTAGTAGAGATGGGTTTTGCCATGTTGCCCAGGCTGGTCTTGAACTCTAGACCTCAGGTGACCCGCCCGCCTCTGCCTCTCAAAGTGCTGCGATTACAAGCACGAGCCACCACACCCCTGGCCCCAGGTCAACATTTTTAAATGTTGCAAATTACTATTCTTTATTGTGTTACACCAGATAAGACTCCAAAACAGTATTACCAGTAAGACAGTCTCAAACATTACTCTTTTGGTAACAAGATAGCTTCTACTTGTCAGTATTAACAATCTGACACAGTCATGTGTTATACTTAACAATGAAAATACATTTTGAGAAACTACATTCTTAGGTGATCTTGTTAAGTTTTCAACAATATAGAAGTCAGGGACTAGATGGCGTAGCCTACTACACACCTAGGCTACGGGATACAGTTGGTCCTAGACGGTATAGCCTACTACAACCCTAGATGGTGTAGTGCGCTACACACCTAGGTTATGGGGTGTAGCCTATTGCTCCTAGATGGTGTAGTCTACTACACACAACCCTAGAAGGCACAGCCTACTACACACCCAGACTACAGGATATGCAGCCTATTGCTCCTAGGTGGTGTAGCCTACTACACACAACCCTAGAAGGTACAGCAGCCTACTACACACCCAGACTACAGGATATGCAGCCTATTGCTCCTAGGTGGTGTAGCCTACTACATACAATCCCAGACACACAATGGTAAAATATTTGTGTATCTAAACATATGTAAACAGAAAAGGTACAGTAAAAATACAGTGTAAAAGACTTAAAAACTGGCACACCGAGACAGGGCACTTATGAATGGAGCTTGCAGGACTGGCAGTTGCTCTGCTGAGTTCGTGACGGAGTGGTGTAAATGTGAAGGTCAGGACATTACAGTACACTACTATAGACCTCGTAAACACAATGCACTTAGGCTGCACTCAATTTATAAAAAGAAATGGAATTCTGCTACAATGTTATAATGGCTATGATGATAGGAAATTTTCAGCTTAATTATAACCTTATGGGACCACGGTGGTAAATGTGGTTTGTCATTGACCAAAACGTGGTTACTTGGGGCATTATTGTACATACTATGGAATGAGGAGAGTATGTTTAATTTTATCAGGTCTGGTGTTCAAAGATATCTGTATCAGAACGAACAGAGTAGCTTCCAGTTATTTCTTTCATTTTGGAAATGTTTAGAAGTTCTCTTTTCCTTGAAGGTTTAGAAAACTTTACCTGTGAAAAAATCAATCCTTCTATGAAAACACTTCTTCCCTAATTACTGGTCTGCTAAGATTTTCTACTTCCTGATTTAGATTTTTCTTAATATACTATTCTTCTGGTTAATAGAACTTCATTGATGTTTTCGAACTTAAAAGCACTATTTCTTTGAAAATATCAAATCCATTATTTCTTTCTGGTTTGCAATTCCATGGTACTTGAAAATTGTATTTAAAGATTACCCTATTTAAGGGTTACCTTATTTTAATTTTTCTTCTTTTGAAAAGAATGCTTGAAATTTTTAATCAAAATAATCAGTTTTATGCTTTAAGCTTTTTTCCCCCGTAATTCTTGTATCCCCCAAAACGTTAGGCTGAATATTGCAGTAAAAAAGCAGAAATGATAAAAGAAGGCTTAAGGTGATTGGGTATATTTGTAGATAATTTAATGTGCCATGACTGATGATATCAGCAAAGTCATATGCAAGGTCATGTAAAGTCATAAAGTATCTCTCTCTTTTTTTTTTTTTTTTTTTTTTTTGAGATGGAGTCTCACTCTGTCGCCCAGGCTGGAGTGCAGTGGCCGGATCTCAGCTCACTGCAAGCTCCGCCTCCCGGGTTCACGCCATTCTCCTGCCTCAGCCTCCCGAGTAGCTGGGACTACAGGCGCCCGCCACCTCGCCCGGCTAGTTTTTTGTATTTTTAGTAGAGACGGGGTTTCACCATATTAGCCAGGATGGTCTCGATCTCCTGACCTCGTGATCCGCCCGTCTCGGCCTCCCAAAGTGCTGGGATTACAGGCTTGAGCCACCGCGCCCAGCCTAAAGTATCTCTTTACATCATTGTTACTTTAAGAACATTAGATTATATATTTTCATTCCTAGAAAAATTGTTGCAGTGAATTGCTGATCACAAAAACGGAATCCAATTGTCGTACATGAACTTAAGTATACTGATGGTGAAACGGAGGTTTTCTGGATCACCCAGGACCGCGGAGGTCTTGAAGCACTGTTTGTAAGTTCCCGTTATTAGAGAAAGGTAATTTCTAGGACTTTCCCTAAAGCATCAACCTGCTTAAGGGTTAAACACATCACCAGATCCATGATAAATTAAATAATACATTTGACATGTTTGCCTCCCTGTAGGTACTGCAGCGACGATTTATAAATACTTTCTCTTCGTATTTCACTGCCAAGTGGCCAAATATTTCTGGTCCTCTATTAACATGTATTAATAATCAGAAATATTATTACTGATAAGAAATAAACAAACTGAGTAATTATCGACCAACCATCATAGAAAAGGCAAGACAGGCTAACCGCGGTGGCTCACGCCTGTAATCACAGCACTTGGGAGGCCAAGGTGGGTGGATCACTTGAGGCCAGGAGTCAAGAACAGCCTGGCCAACATGGCAAAACCACGTCTCTACTAAATATAAAAACATTAGCCGGGCATGGTGGCACACGCCTATAGTCCCAGCTACTTGGGAGGCTGAGGCATGAGAATTGCTTGAACCCAGGAGGTGGAAGCTGCGGTGAGCCAAGATTGTGTCACTGCACTCCAGCGTGAGTGACAGAGTGAGTCTCTGTCTCAAAAAAAAAAAAAAAAAAACACCCCAAAAACAAGAAAAGAAATGACATTAGGTATTGTGGGTGTTAAAAAGATGAGTAAGACACAGTCCCTGAGCTGAAGAAGCTTGAACTCACAAAGATATAAAATAAGCATAAAGAAACATGTTAAGAGACAGAAGTCCTAAAGGCTGGGGGAAACAAGGACAGTTCATGGATACAGTGACATTTAAGTAAGGCTTTTGAGAGAGTAGTATTCAAATGGGTAAGGAAGTAGAGGGGGGCCAGGTGTGGTGGCTCACACCTGTAATCTCAGCATGTTGGGAGGCTGAGGCAGGAAGAGTACTTCAGCCCAGGAGTTTAAGACCAGCCCAGGCAACATAGGGAAACCCTATGTATAGATAAAATTAAAAGATTAGCCAGGCATGGTGGCATGTGCCTGCAGTCCCAGCTACTCGAGAGGATCACATCGGCCTGGGAGGTTGAGGCTACAGTGAGCTATGATTGCACCACTGTACTCCAGCTTGGGACATAGAGCAAGACCCTGTCTTAAAACAATAAAAGCTGGGCACAGTAGCTCATGCCTGTAATCCCAGCACTTTGGGAAGCCAAGATAGGAGGATGGATTGAGACCAGGAGTTTGAGACAAGCCTAGGCAGCAGAGCAAGACCTTGTCTCTACAAAAAATAAAAAATAATTAGTTGGGTGTGAAGGCACGAGCCTGTTTCCTCAGCTACTTGGGAGGCTGAGATGAGAGGATCACATGAGCCTGGGAGAAGTCGAGGCTGCAGTGAGCTGTGATTGCACCACTGCACTCCAGCCTAGGTGACAAAGGGAGAGAGCTTGTCCTTAAAAAAAAAAAAAAAAAAAAAGGCTGGGTGCGGTGGCTCACATCTGTAATCCCAGCACCTTGGGAGGCTGAGGCAGTGGATCACCTGAGGTCAGGAGTTCTAGACCAGCCTGGTCAAAACGGTGAAACCCCGTCTCTACTAAAAACACAAAAATTAGCTGGGTGTGGTGGTGTACGCCTATAATCCTAGTTACTCAGGAGGCTGAGGCAGGAGAATCACTTGAACCTGGAAGGCAGAAGCTGCAGTAAACCGAGATTGCGCTACTGCACTCCAGCCTGGGGGAAAAAAAGGAAAAAGAGGAGGAAGGATGTCTGAAAATGTCATGAAGTAGGGGCATATGGTTTGAGACTATAGCTTGCCCTGAATTTGGTGAAGAGGACACAATCAGGTGGAGCCAGGCAAAGGGCTGGCAATGGAGCTACAAGGACAAAGACAAATCCATAAGATGTTCGAAAGCTGGTTCCAGACTGTGAAAAGCCACCGTCATTATTGGTGGGTGGTAGACACTGAGGACTTCCTAGGGGAAGGAGAACATGATAGGACCCACAGTGAAGGAGAGGGGGTAGCATGGGGTCCCATTCTTACACTGGAGTTCAGACAGGATGGAAGCCTGCACTATTTCCAGGACAGTGGGAAATATGGGGAAGGTCTCATGAATAATCCGTAAAAAATGCAGCATCAGGCCTAACACAGAGGAGGACTGAGCAGAGAGTGTGGCGCACCTTCTGGGCGATCATGTTGCAGATCTCAGGCAGGAAGTCCTCACTGAGGAGCTTGTAGAGCTGCCGTTCTCGAACGGAGGTCCTCTCGCGAAAACTCTCAGTGACCTGTCTCCATTCTTCTTCTGTTTGGCACAGGAGCCACCAAGTACCTTGGCCCGGCCCTTGGGACCCTAGAAAATAAAGGAATGGATTAACTACAGGAGATCCTATGAGGACCTTTCCTTATTTTGTCTCAATTTTGTTTCTACCCTGGGTCATGACTAAAATAAGGGAGTCAAAAAAGAGACCTATTATTTATTTATTTTTTTGAGACAGGGTCTGGCTCTATTGCCCAGGCTGGAGTGCAGTGGCACCATCTCAGCTCACTGTAACCTCTGCCTCCTGGGCTCAAGCCATCTTCCCATCTCAGCAACCCCCAAGTACCTGGGACTACAGGTGTGTACCAGCACACCCAGCTAATCTTTCGCATTTTTAGTAAAGACAGGGTTTTGTCACGTTGCCCTGGCTGTCTTTAATTCCTGAGCTCAAGGAAGTCTGCTTTGACCTCCCAAAGTGCTGGGATTATAGCTGTGAGCCACTGCACCTGGCCCACTTTTAAATTTCATTTATTTATTTATTTAGAGACAGTTCCGCTCTGTCGCCCAGGCTGGAGTGCAGGGGCACCATCTCAGCTTACTGCAGCCTCCGCCTCCGCCTCCCAGATTCAAGTGATTCTCCTGCTTCAGCCTCCTGAGTAGTTGGGATTACAGGTGCCTGCCACCACGCCCGGCCAATTTTTGCATTTTTAATAGAGACGGGGTTTCACAATGTTGGCCAAGCTGGTCTTGAACTCCTGACCTCAGGTGATCGGCCCGCCTTGACCTTCCAAAGAGCTGGCATTACAGGCATGAGCCACTGCAATGGCCTCTTTTTAATTTTAAAGTTGACAACGTATACTTCTGGTTTTCTTGTTAAAGTCACTGCTAACAACTAAAAAAAAAAAAAAAAAGTAGTGTCTAAAGGTAATACAAATATAACTACTGTGATTTTAACAAGACAGATATTCACAGCCTAGAAATGATTAAATATGTTGACAGAAATGGTTTTGAGTTTGAGTCTTTGCAGAGTCTACCTTGCCTCAACTACACTGTGCAAACTGGTATGTGCCTCCCATTTTTATGCTATTTGGATGACAAAATTAAAATCTAGGCAGGAAACCAGTATGCCGCAAACCCATAAGGAAACCACTGTGTCAGGAAGCGCTGACATTAAAAAGACCTCTCTGAGAAGCTGGTGATTCACTCCAATGTTGAGGAGTCTATTACACTATCCCTAGTAAATAGAACACTAGTGAAAAGACCGAGTTTTGATCTTAATCCTCAGTCAGATGATGAGCTGGGCACAGGATAAGGTGTGAGGAAGAGAACTGAAGAAGGGTACAGAGGGGAGGTCAAAGGCTATTGCAATCATCTTTACTTTGTATGACTCTAGAAAAAGACAGAGTCAACACTCTAGCATAAATGAATCATATTTACTTAATTCTTTCTCAACACCACTAAAGAACATTACCATGTCTTGTCTGTGGTTCACATGCCAAGGAGTTGTCTTCCTGCTTTTCACTGAAACACAGGAAAAAGAGGTGTCAATTAAAACAAAGACAGGTCCAAAATTGTTCTGTGCCACCCCAGGATGGTAGACCCAATTAATTTAACACAAAGAGAGTGTATGTGTGTGTTAAGGGAACAAGGCTTGGAGGTAGAGTGCTGAATAAATGAACACTAGGATGTAGGCATGTTGGTCTAGAAGGGAAGTACTGACATACAGCTACCCTATGTTATGGCAACAGCATGTATAAGAAAACAGTAACTTTCATTTTTTACTTTTACTTTTTTGAGAGGGAGTCTTGCCCTGTCACCCAGGCTGGAGTGCAATGGCGTGATCTCAGCTCACTGCAACCTCCGCCTCCCGGGTTCAAATGATTCTCCTGCCTCAGCCTGCCGAGTAGCTGGGACTATAGGCACCCACCACCAGGCCCAGTTAATTTTTGCTTTTTTTTTTTTTTTTGAGACGGAGTCTCACTCTGTCGCCCAGGCTGGAGTGCAGTGACTAGATCTCAGCTCACTGCAAGCTCCGCCTCCCGGGTTTACGCCCTTCTCCTGCCTCAGCCTCCCAAGTAGCTGGGACTACAGGCGCCCGCCACCTCGCCCAGCTAGTTTTTTGTATTTTTTAGTAGAGATGGGATTTCACCGTGTTAGCCAGGATGGTCCTGATCTCCTGACCTCGTGATCCGCCCGTCTCGGCCTCCCAAAGTGCTGGGATTACAGGCTTGAGCCACCGCGCCCAGCCTGTTCTTGTTTTTTATTACTGCTCCAGTCAAGAGAGACAGATGCAATTGTTAATAATTAAATGCCAAGAAAAAAGAACTGTAGGGATTCCAATGTCCTCGCTGATTTGGGGCCACACTGAAGACAGGTATATTTATCATAATTTATCCTTACCTAAGGTAGAGGGTTAAGAGCATGGGCTCCAAACTGGGAATGCCTCTATTCAACCTGTGCCCCTTACAATGTGACCTCAGGAAAGTTAATTAACTTTCCCCAAAAATGGAGCTATTAATAGTGCCTACCTCACAGGGATGTTGGAGATTAAATTACAAAATGCAAAGTGTATAACGCAATAGCATGAAGTATCATTTTCACTTGTATCCCTGAAAAAGAAAGGAAACTTTTCTCTTGTTTTCAAGTTTCTGAGAGAATGACAATGTTCTCTATTGGCATTATCCAATAAACCACGTGACTGTTGAGCATTTCAAATGTGGCTAGCGTGAAAGAGAAAACTGAATTTTAAATTTAATGATAAAATATTTAAATACTGGCTTACATACACAGCTCTCAAGGAAAAAAAAATCACCAGTAGAGGGTAGCACAAGTCCATGGATGCTTGTTAAAATGATGCTACAGTCCCATCTCTAAGCGACTGCGTTTCTTGATACTTACGGGTAAATGGAGACGGGTATCACTAAGCTTTCTGAATATCAGAGGATGTGTGGAATCCTAACCAAACCCGGAAACAGGTGTTGCATACACAAAACATAAGTAATTACAGGACATTTGTCACGGAAACGGGTAAGGAAGAAATAGGCAGCTGCAATCTGAGGCTGAACTTCTAGAAAGTTAAGTGGATGCTGACTGAGTTAAAATCAGGTTCTGAGTGATTTATACTCTTAATCTGATTTCCTAGAAATATTTCTTAGTGGTTAAAAAGAAACATGGTGAAATCCAGCCTAACTCAAGCATTTAGATTAAGTAGCAAGGGAAGAAGCCACTTGTCCTGAGTTACCAGAATTTTTAAGAATACAGCCTCACTTTAATAGTCTTAGTGATAGAGTTGATCCTTAAGTAAGAAGTGTATTTACACAGTATAGGTCAGATTGTGAAAACTCCTATAGCAAGATTCACATGGTGAAATTTCCTAGAAGATAATGACATATAAAAGAAAATCCCCCAAGTATCTTTTTCATTGCTAAAATTAAATATAAAATTGAAGAACGAAAAAAATGGTCTTGTTCAATATAATCCTCATTAAATGTACATCCATCGTCTAGTAAGAGGACTCGCTTAGAGAGGGCAGGTGACTTGCCAGATGCCATGCACTAAGGACTTCCTGATTCTGTACTGCGCACGTGGTAATCTCATAAGCACTCAGTTTCAGGTTCCCATAATAATGTGCTTCCCATGGCACAGGCAAAATAAAGAAAAAGGAATAAATGAATTAAGGTCCCTTCTGCCATGGTCTATGACCACAACTAACAAGATTTTCTTACCTCAACAGAATCTCCTCCTGCAGTTTCTTCCGTTTTGGGGGTCTTCCTCTTCTTTTTCCCGTTTTTCCAGGAATACTTGAGACATTTTTTTGTCCTTCACTTTCCCTAATAAATAATATTAAATAGAAATGTTCTGGCATAGGATTGGCATGCTACATATGATTTTAAAACAGTATTTCTGGCCATGAGATGACCAAAAAGGATTAAATGTAGCAGTGAAAGGAAAAGGGAAGAGTAACTTCCAGTCTTCCATTATTAGATTACGGATCTGAGGAAAACTAACATTCTGCAATACTAAAATGTGCTTAAGATCTGACACCTTCCGAAGAGTAAGCATGCTCCTAGCAATAAGAAAGCCTAAGTAAGAGGTTAGCATCGTTTTGGGATGCTATGGAAATGCAGCCTCTTCCTTACTTAGTAAAGCTTATGTTTCAGGCATCATGTAAGTTCCTTCTGTTCTTACACTGATGGATACTAAGGTTCATAAACTACATCATTAATTCTAGTAGAAAAAAGGAGATCAAAGGAGATCTCAAGGACTGACGATGCAAGATGAAAACTGCTACTGCACTGAAATGATTGTACTGCTGAGAAGAAACCTGCTATATTAAAACAGCCGGTGGTAAAAGGAGTGGCATTTCTCAGAAACCTCCTATCAAGAACTTCAGATCAAAAAAGTATCTTTAACCCCTCTGGTAGCAGAGAATTAATCCCTTTTTGTTTTTGCATGAAGTATCTCCTTACCATCTCTTTGCAGGCACGCTTAGAGAGAATTCCTTCATTAGGAAAAAAAAAATAGTGCTGTAGAATTCTGATGCATTTAATCTTAATGACAGTTTAATACAGTCGTTATCATGTCCTGACATTAAAGAACATACCTGCTCAAAGACAGTTCTCCATTGGATTTTCCTTGTACCGGGTCCTCTTTGTACATTCGTGTTCCATAGAAATACCAATAGAGTGCTCCAGAATTGTCTTCACCCAATGGCTCCACACGGAGACTGTCTGCATCCAGACCCTAGGCAGAACAAGAAAAAGGGGTTTGGGGAAATGGGGAACAAAATGCACCAGGAAAAAATGAAAATGAGGATTCCAAATTTACACTCAGGCATACCTCAAATCTAAAAATTAAAAATGCCCAAGTATCACTGGGTGCAGTGACTCATGCCTGTAATCCCAGCACTTTGGGAGGCTGAGGAGGGCGAATCATGAGGTCAGGAGTTCCAGACCAGCTTGGCCAACATGGTGAAACCCTGCCTCTACTAAAAATACAAAAAATTAGCTGGGCGTAGTGGCGGGCGACCGTAGTCCCAGCTACTTGGGAAGCTGAGGCAGAAGAATCGCTTAAACCTGGGAGGTGAAGGTTGCAGTGAGCTGAGATCATGCCACCACATATCAGCCTGGGCAACAGAGAGAGACTCCATCTCAAAAATAAAAACAAAAATAAAAATAAAATAAGTAAAATAAAAATGCCCAAGTATCTTATGTAATTTTCAATCGGCCTAAGAAACAAGGATACAATGGGAAGGTGGCACCTACTTTGAGGAACAAGAGATGGAAATATTAAAATGCTCCCTATCCCCACCATTGTTCCCTTTTCTTTCTTTTTTCTTTCTTTCTTTTTTTTTTTTTTTTGAGACTGAGTCTTGCTCTGTCGCCCAGGCTGGAGTGCAGTGGCCAGATCTCAGCTCACTGCAAGCTCCGCCTCCCGGGTTGACGCCATTCTCCTGCCTCAGCCTCCGGAGTAGCTGGGACTACAGGCGCCCGCCACCTCGCCCGGCTAGTTTTTTGTATTTTTTAGTAGAGACGGGGTTTCACCGTGTTAGCCAGGATGGTCTCAATCTCCTGACCTCGTGATCCGCCCGTCTCGGCCTCCCAAAGTGCTGGGATTACAGGCTTGAGCCACCGCACCCGGCTGATTGTTCCCTTTTCACAAAAAAGAGAATCCAACAGCAATCCTGATGGACAGTTTACAGATTTGGCTGGGAGCAGTTGTTTTAATGTGAGCACACACAAAAAGAAAGACAAGTACAACCGGGTGGATCAGGCAAGGGGCAAGCTTTGCCCCATGGGATCCTCTGTGGCAGCTCCAGCATAACCTCCTGTGACCTCTCACTCCAGCTGAGCTCCAGCGACAGGGCTCCCAATTTACCTGGGGGGCTGACCTGTACTGGCCTTCCCACTGCTACTGAAGTCCTTGAGTCCTTGGCAAAGACTGTGCTAAATTACACAATGATTTTTTTATAATGTGTTCATGCACAGAGCTCAACTGAGAAGTCATCACCACATTTTTTTTTTTTTTTGAAACGGAGTCTGGCTCTATCGCCCAGGCTGGAGTGCAGTGGCGCGATCTCGGCTCACTACAAGCTCCGCCTCCCGGGTTTACGCCATTCTCCTACCTCAGCCTCCCGAGTAGCTGGGACTACAGGCGCCCGCCATCTCGCCCGGCTAGTTTTTTGTATTTTTTAGTAGAGACGGGGTTTCACCGTGTAGACCAGGATGGTCTCGATCTCCTGACCTCATGATCCACCCGTCTCGGCCTCCCAAAGTGCTGGGATTACAGGCTTGAGCCACCGTGCCCGGCCGTCATCACCACATTTAATCACTGATGATAGAACAGGATTAGAAACTGACTTCCCTACGAGTGAAAGTAATAACCCACACCCTCCCCTCGATGATATACTACTTTTTTTTTTTTTTTAAAAGATGGAGTCTCGCTCTGTTGCCTAGGCTGGAGAACAGTGGGATCTCCGTTCACTGCAAACTCCGCCTACTGGGTTCACGCCATTCTCCGGCCTCAGCCTCCTGAGCAGCTGGGACTACAGGTGCCCGCCACCATGCCTGGCTAGCTTTTTGTATTTTTAGTAGAGACGGGGTTTCACCGTGTTAGCCAGGATGGTCTCCATCTCCTGACCTCGTGATCCGCCCGCCTCAGCCTCCCAAAGTGCTGGGATTACAGGCGTAAGGCATAGCATCCGGGCCCCTCTAGGATCTAAAACAGATAACCGCACCAAAGGTGAGGAGAGAGATGGCCATAGCTTCCTTCTTCAAAACATTTTTTGTAACGTGGATGTATGCAGAGGATGAACTTCACTAGCATATATGGTTTCAGGTTCTTGGAGATTTCAGTAAATATTTCAATTATATTCAATCAAGTTTACACCCTGAGAAATAAAATTCAGTGGCTAATTTAGTTGCAGGTTTGGCTGATGGTTCTCTGGTGGTACCTATTGCAGATGGGACTCAGTGCACGTACGTAAAGGAAGATGAAACCAGACTAGAAATTAGAGCAAAATCATGTGCTTCCATAGGGATGCACATCCTGCATCTCCTTGGCTACAGCAATCATGGTTTTCTATACAGTGTTATTGGTAACGAATAGTACCAAGACTAGTACCACAAGCCAAACTCTGGCTGATATCTTTGGGTTTTACATTCTGACTGCATTTCTGATTGCTGGCTTTTCATAGCTGTAGGGAAAGGATTGCCAGTTAAGCATACCTTTAGAAGATCGAAGACATCGTCTGCATCCAGCCGGTAATCACAGAGGCGGTGCAGGATCTCCACCCGTGTGCGAAGAGGCAGGTCCTGGAAACTGGCTTCCCTCAGAGGGTTGGGCTTCCCTTCCTCGAGCTCCCAGCGGTAGTTGATGATGTCCTCTAGGTAGCTGTGGAATGTCTGAGGCCTAGACCAGGGCCCCAAACACAAAAATACATTAATATAACATATAGGATGGTTGGGAGAAGGAGAGAGACAGAGAACTCATGATCTGACAGCTGACAGGTTTTTGTTTGTTTGTTTGTTTTTTTATACAGACAGGGTCTCGCTCTGTCATCCAGGCTGGAGCATAGTGGCACGATCTCAGCTCACTGCAGTTCTCCTGGGCTCAAAAGATTCTCCCACCTCAACCTCCCAGGTACCTGGGACCACAGGCATGCACCACCACACCCAGCTAATCTTTGTATTTTTTGTAGAGACAGGGGTCTCCCTACGTTGCCCAGGCTGTTCTCAAACTCCTAGGCTCAAATGATGCGCCTGCCTTGGCTTCCCATAGTGCTGGGATTACAGGTGTGAGCTAACACACGTGGCCCAGCTGACAAATTCTGCACAGAAAGCAGAAATGAAAAACAGTAATAGGAAGTCCCTCATGAAGGTTCACCCTACTTACATGGATATTGCGTTTTGTCAACTATCAAGGAAGATAAATACATAAAGAGGGTTTTTCACAGAATAGGTTGACTTTAAAGCCCAAATAGCACATTCTGGTGGAATGGGTAAAAGCATAATCAAATGTGTAGGCTATGAAGCTGAGGCAAAAGTCTTACCCTCTGCATGTACAATTGAAGACACTACACGGTTCAGATAGTACAAAGTTGGGTTTATGACATAGGTGGCAAGAAGAAAAAAAAAAGAAACTTGTAGTTGGCCTAACCTAATTTATATTTCAGGTTAAAATAAAAAGGCGGAAACTCCTCCAGAATACAAATGGCTACACAGATATGCAACTATAATTTTATATTCTATTATACATGAACTTTAAGTTACGCTATATAACACTGCATTCTAAATTTTTTTTTCTTTGATTCTTTTTCTTTTTTTTTTAAGATGGAGTCTCCCACTGTCGCCCAGGCTAGAGTGCAGTGGCGCGATCTCAGCTCACTGCAAGCTCCGCCTCCTGGGTTCATGCCATTCTCCTGCCTCAGCCTCCCCAGTAGCTGGGACTACAGGCGCCCGCCACCACTCTCGGCTAATTTCTTTCTGTATTTTTAGTAGAGACAGGGTTTTACCGTGTTTGCCAGGACGGACTCAATCTCCTGACCTTGTGATCTGCCCACCTCGGCCTCCCAAACTGCTGGGATTACAGGTGTGAGCCACCGTGCCCGGCCTTTCTTTGATTTTTCATAGAGATGGGGTCTCACCACGTTGCCCAGGCTGGTCTTGAACTCCAGGGTTCAAGCAATCCTCCCATGTCTGTATATTAAAATTTGAAGACAGTTTTTCTACAGAGAACATTTAAGACACCTAGATGGCAATTTAAATTTTTTCTTCGGTAGAGTCTGGCAATCCTATAATCACATTAAATATATTTTTTACCATGTGAGGTCTCACTATATTGTCCACGCTGGACTCAAAACTCCTGAGCTCAAGCAATCCTCCCACCTTGGTCTCCGGAGCATCTGGACTACAAGTGCATCTTACCACATCCAGGTGCAAATGCATTTTTTTTTTTTTTTTTGAGACGGAGTCTTGCTCTGTCGCCCAGGCTGGAATGCAGTGGCATGATCTCAGCTCACTACGAGCTCCACCTCCCGGGTTCACACCATTCTCCTGCCTCAGCCTCCCAAGTAGCTGGGACTACAGGCACCCGTCACCACACCCAGCTAATTTTTTGTATTTTTAGTAGAGATGGGGTTTCACTGTTAGCCAGGATGGTCTCGATCTCCTGACCTTATGATCTGCCTGCCTCGGCCGCCCAAACTGCTGGGATTACAGGATTTTGGCCACACCTGGCTTTTTTTTTTTTTTTTTTTAATGGAGTTTTGCTCTTGTAGCCCAGGCTAGAGTGCAATGGCGTGATCTTGGCTCAACCTCTGCCTCCCGGGTGCAAGTGATTCTCCTGCCTCAGCCTCCCGAGTAGCTGGGATTACAGGTGCCCACCCCATCATGCCTGGCTAATTTTTGTATTTTTAGTAGAGACAGAGTTTCACCAATTTGGCCAGGCTAGTCTTGAACTCCTGACCTCAGGTGATCCGCTTGCCTCAGCCTCCCAGAGTGCTGGGATTACAGGTACGAGCCACTGCACCCAGCCATGCATTTTGATTAGTACCTAAATGTGCCTTGCAGTAATAACGAGCTGTTTGTTAGATGGTTATTTTACATCTCAACTATTAAGAATCAAGATCTAAATTACCTCATGCTTGATGTGAATTTTTTTTCTTATTAATAAGCAAAGAGGCCTAAAGAAGTTATTGATATCATTTTAAAATTAGGCATATACCATGTTGACATTTTAAAAGTAGGCATATACCATGTTGACTTATAATCTATGACAGTTATATTTGTAGCAAAGTGAAAGGAAATATTTGTGGGAAAAATTAAGAAGGCTTAGGCAAATAAGAAATTAAACAGTTTGCTTTTTCAAAGAGGGAAGAAACGTCTTCCCCTACTATTACTATCTCACTGGGGAAAATGTGAGTATGGCAGCTTTATCAAAATGCAGCATAATAGTTCTAGCAATCAGGGCTCTCACAAATTTCACTGGACTGCAGCATTCACATTCCGCACACAAGCACTGGCCAATAACAAGTGCTTGAACCTTGCAGGGTTTGGACTGGCCGCCCCTCTCCATTGTTTGTGAAGTTGCTGTCATCCCTTCCGGAGTGAGGAGCCGGGTAAAGAGTAGTTCAAACTCACATTAAAATAGAGACAGCACTGTAACGGTGAATTTGAAAATGAAAAAGTTTGGCCGGTCGTGGTGGCTCACACCTGTAATCCCAGCACTTTGCGAGGCCAACATGGAGAAACCCCGTCTCTACCAAAAATACAAAATTAGCTGGTTGTGGTGGCACATGCCTGTAATCCCAGGTACTCGGGAAAGCTGAGGCAGGAGAATCGCTTGAACCCAGGAGGCAGAGGCTGTGGTGAGCCAAAATCACGCCATCGCACTCCAGCCTGGGCAACAAGAAACGCCATCTCCCCAAAAAAAAAAAAGAAAATGAAAAAGTTTTTTTTTAAAAACTGCTTTTTTAGTAGCCAGAAGTGTGAAGAAGGCAATTATCCTTTGGCAATAAATCTCTATCTACCGCATGCTTTCGAGAATTTCTAATGTACACCAAGTTCCCCAAACACTAAAGTCTGTTTTTTCCTGCAATAAAACAAAACATAGAATCTGAAATCTGTATCATTTCACCAGAACAGCAGCTTCACTTGAGGATGTGCAGAAGATGCTGGGCCAGGGAGCGAGACCTTTCTTACTCCAATGTGAGGCTGAGAAAGTACAGGCACACCAGCCCAACAGACACTGCCTGTGAATCCACAGTGCTGCTCCTTTAGCCTCCAATCTGTCTGGAAGCCTTACTTGTCTCAAACAATTCCATGTTTGAGATTCCTTCCCAACAGGCCTATTGTCCTACTCAGTTTAAATTATATCACTTTTGCTAAAAGCTTTAAGGCATCTATCTCCATGCCACCTTACCTAGGAGACACCTGAGGGCCTATAATCCAAGACAATTCCATTTCCTTATATGTAGATCAACCTTCTCCTAGAAATCCACGTCTCCTTTTAAACATCCGAAAGTGAAAGGGGGAAAAGCTCTTGAAGGCAAAGGTATTAGCTAAGGGTGATCTGAAATAAAAAGGCTTCGGGAAGCTGAAAATCAGGCTAATTCTTTTCATTTAGTGGTTCTTCATCTTCCACAGGACAGAAAACACTTAGGAATTTGATAAAGACTGCATACTTTCTCCCCCAGAAAAATGAGCACACAATTTTGCATGTACTTCCAGGTTTTACTACTTAAAGGAAAAAGAGGCCGGGCACAGCAGCTCACGCCTGTAATCCCAGCACTTTGGGAGGCCGAGGTGGGCAGATCACTTGAGGGCAGGAGTTTGAGACCAGCCTGGCCAACATAGGGAAAGCCTGTCTCTACCAAAACTATGAAAATTAGTCAGGCATGGTGGTACGCGCCTGTAATCCCAGCTACTCGGGAGGCTGAGGCAGGAGAATCACTTGTACTTGGGAGGAAGAGGTTGCAGTGAGCTGAGACTGCACCACTGCACTCCAGCCTGGGCGACAGAGCAAGACTCTGTCTCAAAAAAAAAAATAAATAAATAAAAATAAAAATAAAATAAAATAAAAAATAAAATAAAATAAAGGAAAGGAAAAAGAGAACAGTGGCACTGTGCTGCTAAAAACTAATGTGTACATATACATATATATATTTTTTTTGAGGCAGAGTCTCGCTCTGTCGCCTGGACTGGAGTGCAGTGGCCGGATCTCAGCTCACTGCAAGCTCCACCTCCCGGGTTTACGCCATTCTCCTGCCTCAGCCTCCCGAGGAGCTGGGACTACAGGTGCCCGCCACCTCGCCCGGCTAGTTTTTGTATTTTTTTTAGTAGACACGGGGTTTCACCATGTTAGGCAGGATGGTCTCGATCTCCTGACCTCGTGATCCGCCCGTCTCGGCCTCCCAAAGTGCTGGGATTACAGGCTTGAGCCACCGCGCCCGGCCATATTTTTAAGCTTCTCAAGTTTAGATTACCTGGAACATTCATTCACTTACTCATCCATTCATCTCAGTGCAGTTCCCTCTTAATGACTTAGTAACTCTCATCATTCTGAAATTATCTTGAACTATAATAAAACATTTCATTTAAATATAGTAATGCAAAGATCAAACCAAACGGAATTTCTCAGAACAGCAAGGTCTGTTTTATTTCTTGTCTAGGAAAAGTTCCAAATACTATTAAATGACCCATTTTCGCATTAATTTTCCATCCTACAAAACAGCAGTAAAGACCACTGGCTATTATTCAGCCTCCTGTGAGGGAAGAGATGAGACTGGCTCTTAATTACCTCTTTTCTTTTCCCCCTGTGGGCGACGGAGTAAGAGAGAGTGAAAATAAGAATGAGTCAACAACCTTTCCAAATTCTTAAAGTTAGCCATTTCTTAGAGGCCCAGCAGAGAATTTCTCAGCTCGCTCCAGACAGAACGAGCTTCTACTGCTGAGACCAAGGATGGCACGACCTGATTCAAGTGTTCCAGCAGAAGCCTCTGCCGGCTGGAACTGGTAGAATTCCTCACTGTGCAGGACAATACATTTTCAATATCTGTACCCTGTTTAGGGAGATCACAAGAAGAAGGCTCTTAAGTCGTTTGAGGCATGTGTTAGGGACATGAAAGGGCAGCCATGGTCTCTCTACAGGGGAGCAATAAGGGTATGGCACCAGGCTTCCCAGAATGGAGATAAGATGAAAAATCAAACTGCGTTCTCCTACTTGCTACAATTTGTGAAGCAAATGAAATACATGTACACACAGGCCACATACGATATGAGTACTGGATTGAGATAAATATTCTGGTTCTAGTAGTAAAGCAGCAAGTAAAAGATTCTGTACCAATACTTGATAAAGCATCTATTCTCGAAGCTTATAAGACCAGGCCAAGGTCGGGCGCAGTGGTTCACGCCTGTAATCCCAGCACTTTGGGAGGCCAAGATGGGCAGATCACGAGGTCAGGAGATCGAGACCATCCTGGCTAACATGGTAAAACCCCATCTCTACTAAAAATACAAAAAAAAAAAAAAAAAAGCCGGGCGAGGTGGCGGGCGCCTGTAGTCCCAGCTACTCGGGAGGCTGAGGCAGGAGAATGGCACGAACCTGGGAGGCAGAGCTTGCAGTGAGTGGAGATCGAGCCACTGCACTGCAGCCTGGGCAACAGAGCCAGACTCTGTCTCAAAAAAAAAAAAAAAAAAAAAAAAAAAAAAAAAAAAAAAAGAAAAAGAAAAAGAAAAAGAAAAAAAGAAAAGAAGGGAAGGTAGATGGAACACATCAACTGATGCATTCATCACCAGGGCAAAATAATTAAAATAACAGTTCTTCTTCCCTAGGGCTGTAGAATAGCTACTATATTCAACATACTAAAATCAACATGAGAGCCAACGTAAGTTAAAATCATGGCTATTTCAAATTAAAGGAAAATACGGTTAAGTCAAAATCTATGCAAAACATTATCTTTGCCTAGAGAAACATGTATATAATACACATTCTTACATGTGTTTATGAATGTTTATGCTGGGTAACCAAGAAAGTGAATAAACCCCAAATTTATCTCTAAAATGATAAAGGCTTTTTTTTAATGGAACTTAAATACTGTACAGATGAAGTGAGAAGTCTCAAGTATCATGTATAAGGCATGAAGAGGTACAATAAAAATTCTGAATAGCTCTGGATAATTTAAGGATATACAGTTTGCTCTACAACTGCTAAACACACACACACACACACACACACACACACACACACACACACACGAACAAGAAGCCAATAGTGGAAATAAAGTGATACACTTTAAAAAAATTCATGTGCCTAAAAGAAAGCATTGAAGGACCAACAAAGGAACAAAAAGCAGAAAGCAGCAGAGAAGTTTTTCAACCTTAGCCACTTGGGAAATGCATGCCAGAACCACAATGAGGTACCACCTCATGTCCACTATAATGGTGGACGTCAAGAAACATAGAGTGACAAGTGCTGACCAGGATGCAGAGACACGGAGTCCTCACACACGGCTGGTGGGAAGGCTAAGTGGTGCAGCTGCTGCAGAAGTTTCGCCAAGTTGCACTGAACTACCAACTGGTCCAGCCACTCCAACTCCTAGACGTACACCCCAGAGAAAGGAAAACACACATCCACACAAAAACTTGCACACAAATGTTCAAAGCGGCAGAATTCATAAGAGCCAAAAAGTAAAACCTGCATACATGCCCATGAACTGAAGAATAAAGTGTGTATCCACACAATGAAGTATTATTTGACCATAAAAAGGAATGAAGTACTGGTTCACGCTACAACATGGTTAAAACTTCAAAAATAGCTCTAAGTCAAAAAAACCACATACAAAAGGACACTTTCCATATGGCTCCAGTCACAAGATGGGCCTACAACATTGAAACCTGTGGAGACAGTAAGGAGAATAGTGATGCTGGGAACTGGGGTGGGGAGAAACAGGGAATGATTGCTAATGGGTACAAAGTGCCTGCTGTAGGGTAATGGAAGTATTCTGCAATTAGATAGTGGTGATGGTTGCACAATTTTGTGAATACATAAAAACCAATGAATTGTACACTTTAAAAAAACATAAGGAGGCCCAGCGTGGTGGCTCATGCCTGTAATCTCAGCACTTTGGAAGGCTGAGGAGGACAGATCACGACATCAGGAATTTGAGACCAGCCTGGCCAATATGGTGAAACCCTGTCTCTACTAAGAATACAAAAAAAAAAAAAAAAAAAATTTGGCCAGGTATAGTGGCAGTCACCTGTAATCCCAGCTACTCGGGAGGCTAAGGCAGGAGAATCGTTTGAACCTGGGAGGTGGAGGTTGCAGTGAGCTGAGATCATACTATTGCACTCCAGTCTGGGCAACAGAGTGAGACACCATCTCAATAAATAAATAAATAAACAAATAAATAAATAGATAGATAGATATAGATAGATAGATAGACAGACAGATTAAAAGGACAGAAAATGATCTAGCAGGCAGAGTGAGCATGAGAAAGCTGAGGATTAACATGAGACAAAGCAGATGTCCACCTTAATCCCAGCTACTTGGAAGTAGAGGCAGAGGCAGGAGAATCATTTGAACCCGGGAGGTGGAGGTTGCAGTGAGTCAAGATCAAGCCATTGCACTCAAACCTGGGAGACAAGAGCGAGCGAGACTTCTCTCAAAAAAAAAAATTAAATTAAATGAAAAACTAAATATACGATGTTGATGAATTACGGTTTAAGAGTGTAAGCCACAGGACAGTGGGGAAAGACCATACTGAAGCAAAAATCAGTTTGCATTCTATAGAGAGCACTCTACTAAAGATGTACTGACGAAAGGAAAAACATTTTAGCAGTAAGTATCATCATCATGAGTATTTAATGAAAAATATTTTTACGCTGCTTAAACCGTAGCTCAAAATACAGTTTGATTCAATCGCAGCTTTACTTTGACAGTGAAGAGCAAACCAGAAGTTCCTATTTTCCACCCAGCGCTCATTTTGCCAGGCTACTTCCCAATGGAAAACAAAGGTGCTGAAAGAGCCACTAAATTCCTATTTTTTATTGACACAGGACCATAAAACTCACTGACCAGATTTGCAGTTCCACAGATAATATAGAAGAAAAAGTATGTAGTGTTGCAAAGAATGTTAGTATCAAATCAAAACTCTGCTTAAGTTTTATATTGAAAGAGAAAGGCAAAGATTGGTCAGAAATGAAGAATCCAGTTTTCACCATTGAGCTGAAAACCAGAACGTGAGCAATGCCTTAGATTAGTGACCTTCCAGTGAAGTCCTGGAACAGCAGCGTGCAACATCAGCACCACCCAGAACTTGCACAGAATGCAAATTCCCAGGCCCCACCCAAGCCTACCGAATTAAACGCGGGTGCGGCCCAGTGATACGTGTTTTAACCACCCTCGGGTGATTGTGCTGTAAGGTTGGACAATCACCACCTTCCAGGTTATCGCTTGTGCTTATTCACACCTTCTGTCTTCTTCCTGCTTACCAGGTCTAATAACTTTCCTGAATTGCGACAAGCTTTCTCTTGATCTTCTTTGTACGTTTTCCACATATATGTATCCTTATTTGGTTCTCCTTGCCTTACACTTAAAAGAATATGTCATTGGTGTATACGCTTCTGTGACTCGCATTATTTGCCTAACATTCTTTCTTACGGCCTAGTTTTCCTGGGAGAATGCACAGCTGTGGTAAGGCCTGCCCTCAGCTCCTCAGGGCCACCCGTGTTCCCAGCCACGTGGGCTTTCCCAGTGGCTGCTGCTTCATCCAAGCCGCAAGGGGTGTCTCCACAGTGTGGCAGTGAACACGAGCATGTGCCTGACATGCCCCCAGTGCCATGTCACATACGGGAACACAGGGCTCCCAGCATCATGGTGGCCTCCTCGGAATCCAGCTGCCATGCCCCATACCCAGTAAAATACCACTTTATTTTGGCAACAAAATGAACAAATTCCTGAAAATCATTTGAATTGAGACTTTATTCTCAGTGTCTCTCAGGCTTATACCAGTTTTGTTTTGCCTTCGTTTCCTCAGGTAAACAAACTATACTCGATGATGAGGTTCCTTTTATGTCTAAGTTGTTGACTACGAACTGCAGATTGATCAGATTGATCTAGGATTTAAAAACCCTTTTAGGCCGGGCGCGGTGGCTCAAGCCTCTAATCCCAGCACTTTGGGAGGCCGAGACGGGTGGATCGCGAGGTCAGGAGATGGAGACCAACCTAGCTAACACGGCGAAACCCCGTCTCTACTAAAAAATACAAAAAACTAGCCGGGCGAGTTGGCGGGCGCCTGTAGTCCCAGCTACTTGGGAGGCTGAGGCAGGAGAATGGCGTAAACCCGGGAGGCGGAGCTTGCAGTGAGCTGAGATCCGGCCACTGCACTCCAGCCTGGGCGACAGAGCGAGACTCCGTCTCAAAAACAAACAAACAAACAAACAAACAAACAAAAAAACAAAAAAACAAACCCTTTTAGATGGGCACGGTGGTGCCTGCCTGTCATCCCAGCTACTTAGGAGGCTGAGGAGAGAGGACGGCTTGAGCCCAGGATTTGGAGGCTGCAGTCAGCTATGACTGCGCCACAGCACTCAAGACTGCGCCAAAGAGTGAGATCTCGTCTTCAAAACAAAAACAAAACAAATAAAACCCACGTTTTAAAGCAGAGGTCCACAGAAATATCTGATTTCTACTGAAATCATATAGATACTGCAGGTATTTCCAAATAGCACTTATGCTCACTGACACCTGAAGATAGTCATTTTAGGAAATTAGCTCTGCTGTTAGATGAATAAAACACTGTATCAAAAATTTCATTCTTCAATACTTCATTTTTTTTTTTTCTTTTTTTGAGACAGGGTCTCACTCTGCTACCCAGGATGGAGTGCAGTGGCACAATCTCCACTGCAGCCTCCGCCTCCTGGGTTCAATCGATTCTCCTGCCTCAGCCTCCCGAGTACCTGGGACTATAGGTGTGTGCCACCGTACCCCACTAATGTTTGTATAATACTTTTTGTAGGACCGGGGTTTCACATTTTGCCCAGGCTGGTCTCTAACTCCTGAGCTCAAGTGAGCGGCCTGCCTCAGCCTCCCAAAAGTGTTGAGATTACAGGCGTGAGCCACCACGCCCAGACAATACTTTACTATTTTTCAGTATAATTGGGTTTGGGTGTAATCTTATTTTATGATTTCAAAACATTATTTTAGATGGGGTTCACAGGCTTCCTTAGTGTGCCAAAGAGTTAAAAATCCCGCGTTCAAGGAAAACCACTTTACTTACCACTTTTCTTCTATATTTCTCATTTACAGCATGGGGCTGTAGTTAGGAGCTGGAGGTCTAGGAGACAGATCTGTACCGTCTCAATTACCGGCTGTGTAACCTTGGGCAATTTATTTAACCTCTCTGTGCCTCAAATTCCTCATCCTTGACGGAAGGATGGGAGAGAACTTTCTATAAGAGGGCTGTCGGAAGGATTGAGTGTTCTTGAGAAGCAGTTGGCAGCGTCCAGGACACAGAACATGCTGGCTAGTATCATTTCCAAGAGTAGATAGTGTTATGCTGTCCTCTAAGTGCAAAAACCTCAGGTTGGAGAGTACAGTTGAAAGAAAATGTGGCCTCCGTATTTCAGTTTTAAAGATTAGATTGAGTCAGTGGAATTGGAATAGTAACTAGCTTCCTAAATACAGGAGTTGGAAAATTATAGCCTGAGGGCCAAATCTGGCCTGATGTCCTTTTTGTTGAGACACACTTTCATTTTGTCGCAGAGGCTGGAGTGTCGTGGTGTGATCTCGGCTCACTGCAACCTCCGCCTTCCGGGTTCAAGCAATTCTCATGCCTCAGTCTACCGAGTAGCTAAGACTACAGGTGAGTACCACTACACCCGGCTAATTTTTGAAGTTTTAGTAGAGATGTGGTCTCGAACTCCTGACCTCAAGTGATCTGCCCACCTCGGCCTCCCAAAGTGCTGGGATTACAGGCGTGAGACGTTGCACCAGACCCCCTTTAAAAACAAAACAAACAAAAAAGAGCCTGTAATTATGCTTTTTATATTTTTTAATGGCTGGGGAAAAAACAAACAAACAAACAAACAAACAAACAGAAAAACAGTCTTTCCTGGCAGGTGAAAATGATATAAAAGTCAAACCTCAGCGGTTAGAAAGTTCTAATAAAACACAGTCACTATTAGTTTTTCTGTATCACCTATGGCTGCTTTCATAGTGACAGAGCTGGGTAGCTGCAACACAGGGCCTAAAATACGACGTGGGTGTGCGCCTGGAATACTAGTTACTCAGGAGGCTGAGGCAGGAGGACTGCTTGAATCTAGACGTTCGAGGCTGCAATGAGTTACGACTGACCCAGTGCACTCCAGCCTGGGGAACAGAGTGAGACTCTGCTGGGAGTGAGGGCCTACAATAGTCACGCATTGCTTAACAGAAGGGATATGTTCTGAGAAATGCATGGTTAGGTGATTTTGTTGCTGTGGAAACATCATAGTGTATTGAAATACACCTAGATGGTACAGCCTACCACACCTAGACTAGACAGCACAGCCCACTGCTCCTAGGTTACACCCCGATACTGCAGCTGACTGTACTGAATACGGTAAGCCACCGTAATGGAATGTTAAGGATTTGTGGATTCAGACACATTTAAACACAGAAAAGGCACAGCAAGGACATGGTACAAAAGATTTTAAAAATGGTACATCTGTATAAAGCACGTGTCATGAGTGCAGCCTGCGGAACTAAACCTGCTGTGGGTGAATCAGTAACTGAGTAGTAAATGAATGTGAAGGCTTGGTACATTGGTACATGACTGTACTTCACTATAAACTTTCTAAATGCTGTAAACTTAGGCTATACTATGTTTGTTTTAAAAAAATCCTTTTCTTCAATAATATCTTTAGCTTACTATGACATTTAAAAATTTCGAACTTTTAACTTTTTTTTTTTTTTAGACGTAGTCTCGCTCTGTCGCCCAGGCTGGAGTGCAGTGGCCGGATTTCAGCTCATTGCAAGCTACGCCTCCCAGGTTCACGCCATTCTCCTGCCTCAGCCTCCCGAGTAGCTGGGACTACAGGCGCCCGCCACCTCGCCTGGCTAGTTTTTTGTATTTTTTAGTAGAGACGGGGTTTCACTGTGTTAGCCAGGATGGTCTCGATCTCCTGACCTCGTGATCCGCCCATCTCGGCCTTCCAAAGTGCTGGGATTACAGGTGTAAGCCACCACACCCGGCCAACTTTTAACTTTTTGATTCTTTTGTAATAACAGCTTAAACATTTTTTAGAGCTATATAAAAATATTTTTTCTTTTTTTTCTTTTCCTGCTCTGTAGCCCTAGCTAGAGTGCAGTAAGGACCATAGCTCACTGCAGCCTCCAACTCCTGATCTTCCCACCTCAGCCTCCCTAGTAGCTTAGACCCCAGGCATGCACCACCATGTCCAGCTAATTATTTTATTTTTATTTTTTAGTAGAGACGGGGTCTTGTTATGTTGCCCAGCTAATTCGTTTTATTTTTTAGTAGAGATGGAGTCTTGCTATGTTGCCCAGGCTGGTCTCGACCTCCTGGCCTCAAAATGTCCTCTCACCTCATCCTCCCAGAGTGCTGGGATTATAGGCATGAGCCACTGTATGGCAGCCTTCTTTATATCCTTATTCTATAAGCTGTTTTCTATCATTGAAATTTTTTATTTTTTACATTTGATCTTTTTTGTTCAAAATGAAGACAAAAACACACACATCAGCCTAGGCCTACACAGGGTCAGGATCATCAATATTACGGTCTTCTGCCTCGACTTCTTGTCCCACTGGAACGTCTTCAGGGCAGTAACATGCATGGTGCTGTCATCTCCTATAACAATGCCTTCTTCTGGAATCTCTTCTGAAGGACCTGCCTGAGGCTGTTGTGTATTATAGACAAAACAGCTAGGCCAGCCTTGGTGGCTCACACATGTCATCTCAGCACTTTGGGAGGCTGAGGCAGGCAGATCACTTGTGGTCAGGAGTTCAAAACCATCCTGGCCAACATGGTGAAACCTTATCTCTACCCCAAAATAAAGAAATTAGATGGGCCTGGTGGTACACGCCTGGAGTCCCAGCTACTTGTGAGGCTGAAGTGGGAGGATCGTTTGAACCCAGGAGGTGGAGGTTGCAGGGAGTCAAGGCTATACCACTACATTCCAGCCTGGATGCCAGAGACCCCGTCTTAAAAAACCTAAACGAAACTAGAAGGAATACACTCTAAAATAATGATTAAAAGTACGGCATAGTAAATACAGAAACCAGTAAGAGTTGTTTACTGTTAAGTATGACATAGTGTACATGACTGTATGTGCTAGGTCTTTATGTGACTGGTAATACACTAGGTTTGTTTACACCAGCATCACAACCATGTGAGTAATGCATGTGCATGTTACAAGGGCAACGATGTCTCTAGGGGACAAGAATATTCATCTCTATCACAACCTCGTGTGACCACTGTCGTATATGAGGTCTGCCACTGAACAAAATGACATTACGTGATGCACGCCTGTATTGACTATCTGGCCCTTTACAGAAAACATTTGCTGGCCCCTGTTCTAAAACATGCAAACCACAATGGAAAAGGATACGGGAAGTTGCTTGAGTCAAAACCTGTTTTCTGCCGAGCCTTTGGAGGAACTAGGCATAGTGTTTCTATACATGATGATTACTCTCATTAATCATTTCATTTAATCCTCATAATAACTGAATACTGTCATTAATTCCATTTTACACATGAGGCAAATTATGCATTAAGAAATTAAGTTCCTTTTTTTTTTTTTTTTTTTGAGATGGAGTCTCTCTGTCGCCCAGGCTGGAGTGCAATGGAGCAATCTCAGCTCACTGCAACCTCTGCCTCCCGGGTTGAAGCAATCTTCCCACCTCAGCCTCCTGAGTAGCTGGGACTACAGGTGTGCACCACCACACCTGGCTAATTTTTGTATATTTAGTAGAGACGGGGTTTTACCACGTTGGCCAGACTGCTCTCGAACTCCTGACCTCAAGTGAACTGTCAGTCTCGGCCTCCCAAAGTGCTGGGACTACAGGCATGAGCCACCGCGCCCAGCTGAAATCAAGTAACTTTTTTAGCGGCATATAACAGCTTAGTTTTGGAGGCATAACAAGTAAACATTTACTGATCCAAATTTCTCTTTCTTCAGAATGAGATCAAAATAGAACTGCAGGCAAGAACGAGTGTCCGTTCACAGTAGCTGCGTGTGGGAGCTCACTGGCTGGACAGCGTAACCATCACTTTAGGCAATTCCCTTCAGGGAAAAAAGTCAAATAGACTGTAGTGTTCTTTCCTGTCTGGGTTCTCCATTACACAGGTGTGTTCAGTTTGTGAAAATTCATTGAGCTGTAGAATTAGGAAATGAGCACTCTTCTATGTTTCTGTGTGTTTGTGTGTGTGTGTGTGTGCATATTATACATGAGTAATAAGTTTCAAGATGACTGCTGTCACCTGGTACCTTGATCATACCCCTGTAAACCGTCTTGAGCTAAATACACCCAGTCGTAGTTTGCCCAGGTTCCTGACCCATAGAAATTGTAAGATTACAAATTTTTGTAGTTTTAAGTTGCTAAGTTTTAGGGTAATTTGTTACTTAACAGTGGATAACTAATACAGTCTAAAGTAGACACGAATATTAACACTGAAAAGAGAGACAGATAATAATCCTAGAAAGACAAAAAAATATTAACTTAAGAAAAAAACCAACGTCAATAAACTGCAAATTAAAGACAGATATAGGGATACGGTATTCTATTATTTAATAAATACTTGTAGGGGCAAGGCACAGTGGCTCACACCTGTAATTCCAGCACTATGAGAGGCCAAGGCAGCAGGATCACTTGAGACCAGGAGTTCAAGACCAGCCAGGGGAACACAGACTTTGTCTCTACAAAAAATTGTTAAAAATCAGCTGGGAATGGTGGCGTGGTCCTGTACTGAGCTACTCAGGAGGCTGAGGTGGGAGGACTGCTAGAGCCCAGGAGGTCGAGGCTACAGTGAGACAGGATCCTGCTACTGTACTCCAGCCTGGGTGAAAGAGCAAGATCCTGTCCAAAAAAAGAAAGAAAGAAAGAAAGAAAGACTATATTGCAGAGATGTCAATTTTGCCCAAATTTCTTCAGAAGTTTATTTGATTCTAGTTAGAATGATTAGATAAGCGGATTTCTTAAAGAACATGACATAACTTTGTAACCGCCATGTGGAAGAACAAACAAGCAGAATTAGTTAAGACCAATTTTAAACAGAAGGATGAATTAGAGGGATGAACTCTGCCATCGAGGAATATCCTATGAGAGAAAACAGCCCATATATGAAGGCTCAGTTCACAAGTCACTTTCTTACCCCAGGTTATATGCTTTGTTAATATGTGGTATTTTTATTTCTAAGCACTTACTACTGTAATTACATAACTGGCAAGTATATAATCAGTACTGTAATCATTAGTGGACCTCCCTGTCAGAACGGTGAGCTCTAAGAGACCTGGTGAGTGTTTGTGCCGCCAGTACCTACTAGTCTGTTTACAGAGGGCTCACAAGGATCACGCAAGCAGACACTCTCATGCAGTGATCATTTAAGGCTAAAACACAACCACCTCTGCGACAGGGAGCCTGGTAAAAACCTTTAAGCCTTGCTTAAAATGAAGATCTTAAATGGGCATATCTTTTGACTGAGTGAAGCACTTCCAGGAACCTGGTGAATTTTGAACAAAGCTATGCATTATAATGTTTATAACTGCTAAAAGCTAGACGTAACTGTCAGCTATCAGACTGGATTATTTGACAATGACATTTAGAGAAAATGTGGTTACAAGAAAACTGATTGCTATAATGAAAAAAAATTCCAGGTTATGAAAATGTGGAATTAAACACAAGGTATGAATCTAACAGTGCTTAAAAAATACAAACTCCCAAGTCTGCATCCTAAATAGAGAACGGAAGAAAATATTCTGAGGTATACTTTATGTGTATTTGTATTTATAAATACAACCTGGGTATCCTAGGGGGAAAAGTCGTTATACTGAGTGCAGAAGCAGTGAGTCTCCCCTAGGGAACGCAGACTTCCACCCTGAGAAAAACAGCACTGACATCTCTTTCTTCCCTTGTATACAACTTTATTGCTCATTAACAACAAGCATCATTTCCCAGCCCTAACAGACTGAATTCATTAGAACAGAAATATTGGATACTGGCTGGGCACAGTGGCTCACGCCTGTAATCTCAGCACTTTGGGAGGCCGAGGCGGGCGGATCACGAGCTCAGGAGATCGAGACCATCCTGGCTAACACGGTGAAACCCTGTCTCTACTAAAAATACAAAAAATCAGCCGGGCGTAGTGTCGGGCACCTGTAGTCCCTGCTGAGGCAGGCGAATGGTGTGAACCCGGGAGGCGGAGCTTGCAGTGAGCCGAGATTGCACCACCGCACTCCAGCCTGGGTGACAGTGCGAGACAAGATCTCCAAAAAAAAAAAAAAAAAAAAAAAAAAAAATTCATACCATAAACCATAACAACTTAAACCCCCTACATGGCACCAGAGGGCAAGAGCCTGGGAAACCCATTGCATCTCACCTTTTTGTGAGCTTGCCCTGTAGTTCTGTCCTACATAGACTCGTAGCAAAGACATGTGTATTAAGATCAAAACAGGACGTCCTATTAGGACTCTCCTTTATTTGTCATGCATCACATTTTGCTCAAAGTCTCTACACGTCTCAAAGGCACTGGAGAGCTGTTTACACCTTGCCGTTAAGGGGTAAGGGTGCTTCAGCTGCAAGTTCATTACATCACCGCTGCTGGCTATGTAACCAACAGAAGCTACTCAAATGACAGAAACGTAATAAAAACTAGTTTTGATTTCTTAGGCAATACTTTACCAATACTGCAAACAAAATCAGAAAAAGGCAAATATAAGAAGAAGGAATTCTACACTAGTCGACTTCAATAACTGGAAAGACTGGGAAGGTGGTTCAGATGAAGACAGGTCTAATTTTGATCGTTTCTCTGAGATGATGAACAACATGGGTGGTGATGAGAATGTAGATTTACCAGAAGTAGATGGAGCAGATGATGATTCACAAGACAGTGATGATGCAAAAATGCCAATTCTGGAGTAAGGAATATTGTCATCACCTGGATTTTGAGAAAGAAAAATAACTTCTCTGCAAGATTTCATAATTGAGAGAATTCCTGAGTTGACAGCTCTAAAGGCAGATGCTGTATTTGCCTACTTTAACTCATTTTTCAACCTGTTTGTTTTTTAAAAGGCTTCACTAAGGGTTGATATGTACCATTGTATGGGGCAATTTTAAGTCAGCTAAGGCAATAACCTTATGCATGAACATTTCCCACTTTCATGAAGCTGTTGAGGTCCTAGGCAATTGATGTAGCTGTTGTGATAAATAAAAACATCTCACCTAAGTCTCCTTTTCTTCATAACACAGATACTGACATGATAGGAAGCTCCCAGCTTAGGGAAAGAGAACTAAATTTTAGATCATAGAACATGGATTCAAAAGTGGCTGGAACAAATTGGCTGACACCTTACTGGTAACCTGCTATTCGTGTTATCCTTCAGGATTGTTCCACTAACATTTATTTTTCAAAAAAATTACTTCACATTATTCTACGTAAGTGTTCATTTGTCAGTGTTCCAGGTGTATCTTAGCTATAACCAGAGAATGTCCTAACTTAGATGGTTTTTGAAGCCTATACATTTGGTATTGTTTGACCCTTAAGCTCTTACATCTCAGCATGGAGGACGAAGAAAGCTGTATATTGCTGGTTGAGAGTCTGTACATTTAGACCAGATTTGTATTTGCACTGTCGAGTATGGCAAATGAGTGAAAAATGTTTCATACACTATTGGATTTTTTATTTCTTTTTTTGATTCAGTTTATACCAGGGCTGAAAACCTCAATTTATGTTCATGATAGTGGGGATTGTTTAAAAAGTCTACATTCTTTCTAATAAACTGTTGGAAGACTTCAAAAAAAAAGAAATTCTACACTAAAATATGTTAGCTGGGGTATCCAAGAGTAAGCCATAGGGATTCGTGAGAATGAAATAAACTCAAAGATGATAGAATAAAAACTCAACTGTGGAATGAGCCAAACACAGCCTGGGAACTCACATGTACGTCTTCCATCTACACTGTTCCGTGATGGCTAAGGATCGGTTCCGGTTTGTCACAGGAGACAGGAAACATCACTATGGCTGGTTAATTAGTTCTCCGCGCAGGAAATGCTTAGAAAGGGCCAGGCGCGGTGGCTCAAGCCTGTAATCCCAGCACTTTGGGAGGCCGAGACGGGAGGATCACGAGGTCAGGAGATCGAGGCCATCTTGGCTAACACGGTGAAACCCCGTCTCTACTAAAAAATACAAAAAAAAAAAAACACAAAAAAACAAACAAACAAAAAAAACAACTAGCTGGGCGAGGTGGCGGGCACCTGTAGTCCCAGCTACTAGGGAGGCTGAGGCAGAAGAATGGCATGAACCCGGGAGGCGGAGCTTGCAGGGAGCTGAGATCTGGTCACTGCATTCCAGCCTGGGCGACTGAGCAAGACTCCATCTCAAAGAAAAAAAAAAAGAAAAGAAATGCTTAGAAAGATCAGAATTACTCACGTGATATCTCTTCGTTGATAGCAGCCCTGAAGCAGGCAGGCAATCAGGTCACTGATAAACTCCACATCATCTCTGTGAAGAGCGGCTTCTAACTCCTGAGGGAGGGAGAGAGGGAAGTTGAGAAATCAGACAGACAGAGATTTCTTAAAATATACCGCCCCTCCCTACCGCCAGCACAAGCCCCAAAAACTGAAAGGTCCCAGTAGCGGAAGGACTTGCCAGAGATCAGGTCTGCCCTTCCTTCTGGCTACTGTGAGAAGAGCAACCAGATTCCACGTTTTCGTTTTCCTGGGGTTTTATTTCTCCCACTACTCCCTCCCCAGCCCCATTCCTCTTACCTGCACATGAGAAGAAACACACGTAACTCTTTTTGATAAATCAATTCTAGCTGCATAATTAAAGAGCTTAACTCTCTGATTATACATAATCGAGTATAAATACAAACGTGCTGTACTGCTTTCTATTTTAATCGCAAAAGAGAGGAAAGGAGCGCTCATGTAATTGTTTATCAAGTATTTGTCATTCACTTAATGTTCTCAAGAGATAAACCATCTGCAACAGCTTTAAAGAACCACTATATTTTGAACGGCAAGTGTTAGTAAGCGCTAACGAGAATTTTTATTTTGGGACGCCACCCCTACATGGCTGATGAAAGGTGATTGCGAGAACCAAGGCTAATCTTACATCGTTAAACAGAATGAGGTAACGTCTGTGTGAATGTCTTTGCTTTCCTTGGGGTTCAGCTTGCCTCGACACGGTATTCCAACAAGGAATTGTTTGGAAAGGGGCCACTGGACAAAAAGTGGTGGTGGGGAACTTTAGGAGATCCTATTTCCCTTCTCAACAACCCTGAAATAAGCAGGTATTTTCTTAGATGACAGAGTATTTTCTAGGTCATCAGGTCTCATATTAGAAAAGTCTGCCCACATTCTTTCAACCAGGATGCAATCTTCTGCATGCAAATCATTTCCCAAGAGTCTGCTCCCTATGGTTTGACTTGCTCATAACCAGATCAATAATCCCCAGAAAAACCAAACTTTTGACAATCTTATTAATGGTTCTGAAAAGTACGAGATGTGCATAAGATGCAAGTTCTGATTTTAACGCAATTACATGGTAGCAGACACAAAACAGGGTAGTTTGCTTCTCATATAGAAATAATATGGCTCTGGCCAGGCATGGTAGCTCACTTGAGGTCAAGAGATCGAGACCAGCCTGGCCAACATGGTCAAACCCTGTCTCTACTACAAATACAAAAATTAGCCAGGTGCGGTGGCATGCACCTGTGATCCCAGCTACTGAGGCTGAGACACAAGAATCGCTTGAACCCAGGAGGCGGCGATTGAAGTGAAATGAGATCATGCCAGCGTACTCCAGCCTGGGTGACAGAGTGAGACACTGTCTCAAACAAACAAAAAACACAAACCAATCAGTACCGGCAGGTACAGAAAGCACGCTATGGGAGCTGAGAAGAAAAAGGGTTACTTCTGCTGTGGAAGCCTGGGAGATTTCGTGAGATGGGAATTGTGACTGAGTGACAATGGGGAGAGAGGCAGGGCATGACCAGGTGCAGGAGGATATTAGGTTCAGTTTAACTATTCTGTAGATTATGTGGAGGGGAGTAATGTGAGCTGAGATTGACAGGCAATCCTGAATACCCAGCTAATGAGTTTGGCCTTTCTTCGGGAGACAATGGAGATCCACCTCAGTTTACTTTCTATAGAGGAGAGGCAAAGTGAGACTAATCTAGCTGGTGTGTGTATACAAGGAATTCTAGTGGTGGAGGGTGGGAGGGGAGATGTTAGCCCAAGCAGCAGCGCAGGAGGAAGGTTCTGAAGGACTTACTAAATGAGAGAAAGGAGAAACAGGAATTCAAGATCTGCCAGAAGTAAAGGCCAGCCGAGGCGACGGAAGACTTGATCGGCTCATGTTTTAAGGTGGGCACTGGGCAAGCCTCCCAGTGACTTATAACAGAAGCGAAATCCTCAAAGCAAAAAGTCCCAGGCCATCTCATTTGATAGGAAGTCAGAATCAGTTAGAGCTGGAAATGAAACTACAGATCACATACTTCCATTCTCTCAATTTAAAGATGTAGAAACTAGCGGGGTGTGGTGGCGCATGCCTACAGTCCCAGATACTTGGGAGGCTGAGGTAGGAGGATCACTGAGGCCAGGAGTTTGAGACCAGCCTGGCCAACACAGCAAGACTCTGTCTCTTTTAGGGGAGAAAAAACAACAACAACGAGATAAAGAAACTAGTTCCAGAAAGGTTAATTGGCTTCTCCAAGGGCACTCAGCAAATCAGGGACGGAGCAGAGTGGAAACCCAGGTCACGGAGTCCAGTGTTCTTCCCACAACCAAGCTGCTCCCCCGGTCAACGTTCTCGATGCTAGAAAGGCCTGATAGTTTCTACAATTACAACCACCACCCCAACCACTGTGTCTTTTCTCTAAGCCCTCACATGTATCACTGTCCCTGGGTGGAAATCCTGTCCCTCTGCCAAACCGTACTGTATTTCTTCAGGGGAGAAACTTTACCTGCAAAGTCTTCCCAGCCAAGCTCCCCCACGCTGCTGCCACCAGTGCTCGCTGTCACTGTGGCGGCCGTCCATGCACCCCCGCACGTTTCTATGGGTCCTGTTCTGTTCCCTCCCCTGCCATCATAAACTAAGAGCACAATCGGATCGTGATGAAAGGTGCTACAATCTGCACTAACCAGTTTCTCCTAAGATTTTTTAATGCATGGAAGTACCAAATTAAATAATAAAGGCAACGCTGGAGGCCGAGGTAGGAGGATTGCTTAGAGCCAGGAGTTCAAGACCAGCTGAGCAACACAGCGAGACCCCATCTCTACAGAAATAAGTAAATAAATAAATAAATAACAAAGGCCACATTTGAGAAGATAAGCTAAGAACTAGGAGGGTATTCCCAAGGAGAGGACTGCATAAACTTTGCCATATGGTTCATGTGGCATCTCCTCAGAGGATCGCTTTTGTTATGTGGTTTCCAGGAAATCTAATTACCTTTCTCTCCATCTCCACCTTCTGCACACAGACATCCTCTTCTGGCTTCCACCTTTATCACGGCCATTTTCACCAGCGCTGCCTAGGTTCTAGCTACAATACTATCCTCCAAGGAGGCCAGACAAGTTTTCCACATTGTAGCAATAATGTCAGGAATGTCTTTTCTTCGGAACACAATAGAAAGTAGAATATCAGGGATGCTGGACTAACTCTTCCAAGGAGAACTGAAGAGGCTTAAATGGTCTCTGAAGGGACACACGTAGAGAGAGGAACTCTGCGTCCTTTATTAAATATTCCACCTCTTCTCCCTTACCTGTCATATTCCCCATTTCACCATCCCTGGAATATAGTAACTAACTCGTGAAGTCATTAAAAACAGGGTTCAAAATGTAAAATTGCTTTTTAAATATAACTCTATGATATTACGTTTAATGTGTCAGAAGCCACCCAGAAAACCCACCAAAAAATGTGCAGGTCCAAGCTAACTTGTGACGTGATGAAGTCATTGCTGAACTTACCCCTGGAGCTCAGCAGAACTTAAAATGCAGAATCAGTAAAGATGAGAACCAAGAATAGGTGATGAACCCCTGGAGAGCAAAGCCTTTTCTCTTTCCTTTAGTAACTATAAACCCCTGCAGTCAGTACCAAATGGATAAACCAAGGCACAGTAAACACAAGCCCTGGTCTCACCATCCTGTGATGAAATACGGAGGAAGAATGTTATATCAAAACAGCCAAGAAGGAAAGAAACAGGAAAGCTATTTTTAATCCTGCTGAATGAAAGAAATGGCCAAACAGTTAAAATGTTGGCTAATCGGTTAAAATGTCTTCCCAATATTTTAATGGGTATGGTGTTTCAGATATGCAGCTGGCATGTGGAAGATGAAAAAGTCTTGGACATCTGTTTGACAACAAGGTGAATCTACTTAATATTACTGAACTGACCACTTTACAATGTGTTTACTACAAAAAATTTTTTTATCACATTCAAAGTATCTGTTTTCAAGGGTTGTAATGATTAAATGAAGCAATGGCACACAGTAAGCGCTACATGGAAACCTTTCCCTTACAATTATTTCACCTTCCTCGCAATGATAGCTTGTGGAAAAACAGCAGAGTTATCGTTCTCAAAATTCAGAGGTTTCTGAACAACAGAAATTCAAATGCTTTTAATAACATGGCCTGCGGTGTTCATGTGCCAATAAAACTATCTGCAAGAACGATCTGGAAATCCAGGTTACTACTTACAAAGCTTTACCACTTAAGGTTTCAACCCAGAGCTTAAGTCTTAGACTACGGCAATAAGGGACTCTACTAAAAATCTCCACCCCAACCTTTTCTCTCTTTTTTCTTCTCACTTTCTCTCCTCCTCTTTTGTATTTCCTTTTCACTGTGAGCATTGAGCTGTGAGCACAGAAATCTGAACTTTGCCAAGATGCTCTGGGACAGAAGAGGAAGGGGGGGAAAAACAGCAGAAAAGACAGCTAATCAGCATAGGGCAGGGAGACCCGTTACCACTGCCCCTCTGCAGCTTCAGAGAGTAGCTGAAGGGAGTAACAGGATTTGCCGCCTTTGCAGCTGGCATCACAGCTCATTAGGGAAAAGTCTGTTCAACATCCTTCCACCTTCTCCACCCTCAACAACAAATCCTTCGAGCCGTGCAGTGGCTGCTGGGAAAAGAACTCAGAAGTGAGCAAGGGGACTAGCCCCAACCTTGCACAGCAGCGGGAAGAAGCAGAAGAAACAGGGCCTTTACCATACCTCTTAAGAAAAGCAGTTAACCATTCTGCACTTCATAAAGTCCTGGCTGCCTCATACACGAAGATAATTTCCAGACTGGAGACAGTCAGGTGACATATGCAGGATATTGCTAAATGCCTTTATTGTAACCCTAACAACCCACTTAATACACCTTTTCTTAAATAACATTACAGGTACCTTTTCTTGTTTGATGTGTTTCTAATCCCTGTATACATTTTCATTAATCTTTTGCTAAGACGGTAGTAAAGACAGAAAGTCTTTTCTTCAACTTCTGATTAAGGATCGAGATCACAGATTTGCACTACTGCCATTCGGTCACCGCAATTCCTTTGAGTGTATTTAAGGTAGGGGAAAATGTTTAAAGAAAAAAGAAATCATGTTTGTTGTATTTTATTTAAGAGGGTTACAAATCTTCCTAATTTGCACAGGCACCAACTACTACGTAGCATCTCTGTCAAAGATCTGGCTTCGTATCGGACCCGGAACCGCGCGGACACAAAGGAGATGCAAAGCAGGCCTCTTGAAGGCCTGTCCCAGCTGCTATCCAAGAGAGAATGCCTGGAGTGTGGGCTCAGAATACAGAAAGAAAAAAAGCACACTGGCCTCCAGAAGGCTCCCCTGACTTTGACAGCTGATGCTTTCTAACTTGGTATAAATTAATTTAATCCCAAAGGCATGCCTCATGCCAATTTACACTGTAAAGTATAAATCAGCTCAAGTGGGTATAATGGTGAGGGACCTGAAACCAGCTATATAACACTTTCAGTTGGCCAAGAGATGTATCCCAGGAGTCCCCAAAGGCTGGCCAGGTCTGTGTTGCTGCTTTGCTGCCACCATGTCATTCCTCTCAGCCTTCCATCAAACAGCTGTGTCACTGGCTCAATGCTGAGTAACACCGAAAGGAAACCAAAATAGCTCCTCCCTCAAATATGACTACAACTCTAAAATATTAGGTTAACTGGAAAATATTAATTATACCAATATATGCGTAAATCTAGAACAGGGTTTTCTGAAAACGTGTAAATTACTAAAACTGGCCCCAGAAGTTTAAAAAGGCTAAGAAGAAGCTCCTTGAGTCTTCTCCCATTAAAAAATGTCCATATGGCCAGGCGTGGTGGCTCACGCCTGAAATCTCAGCACTTTGGGAGGCTGAGGCGGGTGGATCACCTGAGATCAGGAGTTCGAGACCCACCTGGCCAACATGGTGAAACCCTGTCTCGACTAACATGCCAAAATTAGCCGGGCGTGGTGGTGAGTGCCTATAATCCCAACTACTGGGGAGGCTGAGGCAGAAGAATCGCTTGAACCCAGGAGGCAGAGGTCGCAGTGAGCCGAGATTGCACCCACTGCACTCCAGCCTGGCGACAGAGCCAGAGTGTCTCAGAAACAAAACAAAACAACAACAACAACAACAACAACAACAACAACAACAACAAAAAGCTCATATTAACAATTCCTGAGCACTATGAAAGCTGGAAACTATGCAGTATGTTCTAGGTTTGATGAATCCAAGTTTGATTGTTTTTTCTTTGTTCAAAAGTCTTTGGTGTCTCCCCAATACGTAACACAAGTTCCTAGGTGACTAGAACAATTATACTAGGTAACTAGTATACTGGACACGCACGGCCAGAGACAAAATCTGGAAAAGCAGGTTCGCAGCTGACCACAGACAGCCTCAGATACCAGATAGTCACCTGGACTTCATCGCTTAGACCCCATTTTCCAGTTAGGATGTGAGTGTTCCCTGGGTTCCACGGTGTGTGGCTGGAATATAAAAAGCCAAAGGGTAAAAATGGCATAGGTTCCTAGAGACTTTGACTTTGTGTTGTTGTTGCTTGTTGTTTGGGAGGATATTTTCACCTTAAACACTTGCATGACTCTTAAAGATAAAATGAGAGGTGTCATTAGAGAATTTATGTTCAGTGCTGCTTTGGAATCTAGCTCCAGGCCTCTGAGGTTTGGAATCATCACTCTCTGCTACTAGGAGATCACTGTTGAATTAGTTGGAAATTGTGTGGGTACTGGGGAGTCACCAAAGACTTTGAACAAAGAAAAGAAAGAATAATCAAACTTGGAAGGTTAATTTGGATGTGGTCTGCAGATCACACTGTTAGGGAGAGACTGCAGGGCGAGAAGAACCCTGGTCTAGTCTGGGAAGAGGTGATGGGGCCAATGCTAGAAATGACAGCGGAAATGGAAAGAAATGATGAAAGAACAGTTTCTCAGACACACAGTCAATAGGGTTTTGCAACTAACTGTAGATGGAGAAAACGGACAAGGAAAATTTTAGTTAAGTTTTAATCCTGTCCAGGAAAAGAAAGCATTATAGTATCTTCAACGGATAAACAGAAATAGGTGAGATAAAAGATGGGGGGGGGGATGGTGAGTGATGCCAGAGATAAGGTCCTAGAAGTTTAACATGGGACTTCATCTTCCAATGTTCTAGGTCCGGTTGCTCTTACATGATTGTGTCCTGGTCTCCTGTGTAAGAATGATAAAAATGTATATAGACATATTTTTTTTTTTTTTTTTAACTATCTCGGCTCATTGCAACCTCCACCTCTCGAGTTCAAGCGATTCTGTAGCCCCAGCCACCCGAGAAGCTGGGACTACAGTCATGCACCACCATCCCCAGCTATTTTTTTGTATTTTTAGTAGAGACGGGGTTTCACCATGTTGGTCAGGCTGGCCTCAAACTCCTGACCTCAAATGATCTGCCCACCTCAGCCTCCCAAAGTGTTGGGATTATAGGCGTGAGCAGCCATGCCTGGCCCACAGAAAATTTTATATACAATTTCAGTGTGTTTGTCTGTGAGCGTGGTAGGTTCCTGTGACTGAATCAATTCAATCAGCTCAGCATCTTATGGACCTGTGATAGTGGGAAGCCACAGAAGCAGAAAGGCAGCCGTGTTATCTGAAGACGTACTATGTGCCAGGCTCTGTGTTATGTGCTGGGGACACAAAGAAGAAAAAGAGGACCCTGCCCTCAAGTAGCAAAGATCTAGAAGGGAGGACAGGCAAAAAAAATAGTTACCTTTTTCATGCAATGTGATGGACGCCACGGCAGAGGCATGCTGCTATGAAGACAGCAACGGCTGAAAGGCCAGCAGGAGCCAGCAGGCATGCAAGAGAAGAGGGCAATGGCACTGTACTCCAGCAACATGCAGGTCACCGCCAAGGAAGAAATGCTAAGGTGAGCGTATGAATGAAGATTTCCAGACATGCTTGAAATCCAATCAAGAAGAAATCTGGAAAGGCAGGACAACTAGGAACAGCCCGGGGAGGATTATAGTGAAGAAAAGATAATTGGATTCTTACTGAACAAAAGAATGTTATCATCAAAAGAGGATGCGCTGTATGCTGTCCATCATGGGAAAGAGGTCCCAAGATAAAGAACTGGCAGTAATCATCCCCTCTGCTGGGGTAGACAGTGACGACGCACTGTCATGGGCCAAGAACACTTCATCAGCCCTGGGAGAAATGACCCCGTCAAAACAAATGCTTTCCCTTCTGATTCTCAACTCCTAGTACTGGAAGGGTGGTGTGTGTTGAGTGGCAGGTAAACGTGAGGGCCATGAAAAGTACTGCTGGTCTCAGTGTGTCCCCCAAAGCTCAAGTACTAGAAAGCTAATCCCTAGTGCAACAGTGTAGGGAGGTGGTGCCTAACTTGGGTCTGGGGGGCCCTGAATGGATTAATGCCATATTGGGAGTGGGGTAGTTATCAAGAAAGTGGTTTCCTTTGCAAATGAGTTTTGTGGTCTTGCTCACTTCCTCTCACCTTCTCATCCTCCTGCCTCCCACCATGGGATGACAAGGTGCCACACAACAGCCCTCAGCAGATGCTGGCACTCTGATACTGGATTTTCCAGCCTGAAGAACTAGGAGAAATACATTTCTTTTCTTTATAAATTACTCAGTCTGTGATATTTTGTTATGGCAAAACAGTATGGACTAAGACAGTTATATATCCAATTTTAAATACAAGAAATAAAATTCTGAGACTTGGGACCTATGGTTATCAAGGGGCTGGGGGTTGCTGGATTTTTTGGAGACAGGGTTCTCGCTCTGTGGCTCAGGCTGAAATGCAGTGGTATGATCTCACTGCAGCCTCCACCTCCCAGGCTCAAGTGATCCACATCAGCCTCTGAGTACCTGGGACTACATGCATGCACCAACAAACTCAGCTAAGTAAAAAAAAAATCTTTTTGTAGAGATGGGATCTCACTATGTTGCCCAGGCTGGTCTTCAACTCCTGGCCTCAAACAATCCTCTTGCCTCAGCCTCCCAAAGTGCTGGGATTACAGGCGTGAGCCACCACGCCCGGCCCCAGGACCTTGTAAAAAGTGCCCGAGGCCGGGCGCGGTGGCTCAAGCCTGTAATCCCAGCACTTTGGGAGGCCGAGACGGGCGGATCACGAGGTCAGGAGATCGAGACCATCCTGGCTAACACGGTGAAACCCCATCTCTACTAAAAATACAAAAACTAGCCGGGCGAGGTGGCGGGCGCCTGTAGTCCCAGCTACTCGGGAGGCTGAGGCAGGAGAATGGCATAAACCTGGGAGGCGGAGCTTGCAGTGAGCTGAGATCCGGCCACTGTACTACTGTACTCCAGCCCAGGCGACAGAGCGAGACTCCGCCTCAAAAAAAAAAAGTGCCCCGAGTGCATCTGATGATCAGGCACATTGGGGAATCTGCTCAGGAAGTAAGCACAAGATCTCAGACCCTCCCCTTTGTTATCGCTGTGGGGCTTACCAAGTCCTGTCCTAAGGCTTTCATGGCATCTACAGATACGTTCCTCAAAGTGAGTCACCCAGCTGAGAGAGATCTCACACGTGTTCTGATTGTTCACTGGCTTCTCATAAGAGGATTATGCTGCCCATCCTCACTGACATCAGACTTGTTCATATGGCCTGCTCATGAAAATGTTCTAGCCAATGAAACATGAGTGAAGTGACATATGCCACCTCTGAGCAGAAGCTGAAATGATTATCACACTGTTCAAGTATAGCTGTTTTCCCCTTATCCCAAATAGGAACTGCTCCTTTAATCTAGAAAGCAGAAGGAAGACAGAAAGCGCAGAGTCAACAGCTGATCTGGAAAAACTTTATGGACACTCCCTCCATGTTTCTGTGGCTGCTAAGTATTGAGCTTCTAGGACTGCTTGTTACTGCAGCACAGCCACGCAAAAGCACATACAGGCACGAGGAAGAGAGAAACGCTGAATGTAAAGGGAAAAAAATGAAAGGTTTTGGCCAGGCGCAGTGGCTCACGCCTGTAATCCCTGCACTTTGGGAGGCCGAGGCGGGTGGATCACGAGGTCAGGAGTTCGAGACCAGCCTGACCAACATGTGAAACTCCGTCTCTACTAAAAATACAAGAATTAGCTGGGCGTGGTGGCATGCGCCTGTAATCCCAGCTACTCAGGAGGCCGAGGCAGGAGAATTGCTTGAACCCAGGAGGCGCAGGTTGAGGTGAGCTGAGATAGCACCACTGCACTCCAGCCAGGGCAACACAGCAAGACGCTCTCTCAAAAAAAAAAAAAAAAAGGCAAGGTTTTAAAAAAAAAAAAAGGCAAGGTTTTAAGTAATAATAGCAGTTCCCATCTTGGGGACAGATAGCAGGCTTCCAATCTTTAGCTTATTTACTCTGCACAAAACCCTTTGAAGTAGGTATTAATAGCATCACTTTACAGATAACTATCTCTCACAAAATAGTTACCTTCAATCCAAATGCTTACAAAGTTTCTTCTAAGATGCTAATTCAATTGTTTTAATTTTGAGTAACAGAAATTTGCATGCTTAAAGAAATTAGGGAAATGACAATAAATAGCCTGAAACAACCTCAATCAATGCAGGTTATGGATGTTTACAGAGGTCACCTGATTGAATCCATTTTAAAAGGACGGGAAGGCCAGGCCCTCTGGCTCATGTCTGTAATCCCAGCACTCTGGGAGACCAGGAGATCAAGACCAGCCTGGTCAATATGGCAAAACTCTGTCTCTACTAAAAATATAAAAAATTAGTTGGCATAGTGGTATGTGCCTGTAATCCCAGCTACTCAGGAGGCTGAGGCAGGAGAATTGCTTAAACCTGGGAGGCGGAGGTTGCAGTGAGCCAACGAGATTATGCCACTGCACTCCAGCCTGGATGATGGAGCAAGACTCTGTCTCAAAATAATAATCTAAATAAATAAATAAAGGAGTGGGGGGGTACTTTACCATGCTCAATACATGCTCTGAGGATTCAATAGCATGCGTTGTATTCTCATTTTTCAAATCACTTTAGGCAGGGTGCAGTGGCTCATGCCTGTAATCCCAGCAATTTGGGAGGCCGAGGTGGGTGAATGTTTGAGAACAGGAGTTCAAGACCTGCCTGACCAACATGGCAAAACCCTGTCTCTACTAAAAATACAAAAATTAGGCTGGGTGTGATGGCTCAGGCCTGTGATCCCAGCACTTTGGGAGGCTGAGGTGGGTGGATCACGAGGTCAGGCTTTCAAGACCAGCCTGGCCAAGATGGTGAAACCCTGTCTCTACTAAAAATACAAAAATTAGCTGGGCATGGTGGCAGGTGCCTGTAATCTCAGCTACTAGGGAGGTTGAGCCAGGAGAATCGTTTGAATCCAGGAGGTGGAGGTTGCAGTGAGCCGAGATTGCACCACTGCATTCCAGCCTGGGAGATAGAGCAAGACTCCGTCTCAAAAACAAAAAAAAAAAAAAGAAAAAATAGGTGGTGAATGCCTGTAATCCCAGCTACTAGGGAGGCTGAGGCATGAGAATCACTTTAACTCAGGAGGTGGAGATTGCAGTAAGCCAAGACTGTGCCACTGTACTCCAGCCTGGGAGACAGAGTAAGACTCAGTCTCAAACAGAACAGAACAAAACAAAACAAAACAAAACAAGTTTAAATATAAATATTTAAGTATTGGTGTTTTAATGATCATGAATGTGCACCTACTTACAGGTCAAATACCCAACTGTCAAGTGAATTAGAAATTGTGACTTAGAAAAACTTTCAGAAAATATTATCAGAAGTACACTCAAAAACTTAAAAGAGAGGCTGACGTGCTCTCAAAAACTGTACATCAATACTTCCCTTCAAAACGAAGTTCTAGAATGGGCACGATGGCTCCTGGATGTAATCCCAATGCCTTGGGGGATTGAAGTGGGAGGATTGCTTGAGTCCAGAGTTTAAGGCCAGGCTGGCAACTTTGTGAGATCTCATCTCTACAAAAATTTTTTTTTAAATTAGCTAGATATGGTGGTGCATGCCTGCAGTCCAAGCTATTCAGGAGGCTGCGGAGGGAGAACTCCTTGAGCCCAGGAGTTCGTGGCTGCAGTGAGCTATGAGCATGCCTCTGTACTCCAGCCTGAACTACCAAGCAGAGGAGAGAGAGAGAAAGACCTTGCCTCAAAACAAAGACTTTTATTCCTTAAAAATGTAATAAGCATAACAAATGTTGGTAGCTGCCAATATTAACTGAATTGGGCCAAGGTAGTAAGGGGTGGCAGAGCAAAGATGCCCTCTGTCAAACCCTAATCATCAGAGATAAGCAGCAGGGAGAATATGGCCACTTCTTTGACAACTTATTAAGAACTAGGAATTTTCTTATGTGGACACCTTTTTAAACTTGATACTAGTCAGAAATTTCATCAGTTGGTCTAAAGGAAAGAAATTCCTGCCTAAGTAATTATCTGTCTCAACTGATGAAGCAGTTCACTAGTGAAACTTCATTAAAATGACTTGAAACCTCAGAGATGGTAACAAAAACCTCTATACAAAACCTGATGCCAGTATTAGTGATGCAAACAAATTTTCATTCCCACCACTGCACTGCAACCAAGTCAAATTTAACAAATGGTGCTCAGCCTTCATCATACTAAGTTTAAAAGCAGCATTTAAGTTAGTTGATGATTCTATCTTAAAATAATTTCTTCTCTTGGCTTTCAGGACACACCCACCCACCACCCCACTGCTATTTCTTTTCCATCTTTGCTGTTTTCCTCACCCTAACCCTCCAACTCTACTGCTGGAGAACCACCCCTTGAACCTCTTCTTTTCCCTGCTCTCCTTCCTTCCCTTCCCTTTCCGTTCTACACCCACGGACCTTTGATAGCGCTTTCAGCATCAGGGCTCAAAATCCCATCCTTTAGGCTGGCTCTCATTACACCTCCCCACCTCTCCTCAACTCCAGAGTCCCCTCATCCCAGTGCCCGTTCCTGATGTCAGCAATGAATGTCACACAGGCAGCGCAAACTTAACAGAACCAAACTGAGCTCTGGATCTCACCTCTTCAAACCTCATTCCCTCTAACTCCCCAATCTCAGTAAACGACGTAGTTCTCTGGTTGCTCCAGCAAAAATGGTTGCTCCAGCAAAAACTTGAGGCATCCTTGACTCTTCCCTTTTTCTCTCTTCTCACATCTAGTCAATTAACAAATCCTGATGACTCTATTCAAAAGAGATTCAGAAACCCCTCTCCTCACACCATCTCCACGACCCATTTATCTGAGCTTCATCCATTTAAAAGCTTCCTAACCAAACTCCCTGCTTCTCTCTGTCTGCTCCTCTTTTTTTTCCTTTTTTTGAGAGGAAGTCTCACTCTGTCGCCCAGGCTGGAGTGCAGTGGCTGGATCTCAGCTCACTGCAAGCTCCGCCTCCTGGGTTTACGCCATTCTCCTGCCTCAGCCTCCCGAGTAGCTGGGACTACAGGCGCCCGCCACCTCGCCCGGCTAGGTTTCTGTTTGTATTTTTTTTAGTAGAGACGGGGTTTCACCGTGTTAGACAGGATGGTCTCGATCTCCTGACCTCGTGATCCGCCCGTCTCGGCCTCCCAAAGTGCTGGGATTACAGGCTTGAGTCACCGCGCCCGGCCTGTCTGCTCCTCATATCAACAGCTAGAGAGCCTTCGAAGTCAGTCAGAGCATTCCACCCCTTTGTACCAATGTCTCCTTTAGAACTAAATCCAAAGTTTATATGACCTCTAAGACCTCACCTTGTGCAGCCTCCTGCTGACACACTAACTGCGCTTCTCACTACTCTCATCCTTGATTAAACTCCCTAACTCATACTGGCCTCTAACCTGCTCCTCAAACATACTCAGCACTCCCGCCTGGGGCTAGATGTACCATATGACCCAGCCATCCCACTACTGGGTATATACCCAAAGGATTATAAATTATTCTACTACAAAGACACATGCACACGTATGTTTATTGCAGCACTATTCACAATAGCAAAGACTTGGAATCAACCCAAATGTCCATCTGTGACAGACTGGATTAAGAAAATGTAGCACATATACACCATGGAATACTATGCAGCCATAAAAAAGGATGAGTTTGCATCCTTTGTAGGGACATGGATGCAGCTGGAAACCATCATTCTTAGCAAACTATCACAAGAAGAGAAAACCAAACACGGCACGTTCTCACTCATAGGTGGGAACTGAACAATGAGATCACTTGGACTCGGGAAGGGGAACATCACACACTGGGGCCTATCATGGGGAGGGGGGAGGAGGGAGGGATTGCACTGGGGAGTTATACATGATATAAATGATGAATTGATGGGTGCTGACGAGTTGATGGGTGCAGCACACCAATATGGCATAAGTATACATATGTAACAAACCTGCACGTTATGCACATGTACCACTAGGCTCTGCCTGGAATACCCTCTCCCTCACTTTTTGTAGGTCCAGTCACTGTCTCGTCCCTCTACTCTGTTTTATTTTTCTAAGTAACTTACCAGCTATTGATTATATGCATTTATCTTCTGTCTTCCACCATTATTAAGCGAACTCCTTGAGGACCTTTGTCTATTTTGGGTTTGTGGCTGTTTCCCCAAAACTGTATTTACCCACAGCGAGTATTTACTAAATTTTTTTTGAGACGGAGTCTCGTCACTGTGTTGCCTAGGCTGGAGTGCAGTGGTGCGATCTCGGCTCACTGCAACCTCCTCCTCCCAGGTTCAAGCAATTCTCTGCCTCGGCTTTCCGAGTAGCTGGGATTACAGGCGCCCACCACCACACCCGGCTAATTTTTGATTTTTAGTAGAGATGGGGTTTCACCATCTTGGCCAGGCTGGCCTTGAACTCCTGACCTCGTGATCCACCCACCTCAGCCTCCCAAAGTGCTGGGATTACAGGCGTGAGCCACCGTGCCCGGCTTTAGTAAATATTTTTAAAAATTAGCCAGTTCCCACAATCCAAGAATCTCAACTTAACAAATGAGGTTAACCTATTTATGCCTAGTGTTCCATTATTGGAACGCTAAGCATGTAGGAGTTATTCATATCCTACTGCTCAAGGTCATTGCTGAGGTCTGACTGCAAAAATTCAAATAATTGCAACCTCAGCCATAAATGGGTTTAAACATACAGCCGAGGAAGAAATGCCCTAAATTCTAGCCATTGGAAGGGACAATAAGGAAAAATATGAATACTAAAAAGCATACCATGACAATAAAGCATCTGAAACATTTTATGGCCACACTGAAGTTTCCTATGAAATAGTTTAAAAATTACCTAGTCTGTGAAAACTATTTTCTCCCAAAATTAAATCTGTAACTACAGGTTAAGTATCCCTTACCCAAAATGCATGGGAAGAGAAGCATTTTGGATTTCACATTTTTTAAAATTTTGGGATATTTTCATATACAAAATGAGGTATCATGGGGATGAGACCCAAGTCTAAACATGAAATTCATTTATATTTCATATGCATCTCATACATATAACCTGAAGGTAACTTTACACAATATTTTCCGCACATGAAACAGTTTTCTCTGTGTTTGGACTGCAACCTGTCATATAAGGTCGGGGTGGAATTTTCCACTTGTGGCATCAGGTCAGTGCTCAAAAACGGAGACCAGCTGTGGTGGTTTAGGGATGCTCAACGTGTGTTCATCAGCAGAACAAATACAGGTGTTGCTCTCTGCGGGAAGGTTAAGCTGACCCATGGATTTAAGACACCGGCTGGAGTGCAGTGGCGCGATCTCGGCTCACTGCAAGCTCCGCCTCCCGAGGAGCTGGGACTATAGGCGCCTGCCACCACCCCCGGCTAATTTTTGGTATTTTTTAGTAGAGACGGGGTTTCACTGTGTCAGCCAAGGTGGTCTCGATCTTCTGACCTCATGATCCGCCCACCTTGGCCTCCCAAAGTGCTGGGATTACAGGCGCGAGTCACCATGTCCGGCCCATTTTGAGTATTCTTAAACCCATGTCTTTCTATCTCTACTGTCACTGCTCTAATATGGACACTGCTATGGTTTGTGTCTTCCAAAATTCACTGTGGTGGTACAAGAGGTAGGGCTTTTGGGAAGTGACTAAGTCATAAGGGTTCTACACTGCCGGATGGGACTAAAATCCCTATGAAAGAGGCTCCAGATAGCTGCCTGACCATTCCATCTCTTCTGCTGTGTAACCACACTGTGAGAAGATGCTGCTGATGGAACAGGCCCTCACCAGACACTGAATCCGCTGGTGCTGTGGTGTAACATCCTAGCCGCCTGACCTGTCAGAAAAGGTATTTCTGTAATAGCAGCAAGAATGGACTAAGACAGGCAGGGATTCTTTTTTTTGTTTTTGTTTTTTTTTTTTGGAGATGGAGTTTCCCTCTTGTTGCCCAGGCTGGGGTGCAATGGCACGATCTCAGCTCACTGCAACCTTCGCCTCCCAGGTTCAAGTGATTCTCCTGTCTCAGCCTCCCAGGTAGCTGAGATTACAGGCATGCACCACCATGCCTGGCGAGTTCTGTACTCTATCAGTAGAGACGGGGTTTCTCCATGTTGGTCAGGCTGATCTTGAACTCCTGATCTCAAGGGATCCACCTGCCTTGGCCTCCCAAAGAACTGGGATTACAGGCGTGAGCCACTGCGGCTGGCATCGGAAAGCAGGTTTTGATGACCTAAACTTCTCACCAGGACTTTCAAACTGGTTCCGCATATCCAATACCGACTAAACCTCTGCCCGATTAAATTGGCTTAAATTAAATTCTGACAATATTGCTTTTGTGTAGAAGCGCAATTCAACAAATTGAGTGTGTATCTTGAGCTTAACATTCAAAGCCTCCCCAAATGACCTCAACCTACACCTTCTCAGTATCAAGATCTTTATCTTTTTTCTTTTTTTTTTGAGACGGAGTCTTGCTCTGCCGCCCAGGCTGGAGTGCAGTGGCCGGCTCTCAGCTCACTGCAAGCTCCGCCTCCCGGGTTCAAGCCATTCTCCTGTCTCAGCCTCCCGAGTAGCTGGGACTACAGGCGCCCGCCTCGTCACCTGGCTAGTTTTTTTTTTTGTATTTTTTAGTAGAGACGGGGTTTCACCATATTAGCCAGGATGGTCTCAATCTCCTGACCTCGTGATCCGCCCGTCTCGGCCTCCCAAAGTGCTGGGATTACAGGCTTGAGCCACCGCGCCCGGCCTATCTTTTTTCTTTCTTTCTTTCTTTTTTTTTTTTTGAGAGGGAGTCTTGCTCTGTTTCCCAGCCTGGAGTGCAGTGGCGCGATCTCGGCTCACTGCAAGCTCCACCTCCCGGGTTTACGCCATTCTCCTGCCTCAGCCTCCTCAGTAGCTGGGACTACAGGTGCTCGCCACCACGCCCGGGTAATTTTCTGTATTTTTAGTAGAGATTAGTAGAGACAGGGTTTCACCGTGTTAGCCAGGATGGTGTCTATCTCCTGAGCTCGTGATCCGCCCACCTTGGCCTCCCAAAGTGCTGGCATTACAGGTGTGAGCCACCACACTTGGCTAAGATCTTTATCTGAAAAAAAAGTAACAGGTACTGCCAAGCATGGTGGCTCACGTCTGTAGTCCCAGCACTTTGGGAGGCGGAGGCAGGTAGATCACGAGGTAACCAACATAGTGAAACCCCATCTCTACTAAAAATACAAAAATAAGCCGAGTGTGGTGGTGTGCACCTGTAGTCCTAGCTGCTCAGGAGCCTGAGGGAGGAGAATTGCTTGAACCCGGGAGGCGGAGGTTGCAGTGAGCCAAGGTCACGCCATTGTACTCCGGCCTGGGTGAGGCTCCATTTCAAAAAAAAAAAGTAACAGGCACTTCCCAGTCTTGACTCATGTTGTTTCTTCTGTTGGAATAGGCATGGTTTCTTTACTCCCACCGAATCCCATCACAGAGGAAAAACACGGGAAACATCTGGAATGAAGACTGACTGCTGTGTATTCCGGTGCACAAAGGCTTGCCCTTGAGAAGGGCTCACACACTTGGGCTCACTGGAGTATGCTAATTGCTTTTACCTGGATAAATTGGTCTATTGATAAAGCCACCAAACTCCTCGCCAGGAGTTTCAGGGGAAAGTGCCTGGCAAATGATGGTAAATTCTATCTTTTTTTTTTTTCCTTTTTGTGGCGAACGGGATCTCGCTATATTACCCAGGCAGATCTCGAACTCCTGGGCTCAAGCTATCCTCCCGCCTCTGCCTCCCTGAGAGCTGGGATTACAGGCGTGAGCCACCGCGCCCGGCTATGGTAAATTCTAAATGAGTCCTAACCCCAGTAGGAAGTACAGATGGGGTGGGGAATATAAGGAGTTTGGCTGTATCCATTTTTCTGCCTGAGGCATCTACCAACTTTGAATACTTGAAAGAGAATGGGACTGGAAAAATACTGTCTCACAAATGGAATATTTAAAAGGGGATAAAGGAAATAACTTTCTTAAAAAGAAATCACCATTGTTTTAGGAGACTGGTGGGAATCAAACCTAGTATCAGTAAGTTGTCTATCAGCAGTTGCTTTGGATAAAAATAAACTCTGAACCAACAGAGAAAGAGAAGAGAAGCTTTCCTCATATCAGATTGACTAGGATCTACAATCAACAGAACGTCCCACTTCTGCAAATAAGAGCTGCTGGTAGAGCAGCACAACCGGGGAAACCCATCGCGATAATGGGTGATTCCCAGATGCAGGGAATTGGGGAAGTAACCACAGGATTGACAGGTCTACAAAGAGACACACAGTCACCCAAACAGGCCTCCAGGATGGAACTAAAGGCCAGCTAAGACTAAGCCAAACTTGGCTAGTTTTTGTGGGGATGAAACACTGCTGCTAACCCCAGAAGAGACCTAGAAAGGATGAAGTCCTAGGCAAGAAAATAAAGATTTGGTATAAACATAAGAGATTTCCTTCCCCTCTGCTCTAAAAATGAAGTTTCACTGTGTGGGAGAGAAACCTGTGATGTGAAAATACAGGCTGCAGCTGTGTAGCGTTCATTAATGTGATTTAACTATTGGGATATAAGGAAACCGGGGATGACAGGCACTGGCTAGAGACAGAGACTCTCCACACAATCTAAGACTTGTCAACCTGAAGGTCTGAACTAAAATGAGAGGGGAAGAGAAAACTGACAGGGCAAGAAACTGAAGCCCCAGAATCAAGACACCTGGGTCACTGGGGAATACATGAATCACATGTGAATAACCTTCAGTCCCTCTTAAGGGGTCAGACACGGTGGCTCACACCTGTAATCCCCACACTTTGGGAGGCTGAGGTGGGCGGATCACCTGAGGTCAGGAGTTAGTGACCAGCCTGGCCAACATGGCAAAACCCCGTTTCTACTAAAAATACAAAAATTAGCTGGGCATGGTGGCGCGCACCTGTAATCCCAGCTACTTAGGAGGCTGAGGCAGGAGAACTGCTTGAACCCAGGAGACAGAAGCTGTAGTGAACCGAGATCGTGCCACTGTCCTCTAGCCTGGGTGACAGAGCAAAACTCTGTCTCAGAAAATTAAATCTAAATTTTTTCCAAAGAAGAAACCCCAGAGAAGACTTCCAAGTTGCAAGTGTACACAGAGAGGTGTCACAGGTGAGGGGCTATCAAAGACACCAAACTGCCTTCTGGGCTGGAAGAGGAAGTTATAAAAATGAAGAAGGCCAGGTACGGTTACACGAATATGTAGTCCCAACTACTCAGAAAGCTGGAGAAAGGAAGAGGAAGAGAAATAGATCAGTGGAGTAGAATAAATACCTTGAGAAACACCTGCACAGCACACACTAAGCTGCTACTGGTATAAACACATGTGGCCCTTCATAAACCCAGCTTACAAAGTTACATGCTCAGCTTAAGGAGTTAAAAGGGTAAGAGGCTTCTGAAGAATTTGTTTCAAGACAATTGCTTTAGGTTGCATATTTGAAAAACCCATGTGAAAAGCCAGGTTTCCTGTGTTGAAGATTTTCAAAGAGTGAAGGATGCACAACAGACTTCCATCACAAAGAAGTTGAGGAGTTTGCAAAGTGGCTATAAAGAAGCAACTATAATAATTTTGGCATGTGGCTTTCGCTGTTCTCTTTTTCTATTTCTCTGTATTTTTGGTAGAATGAAATTGCATCTTTGGGCAGGTGCTGTGGCTCACACCTGTAATCCCAACACTTTGAGAGGCCCAGGCGTGGGGGAATCCCTTGAACTCAGGAGTTCAAGACCAGCCTGGGCAATGTGGTGAAACTCTTGTCTCTACAAAACAAAACACAAAAAATTAGCCAGGCATTGTGGCGCTCAACTGCAGTCCCAGGTACTCGGGTGGCTGAGACGGGAGGATCACCCGAACCCAGGAAGTTGCAGGGGCAGTGAGCTGTGGTCATGCCACTATGCTCTACCCTGGGACTCAGGGCTGGGCAGAGCAAAGGAAACGAGGAAGAAAGAAAGAAATAGCATTTTTGCTCTGGATCTTTTTTCTAAAATATAAACCCTAGAATGACCCTGGAGGTCCTTAGGCCCTGAGTATCACTCTGCAGGTTCTTACTGTAACTGGAATATACAACAGACAATTAAAATCAATCCTTTGGAATCTAGGCTTCCTCGGTCAGTCCTTGAAATACTTTTGTGTAACTCAATAATCAGAAAGGATAGAAGTGCTTAGGGTAAGAAGGGATGATTTGCTTTTACTTTTCCCAAGTATAAGTTGCTTTCTTCTCAAACTGATGTAGACAGTAATTCATAATGACTCGGTCACTATTATTTACATGTGCGAACTTCACAATTTTTAAGCTCCTAAAGTGAGATTTTTTTGCTCCTTTTAAAGGTGTTTAAAACTAAGTACCTAGACTTAGGGTAGACACATAGAGTAATGCAAACAGTGAACTCAAGAAACTTGCTCCTTCATAAAAAAAAGTCAGCGAGGTACCATATTTTAAAATCAGTGCTTTCCAAGAATACTTGGTAATAATAACTCTGAAGCTTTAATTCTTCCTTGCATGATCCATGTGTACCTAAGTGTTTTCTGTTAGGTTTTACTATTCACTCTGTTTGAAAGAATAACACTTTTTACTTTGAAATAATTATAGATTTAGTATGTAAAAACTGTATAGGGAAATCCCATGTGATCTTCATCCAAATTTCCCCAGTGACATAACTATAATATTAAAAATTTAAAAATTGACATTGGTACTATTTTACCCACTGTACTAAAATTTCACCAGTTTTACATGCACTCGCATGTGTGTGTTGTGTGGTTCTATGCTTTTTTTTTTTCTTCTTTGAGACGTTGTCTTGCTCTTTGGCCCAGGTTGTAGTGCAGTGGTGTGATCTCGGCTCACTGCAACCTCCGCCTCCTAGGTTCAAGAAATTCTCTGCCTCAGCCTCTCGAGTAGCTGGGATTACAGGCACCCGCACCACACCTGGCTAATTTTTGTATTTTTAGTAGAGGTGGGGTTTCACCATCTTGGCCAGACTGGTCTTGGAACTCCTGACCTCATGATCCACCTGCCTCGGCCTCCCAAAGTGCTGGGATTACAGGTGTGAGCCACCACACCCGGCCAATTCTACGCAGTTTTATCATATGTATTGAGTTACGCATCCACCACCACAATTAAGATGAAGAACAGTCGCATCACCACATGGCTTGCTTGTGTTACTCCTGTTAGCTATGTCCACTCTCCTCTCACCTTATCTCTTTGTCTAGCCCTTTCTGAACTAATAGGGTCTTGGAATCTAGCACTGATTTTAAAATATAGTACTTTGCTGACTTTTTTTTTATGAAGCAGCAAGTTTTTTGAGTTCACTGTTTGCATTACTCTATGTGTCTACCCTAAGTCTAGGTACTTCATTTTAAAACACCTTTAAAAGGAGCAAAAAAAATCTCACTTTAGGAGCTTTAAAAATGGTGAAGTTAGCACTAATCTGTTCTCTGTCTCTATAATGTTATTATTTCAGTGATGTTGTATGTAAATGGAATATCATATATAAGCTTTCTTTCACTTAGCATAATTTCCTTGAGATCTATCCGAGCTGTTGAACGAATCAATACTTCATCTCTTTTTACTGCTGAGGAGTAGTCTATGGAATGGCTGTACCATGCTTTTGTTAACCATTCACTAGCTGAAGGACATCTGGGATTTTGCAGCCTGAGAGCTACAGCAAATAAAATCGCTATGTATATTCATCTACAGGGTTTTTCTCTGGCATAAAGGTCCCAAAAGTGCACCTGCTGGGAAATATGGTAAATGGATGTTTATACTTAACATATGTTTACTGAGCGCTCATGTGCAAGGCAACCATCTACGTGTTGGGTTATACACTGAACAAAATGCAGAAAACCCCCTGCCCTTGGGGAGCTTATGCCTCAGTGAAGAGTTCCTGACAAGAAATAGGCTAGAGCTCAAAAAATTTTACAAAATGATAGAATTTTATTAACGAAAGGCATTAGGAATGAATTGCCAAAATATCACAGACAAGAAAACAGAATTGAGCTAGATTCCAACACCCTATTAGTTCAGAAAGGGCTAGACAAAGACAGCAAGATAAAACTAGTAAATATAGGCCAGGCGCGGTGGCTCACACCTGTAATCCCAGAACTTTGGGAGGCCGAGGCAGGTGGATCACCTGAAATCAGGAATTCGAGACCAGCCTGACCACCACGGAGAAACCCTGTCTGCACTAAAAATACAAAATTAGCTGGGGCGTGGTGGCACATGCCTGTAATCCCAGCTACTCAGGAGGTTGAGACAGGAGAATCGCTTGAACCCGGGAGGCTGAGGTTGTGGTGAGCTGAGAAAGCGCCATTGCACTGCAGCCTGGGCAACAAGAGTGAGAAACCCTGTCTCAAACAAACAAACAAACTAGTAAATATAAATTCCAATTAAATAACCTGACCAGATAGGGAGCAAATGGGATTAACGAGGATTAGAAATATAAACATGTACACTACATGAAACGCTACCCTTATTTTAAAGGTGTTAAAACATTTTTGCTCATCTTTCTTTTTTATATGGAAGAGTGCCATGTATGAGGCCCCAGATGTAGAACAGTAAAAATGTATCTACAACACAATATTTTTGTTACCTGTTTATTCTAAGATACGAATTTATTTCAGTCCATCTCCATATTGTGATGCTGTAATAAATGAAAGCATTTTTACCCCAAGGCCAAGATAGAACAAGCTGGTTGTCTTTGTATAAAAACAGTGAGTGCTTGAGGAAGGTTGTTACTTTTTTTTTTTTAAAGGGATGTTTCTGAAAATTTCCTGAGGAAACCAGGAATTTCTCAATTATATTTTTTGATGCACAATATCTACCATATTTTCTGAAACCATAAAAAAAATTATAGTTTTAATTGTGGAATAAACAGTTCCTACTGTGACCAACTTGAAGGCCTTTTTGCAGATAAAAATGTAAATTTTTTCAAATTATAAATGACAAAATATTAGGGCACTGAAAAATATATCACTTTGAGAAAAACAAAATTGATTCCAACAATTATTTAATGTTCTATATTGCCTTTTCACCTCTTAGAAGAATGGCTGTGAGGAATTTGCAAAATAAGAGGAACCAAGATGGCCAGAAAATACAGCATATTATACAATATAATGAAAGTGTGATTTAAAAGTATGATGTTGGGATTAAATGGAAGAGAATGGAAAATCCAAAAGCAAACTCAACTATTCATAACATTTTAGAATATAGTATTTTGATCAATGGCACAACTAGACTATTCAGTGTGCTGCAATAATAATAATACTTGGTTAAACATCGAGGGGCAAGGTTTTGATTCTACCATGCATCATGGGGATTAAACAGTTAAATATTTAAAATACAACCGTGAAAACTAGAAGCAAGTGTGGGTATCACAACCCACAGGATTTTGGATCTGCTGATCCCTCCTCAGTTGAGTCCCCTGACATGAGATCACAGCCTCAGCTAATACCTTCACTGCAGCTGAGCCACAGAAAGTGTGAGGCCATAAACGTGTGCTGTTTGGGGCTGGGCGCCATGGCTCACACATGTAATCCCAGGCGGATCAGCTGAGGTCAGAAGTTCAAGACTAGCCTGACTAACATGGTGAAACCCTGTCTCTACTAAAAATACAAAAATTAGGCGGGTGTGCTGGTGCGCACCTATAGTTTCTCAAGGGGAAAGCGAGGCAGGAGAATCGCTTGAACCCAGGAGGTGGAGGTTGCAGTGAACCGAGATTGAGCCTCCTGCATGGGCAACAGAGCGGACTTTGTCTTAAAAAAAAAACAAAACTGTGCCGGGCGCGGTGGCTCAGGCTTGTAATCCCAGCACTTTGGGAGGCCGAGATGGGCGGATCATGAGGTCAGGAGATCGAGATCATCCTGGCTAACACGGTGAAACCCCGTCTCCACTAAAAAATACAAAAAAAAAAAAAAAAAAAACTAGCCGGGCGAGGTGGCGGGCGCCTGTAGTCCCAGCTACTCGGGAGGCTGAGGCAGAAGAATGGCATAAACCCGGGAGGCGGAGCTTGCGGTGAGCTGAGATCTGGCCACTGCACTCCAGCCCGGGTGACAGAGCAAGACTCCGTCTCAAAAAAACAAAACAAAACAAAACAAAAAACTGTGCTGTTTTAAGCTGCCAAGTTGCATATACCATACACATCAATTGATACTTAATACAGGCCATATGCAAGAAAGACAATATAATGATGGACCATGAACTATAAAGTGGGTCAGGAGAGTAGGGAGGAGAAAAGATGAAGGATCAATGTGTATAAATCCTGGGAAGATGAAGACTGCTAGAGACAAGGTTCTAGGAGTGAGCTGTGTAAAAAGTAGAGGTTCTTCAAAGACTTTCCTCCCCGTCTAATTAGGAGGAATAAATAGTAACTTCTCTTAGAAGCAAAATTTATTCCAAGACCTGTGCTAACATTCTTAAGTATCTGGTAGTCGTAATAAGTAAATCAATGTACTTTATGTTTTTAGCTCCCACAATGTAGCCTAATTATTTGCCCTGGCATGCTTACACTGGTCCAAGCAAGCATTAGGTCATAGTCTGTACCTTATTTGAAGGTGTTTTTACCTTTCTTAGCATTCCACAAGTTACTTCGTCCTTCCTTTGTTCTCCTCTGCCCTTGCCTCTTTTTAAAAGCTCTAAGTTGCTAGCCAATCGGGACAAATACAAAATGTGATGTCCTGTTCCAGCCAATGGAAATCAGACACAGCAGTAGGGTGGACACGTCAGGTTATAAATGACGCTGTCTACTTTGTTAGGTGTACTCTCATGGCAAAACTGCTGGCGAGTGTACCTTTTCTGCAGAAAGTATAAAAATGGCCTTGCTGAGGAGATTAAATTTATGTTCAAGTGCTGTTTCTTTATGGCACCAGGGAACAAGCATTTCAAACAGCTGGAAATGGTCAGAGTGGTATGCTTAAAATTAGAACTTTGTAGAATTTGCAGTTTGTAAGTAACAAGGCTTAGGCTTCTCTTTGTGTCACTTTCATAAGATACTAATATGTATTTGTACAGGCTCATCAAGGGCAACAGACCTGTCTTCTCCCTGCTGACTCAGGCCTGCCCAGCTGCAGGTGTTTTGTTTTGTTTTTTTTTTTTTGAGACCAAGTCGCCCAGCCTGTTGCTCAGGCTGGAGTACAGTGGTGAGATCTGGGCTCACTGCAAGCTTTGCCTCCTGGGTTCACACCATTCTCCTGCCTCAGCCTTAGGAGTAGCTGGGACTACAGGTGCCCGCCACCACATCTGGCTAATTTTTTGGTATTTTTTGGTGGAGACAGGGTTTCACCGTGTTAGCCAGGATGGTCTTGATCTCCTGACCTCATGATGTGTCCGTCTTGGCCTCCCATGGTGCTGGGATTACAGGCGTGAACCACCGCGCCCGGCCAGCTGCAGTTTTTTGTGACAGGGTCTCACTCTGTCATCCAGGCTGGGGTGCAGTGGTAAGATCATGGCTCACTGCAGTCTCAAAATCCTGGACTCAAGAAATCCTCCCACTTCAGCCTCCTGAGTAGCTGGACAGGCGCGGGCCACCATACCTGGCTAATATTAACTAATTTGTGTTGAGCTCTTATGTGCTAGATACTGTGCTGAACTCTTTACATGCATTGGTCCATTTTGCAAATAAGGTAAAAAAAAGACAGAGGTGCACTTCTGAGTGCACAGTGCTGGTAAGTGGCAAAGGCAGCATTTGGACAGGCTGACACCTGGCACCTAAGTAAGCATTCTTAACACAAACCCTTTATGACACCAGATTGAGAAGACCAGACACAACTCTTACATGACCTTCACTCATTTAAAATGTTCAGGAATGTGAAATTTCACACAAAACTTATCAAAGTATAAAATTCCTATCAAGAAAAATTTTCTAAAACCAAAATATAATTCTTGTGCCAGTCATGCTGGTATCATTAATGGGAAGGAGAATTTAGGGTTGATGTATCCTTTTTATATACAGTAATAAAATATTCTAGATGAAAATTAGATCATCACGTACTGGCCAAATTTTAAGGAAACTGACACCCTCAAAAATGGTATAAACCCTAAGGGAAGTTGGCAACACTTATTAATTTTTCAAATGCACATACTACTCTAAATATATTCATACTTTTTTTTTTTTTTTGAGACAGGGAGTTTCACTCTTGTTGCCCAGGCTGGAGTGCAATGGCTGCGATCTCGGCTCACCGCAACCTCTGCCTCCCAGGTTCAAGCAATTCTCCTGCCTCAGCCTCCCGAGTAGCTGGGATTACAGGCATGCGCCGCCACGCCCAGCTAATTTTTCTATTTTTAGTAGAGACGGGGTTTCTCCACATTTGTCAGGCTGGTCTTGAACTCCTGACCTCAGGTGATCCACTGGCCTTGGCCCCCCAGAGTTCTGGGATTATAGGCATGAGCCATCACGACCGGCCCACACATATTTTTATAGCCTGCATGAAAAGACCTAAATATACAGCCATAAGTAAAATTATGGTATATTCATACAATGTACTGCAATGCAGTCATGAGGTGTGAGAGGAAAGATTCCTATATTTCAATAAATATCCGATAAACATTTGCATGTCTATGATGTTTCATAAATGAGAAAGTCAGTGAGACGGTGGTCAATGACATGGTGGTCAATGAGAAACACTCCTGCTTCCACAGGGCTTACTGCTAATGAGGAACACAGACATTAAAAAACCAAGTTTTTAAAAAGTGAGCAAAGTGTGATGAGTGACCTCTTCCTTTCTTCCTCCCTCCCTAGTGATCTCACCCTTCTTCAGTGCTTGAAGAACCAGCTATACTCTGAAGGCTCCAAACTTACCTTCCCAGCTTAGAACTCTAGACTCCATATATCCAGCTTCCTACTCAATAACCAATGCCTACTAAAATTATAAAACTTACTGTTTCCAAAACCCGAATACAGCTATCACTCACTCCACAAGTATTCCTCCCTTAGTCTTCCCCATCTCGGTCAATGGTACTTGCACCTCCATTCTTTCAGCTGCTCAGCTCAAAAGCTTTAGTATCACCTTAACTCTTCTCTCATGCCACATCCCAGTCCAGCAAATCCACCTTCAAGAGATTGATTTTCACTACCTCTACTTCAACTGCCGCATTTTTTCCCCTATTCTCCCTCTTATACCTGATGGTCTATTCTCTCCACACCAGAGGGATAGCAGAGGGATCCTTTGAAAAGACTGCCACTACTCACAATTCAGCCTGGAGTGGCAGCTTGCAGCTCACACCTGTAATCCCAGTACTTTGGGAGGCCAAGACGGGTGGATCACTTGAGGCTAGGAGCTCGAGACCAGCTCTGGCCAACATGGTGAAACCTTGTCTCTACTAAAAAATAGGCATTTCGTACCTATCTTTTAGTTCAAAGAAGAAGAGTAAATCATGGAGCTGTCTCAAAATGGCAGTTTTAGCTTGATGAAACAAACGTGAAGGACTTGAGGCCTGGTAGTGGACTGACAGGGAGTTTAGTGGGCCTGATGTAAGTCAAGGGAAATAGTAGGAATTAGTACCCTAAGTTCTGGGACATCAGATCACTTAGGACCTTACAAGCTATGATAAAAGTTTAAATTTTAATTAATTAATTATTTTTGACACACGGTCTGACTCTTTCACTCAGGCTGGAGGGCAGTGCCACAATCTCTGCTCACTGCAACCTCTGCCTCCTGGGTTCAAGTGATTCTCCTGCCTCAGCCTCCGGAATAGCTGGGATTATGGGTGTGAGCCATATACACCAAGGGCAGGAACTCTGGCTCACTGCTGTATCCCTAATGGATTTTAATGCAAATCATCTGGGTAATTTGAGTGTAACTGGCGAAGGATGCTTTGCTGCCATGATATTTAATTTGAGACCTTCAGTATATGAAGCAGCCAGCCATACACTGGAAAGAACTTTCCAGGCAAAGGAAACCACCATTGAAAAGCCCTGGGCTCTGGTGCTCAGAGGAATGGAAGAGTCCTGTGAGGCTGGAGTGGAGCAAGCCCTATGGAACCGAGAAAAGAAAAGAACTCTTATCTAAGGAATGTGAGTCCTTCTAAATTTTCAGGCCGAGAGAGACACTAAAATGAGATTGCAATCTCGTCCTAGCTCCCCCTTGAGCTATGCATTCATCTCGAAACTGCTTGCCACAGTCACAAGTAGGTATTCATATAAATTAACCTAATAATGCTACCTTCACCACACAATGTACAACCAATCTCGAATCAGTTATTTTTGTAAAGCCAAAGAGAACTCCTGACAAACCACTTTGTATCAGTCCCACTCCCTGTCTCCCTTTCCGCCTTTGAAAATCTACCCGTAATGGCTGCCAATTGAAATGTAGATTCAGGGTAACTTGAGTCTATGCTCCCAGGATGCAATCCTCAAGCCTGGCCCACATGCACGCTCTACTTAAATTAATTTTGCCTCAGCTTCTTCCTTTCAGGTAGATGAAGCTGGCCGGGGGCAAATCACAAAGAGATAGATGTGTAAACCATGGCACCAAGTCTGTCCTCTTTGACACGGAGTGGGAACGCTTATAAGCAGGTGAGGCTCTGACATGTTGATTACTCTAGCTGCTGGTCGTGCACGCAATAGAAGGGGCAACGAAAAGCAGAGCGACCAGTAAGAAGAGAACTGTAATAATCCAGATATGAGATGAGGATGGTCTGGACTAGAATGGTAGCAGGGATGAGATTCAAGATCTGTGCTGACAGCAAAACCAAGTGGTAAGGAGCAAGTGAAAGAAAAGCAGAAAGCTAGGAAGACTAAAGTTTCTGTGTGGGCAAAATTTCAGTTGAAGGATGCCATTTATGATAATGGATAAAACTGGATTAGAGGTTGGGGAAACCAGACTGATGGTGTAACGTACTATTACTGAATAGAAGGAAATACATCCATACACATAGTGGTTGTATATGCACAGATTATTTGTGGAAAGACAGGTTAACCAGGAGATCTTTTCATTGCATAGGTTTTATACTGTTTCAATGTTTTAAGTGCAGTGGCTCACGCCTGTAATCCCAGCACTTTGTGAGGCCAAGGTGGGTGGATCACGAGGTCAGAAGTTTGAGACCAGCCTGGCCAATATAGCAAAACCCTGTCTCTACTAAAAATACAAAAATTAGCCGGGCATGGTGGCACGCGTCTGTAGCCCCAGCTACTCAGGAGGCTGAGGCAGGAGAATCGCTTGAACACGGGAGGTGGAGGTTGCAGTGAGCCAATATTGTGCCACTGCACGCCAACCTGGGTGACATCTAAAACAGCAATAACAAAAAGTTAATGTATCACTTTTTCCCATGAAAATCCAATTTTAAATAACAACAAATTACTTTTCCTCAAATGAATCTAAACTATTTCCACATATATTTAAAACTTAAGACTATTCAAACTCCCTGTGAGAAAAGGAGAGGAAATTCAGAAGGCTAAAAGGGCAAGTTCAACCACTCCTACTTGCTATTTACTGTTCTCATTCCTTAAAGCCAGAAGAATCTGTTTATTACTAAACTCCTGTGTTTGGGGGTACCATCAGTTTAACTCATTCCTTTAGCTGGCATGCTGCAGTGCTGCCTGGACAAGATCCTTGTCCTCAAGGAACCACACCTAATAAGAATGTGGTTACATGCATGTAAGTATCACTCAGGGCCCTGTGGGCCTACACTGGAGTGACTGACATTTCAGGGGCAGAAACTTACCAGACTACTGTAAGTGTCCAGACACTGAAATATAGAACAGGTCAAAAATGTTAATAAATAAGAATTGGTTGGGCTGGGGGTGGTGGCTCATGCCTGTAATCCCAGCACTTTGGGAGGCCGAGGCGGGTGGATCCCGAGGTCAGGAAACTGAGACCATCCTGGCTAATACGGTGAAACCCCATCTCCACTAAAAATACAAAAAATTAGCTGGGCGTGGTGGTGGGGGCTTGTGGTCCCAGCTACTTGAGAGGCTGAGGCAGGAGAATGGCGTGAACCCAGGAGGCAGAGCTTGAAGTGAGCCAAGATCGCGCCACTGCACTCCAGCCTGGGCGACAGAGCGAGACTCCGTCTCAAAAAAAAAATAAGAAATAAGAATTGGTTACCAATTAGATGTATGGAACTGAACAAAATAGGAGAACTCCTGAGACTCTGTCTTAGTTAGGTGAATACTGGTGCCAACTACCAAGACAGTGGAGCCAGGTGGAACAGCTGGTGTGTGGGTCTGGATTTCCCCCTAAGTGTCCAAGAAACAAACAAACAGGTGAAGGCATCCAGTAAGAAGTGTAAAGCACGGGGGACAGAATTGGTATTCAAGCCAGGGTCCTCTGCTACATTTTCAGAGGTTTTACCACTCTGGGCTGAAAAAAGAACATTATCATTTAAATGGGGGATAAAAGAGGTGGGAGGTGGTGGCTCACGCCTGTAATTCCAGCACTTTCGGAGGCAGAGGCAGGCAGATCCCTTGAGTTCAGGAGTTCAAGACCAGTCTGGCCAACACGGTGAAACCCCATGTCTACTAAAAATACAAAAATTAGTTGGGCATGGTAGTTGCCACCTGTGATCCCAGCTACTCGGGAGGCTGAGGCAGAAGAATCACTTGAATCCAGGAGGCAGAGGGTGCAGTGAGCCAGACCGTGCCACTGAACCCCAGCCTGGGTGACAGAGCGAGACTCCATCTCCAAAAAAAAAAAGAGGAATCTGAAAAGGAGAAAGAAGAACAGAAGAAGGACTGATAGCATTAGGAGGAGAGCACCTGGGAATCCAGGATCCACTATTACATTTAAGTGCTACAGAGTTCAAGATGAAAGCTGACTGATTTGGCAATAAGGAATCAACAGAAAAGATAGTAGACTTAAGTTGGACAAAGGAAAACAGCAACGGGTGGGGCCAGAGGATCCCGAGCAGATCTATTTAGGTCCCAAAGTGCAAATATACTGCTGATAATGTGGGCTGTCTCTTATGGAAAACCTACCGTGTACGAAGCAGTGACTTACGGCTTTATGTAAACAATTTCACTAATCCTCAGCAATACGATGAGATAAATGCAAAAATGGGAATTCATCAGGACAAACCAAAGGTCACATAACAAATGGAGGTAACTACTGCTATTTGATGTCGAAGTTACCTTCCATTACATTACTTCTTTCCATGCATCATATGCGATAAATTATATTAATTATATTTACAAAAACCTAACTTAATGATAAAAGAATCATAACACAACAAAGTTGAAAATAGACTATTTATATCAACTAATCTGCCCTGATTGTTCCTATTAGCCCACCTGTTTCATCTGCTAAAAGTAGTCATATCCAACCAGTTTTTAGTCATGGACGTTTAGTACACGCATCTCACATCTTGGTCATTTGAGCTAATTACATGTGGTAAAAGTATAGTGATCACTATCTGACATGAAAAGGAAATTTAACTAAAATACAGATGTTACTTGCAGTCTATTCATCTCCCAGTATCTAAACATCGATTTGTATTTTCCCCAGAAAACTATTTAAAAATAGTGTAAATCCATTCCTTAAAACTCTCTAAAATATTATGTTACCCAACATTATCTCAAAGTATTAAGATGGAAATTGCTCTAATGGACCTGTACCTGTTCTCTATTTCCACTGCCTAACACAGCAACCACCAGCCACATGGCCACTTAAAAACAAAAACAAAAACAAAACAAACAAACAAAAAAAAAAAACACTTAAGATGTGGCTACCATGGCTAGAGAACTAATCTTTTTTTTTTTTTTTTTTTTTTTTTGAGGCGGAGTCTCGCTCTGTCGCCCGGACTGGAGTGCAGTGGCCAGATCTCAGCTCACTGCAAGCTCTGCCTCCTGGGTTTACGCCATTCTCCTGCCTCAGCCTCCCTAGTAGCTGGGACTACAGGCGCCCGCCACCTCGCCCGGCTAGTTTTTGTATTTTTAGTAGAGACGGGGTTTCACCGTGTTAGCCAGGACGGTCTCGATCTCCTGACCTCGTGATCCGCCCGTCTCGGCCTCCCAAAGTGCTGGGATTACAGGCTTGAGCCACCGCGCCCGGCCTAGAGAACTAATCTTTACATTTTATTTAAAGTAAGGTAAACTGGCCAGGTGCAGTGGCTCACGTCTCTAATCCCAGCACTTTGCGGTGGATCACGAAGTCAGAGATGGAGATCATCCTGGCTAACACGGTGAAACCCCGTCTCTACTAAAAAAAAAATTTAAAAACTAGCTGGGCGTGGTGGCGGGCGCCTGTAGTCGCAGCTGCTAAAGGCAGTGAACCCGGGAGACGGAGCTTGCAGTGAGCCGAGATTGTGCCACTGCACTCCAGGCTGGGCGACAGAGCGAGACTCCATCTCAAAAAATAAATAATAAATAAAAATAAAATAAATAAATAAAGTAAGGTAAACTTACCTAGCAGCCAGTGGCTAATACACTGGACAACACAGCTCTGAACAATGGTTCTCAATCCTGGCTGCATACTAAAACTGCCAGGGAGAACTTTTTAGATCCTAATGAGTAAACTAAGCTCTGCTCCCCCCAACCCCCCCACCTTTTTTTTAAGTCTCTGGGGATAAGACTCAGGCATGATATGTGATTTTATTTTATTTATTATTCGTATGTGATTTTATTAATTGCTATTAATGAATGAATGAATGAATGACAGGGTCTTGTCTTCCTCTGTTACCCAGGCTAGAGAGCAGTGGTACTACAAACGCACCAATCAGCACTCTGTAAAAAAGCACCAATCAGTGCTCTGTGTTTAGCTAAATGATTGTAAACGCACCCATCAGCAGGACACGGGCACGGCCAACTTTGTAAAATGGATCAATCAGCAGGACATGGGCAGGGCCAAATAAGGGAATAAAAGTCAGCCACGGCAGCCAGCAGGAGCAACCCACTCTGGTCCCCTTCCAGACTGTGGAAGCTTTGTTCTTTCGCTCTTCACACAATAAATCTTGATGCTGCTCACTCTTTGGGTCTGCACCACGTTCTTTCTTTCTTTCTTTTTTTTTTTTTTTTGAGACGGAGTCTCGCTCTATCACCCAGGCTGGAGTACAGTGGCAGGATCTCGGCTCACTGCAAGCTCCACTTCCCGGGTTCACGCCATTCTCCTACCTCAGCCTCCTGAGTAGCTGGGACTACAGGCGCCTGCCACCACACCTGGCTAATTTTTTGTATTTTTAGTAGAGACGGGGTTTCACCGTTTTAGCCAGGATGGTCTCGATCTCCTGACCTTGTGATCCGCCTGTCTCGGCCTCCCAAAGTGCTGGGATTACAGGCATGACAACCGCGCCCGGTGGGTCCGCACCACCTTTAAGAGCTGTAACACTCACAGTGAAGGTCCGTGGCTTCATTCTCGAAGTCAGTGAAACCAAGAACCCACCAGAAGGAACCAACTCCGAACATGGTACAATCATAGCTCCCAGGCTCGCTCAATCCTCCTGCCCCAGCCTCCTTAACAGCTGGGACTATCAGCATGTGCCACAACACCCGACTTTGGATTTTTAAGTGTAGCTAAAACAACTACTGCTCCAGAACAGTGTTTTTCAATGTGCACTGAAACCACCTGCTGAGTTTTTTTTAATGGCTATTTGGATTCATCTAGGTCTGGAGTGAGGTATCTCTAACAAGCTCCTAGGTGATGCTGACACCATTGATGCAGGGACTGTGCAGTTCGCTCTCCACATCCACAGCGTCCATGTCAGCAGATTCAGCCAACCATGAACAGAAAACATTCGGGAATAAAACAATACAAATAATACAAATAAAAAACCAACATGGTGTAACAACTATGTATATAGCATTTACACTGTGTAATCTAGAGATGGTTTAAAGTATACAGCAGTGGCCAGGTGCAGGGTCCCAGCACTTTGGGAGGCTGCAGCAGGAGGATCACTTGAGGTCAGGAATTCGAGACCAGCCTGGCCAACATGGCAAAACTCCATCTCTATTAAAAATACAAAAATTAGCCAGGCATGGTGGCGCCCGCCTGTAGTCCCAGCTACTCAGGAGGCTGAGACAGGAGAATTGCCTAAACCCAGGAGGCGGAGGTTGCAGAGAGCCAAGACTGCACCACTGCACTCCAGCCTGGGCAACAGGGTGAGACTCTGCCTCAAGTAATAATAATAATAATAATAATAATAATAATAATAATAATAACAACAACAACAACAATAAAAAGCAGGATGTGCATAGGTTATATGTAAATACTATACCATTTTATATAAAGGAATTGAGTATCCACGAATTTTCATATCCACAGGGGTCCTGAAATCAATCCCCCATGGAAACCTAGAGATGACTGCACTTTGAACAGCAAGGGTCTTGAACCAATTAAACTGCTATGGCATCCAATTCATTAATTCATTTATTATTTTCTAGAGGCAAGGTCTTGCTCTGTCACCTAGACTGGTCTCCTGGCCCCAAGCAATCCTCTGACCTCAGCCTCCCAAAGTGCTGAGGTTACAGGCAATAAGCCACCAAACCTGGCTGGATCAAATTCTTCTCAAGGAAATGAAAACCTATAGATTAAGATCTATAGGGTCATGACCTAAGGGTCATGAAGTATAATGCTTCCCTTACATATGACAATTAGACTTATAACTTAATAGGAGGTATATGAATAGTCTAACAAATCCAAATTGTTAATATGTATTATAGTATTCAAAAGCATTTAAGGATATAAAAGTAGTAAAATAAAGAGGAAAATAAAATTTTAGCTGTTTGAGAAGTCAAAGATCAAATCAGTTCTTCAAAGAGAAAATAAATTAGCACACATTCTTTTTCATAGTAAGGATACTTGTTTTTTGTGTATGTGGAGTATTCTTTTTAGTGTAGCTATCAGATAATTATCTGTATCACCTTCCTTGAAAAATACTGGTACTGGCCGGGCGCGGTGGCTCACGCCTGTAATCCTAGCACTTTGGGAGGCCGAGGCAGGCGGATCACAAGGTCAGGAGATCGAGACCATCCTGGCTAACATGGTAAAACCCCATCTCTACTAAATAAAAAAAAAATACAAAAAATTAGCCGGGCGTGGTGGCGGGCACCTGTAGTCCCAGCTACTCAGGAGGCTGAGGCAGGAGAATGGTGTGAACCTGGGAGGCGGAGCTTGCAGTGAACTGAGATCGTGCCACTGCACTCCAGCCTGGGCTCTGAAAGAGAGAGACTCCGTCTTTAAAAAAATAAAGAAAGAAAGAAAGAAAAGTACTGCTACTGTCCTGATGTAATTAACACAGTAAACTCAAGGGTGATCCTAATGAAAGCTTTCACTAACCCTTTGATTTTGTGTAGAAGAAAAAGACTTCTGTTTAAGCCTTAGCTTGCTCTGACTAGTTCTTTCAGGATTAGTTCTAGGCAGGGTTCAGTTTGGTGTGAACAGGATACTATTGCAATTTCTCATTTTGTATGACTTCTCCATGAGAAATCTTGATGGTGGTAGTTCAAGGTTTATTTTGTTTGTTTGTTTGTTTTTTAGGTGGAGTCTCACTTTGTCGCCCAGGCTACAGTGTAGCGGCATGATCTCACTGCAACCTCCTCCTGGGTTCAAGCGATTCTCTGCTCAGTCTCCTGAGCAGCTGGGACTACAGGCATGCACTACCACGCCGGCTAATATTTTGTATTTTTAGTAGAGATGGGGTTTTGCCATGTTGGCCAGGCTGGTCTCGAACTCCTGACCTCAACTGATCCGCCCGCCTTGGTCTCCCAAAGTGCTGGGATTACAAGCATGAGCCACTGCACCTGGCCAAGGCTATTTTTAAGTACTCCTTACCAGCCTGACAACCTAAAAGAGTTGCTTATTCATGTGTCACCTGGTGCTTCAGATGCCAGCTGAGGAATTAACACAATCTGCATTAGCCAGCAAACGCTTCACTGTCTACAATCAACTTTGCAAGTATACTGTGAAAAGAAACCACCAGGGCCTGACAGAGAGGCTGACAAGACGACTGAACTGTACTAAGTTCCAGGGGACACCACAGACCGACTAACCAGAGGCCGGGTGCACTGCCAGTCCTACCAGCGAAGCGTGTATGTGTGCCTGCACATGCAAATACCTGGGGGGAAGGGTGAAGCCTATAGAGTTTAATTAATGTTTCAGTGGACCAAAAAAGAAGGTGAACTATCTAAACAACCTTGCCTTTAGTCATCTCATTCTGCTTGTTTACAGTATGGCTACACTACTTTTGTTCTCTTCTGTCCTATATGTCAAAATGTTTTCCTAGTTTGAATCTCTGTGCCTCTATCAACTTTTATGTCTCTCCTCAGCTTGTCAGGCCCATCTTAAGAGCTGACATCCTCAATGCCTCCTGGAATCTGGTAAGTAACCTAAAAAAATCAAGTAGGCTAAACCAGGAAGGAGATCAGGAGGAGTGGGGAGTCTAAAGACAACAGAAGTGCATGGAACAGGCGATGTGAAGGTGCGGGGTGCTGCTGCAGAGAAAGGCCCATCCTCGCTGCCTACTTCAAAGAACTTTAGCTGCTAAGCCAGAGTCAAAGGACCTGCCAAAAAGTCTCTTTAAAGAAGCAGTAACTTTTTTTCCTCTCTTCTTCTGGGTCAGAATTAGAGATGAGTAAAATCCTGGGACTGAATATGATCTTGTCTCCTCCCTGTTGGTGCCTTTCCACCATCTGCCCTTGGCTCCCAGAGAGTCTCTAACACTCCTGTTGCTTACAGGGATTCTGTCCTCTTTTCCTTTCTTAATAAGATTAATTCCACAGATAATAAAACTATGTAAAATATTATTACAGTTACTAACAAGTTACAGCCAAACAGAAATTTAATAGAGAAATCGCCCAAAACAACATTACTGACTGTTAAAATTAAAAACGGGAAATTTACCTTAAAGCACATCAGCTCTAACTGGATGCCCAACATTCTACCTGCCTTGCTTTCCTGGGCATTACGGATTCAAGGATTTGTAGAATGGCTGGTGAGAGGTTTTGTTTGTTTTTCAAGAAAACAAGCTAGAGGGCAGGAAGAGACGCTCAGAAGCAAACAGTACAAAGGAACACACCAGGACATACCACTGGCAGACTGGACAGCAAGTAAATGGAGACCGATGAAAGAATAGAAAAAGGTTCCACTATTCCAATAGAAGAAAGGGTTTTCTTCCAAGACAAAGTTTAAAAAATAAAACAAATGCAAATACAAACTGCCATTAACACCTATGACTGATTCAGACATGAAGCAAAAATGTGAATAATTCTACGGAAGCCTGTGGATTACTATTATCATCTAGTGCTCGGCTGGGCACCGTGGCTCACTATGGAAGCCTGTGAATTACTAATACCTTCTAGTAACTGGCCAGGCACGGTGGCTCACGCCTGTAATCCCAGCACTTTGGGAGGCCAAGGCGGGTGGATCACAAGGTCAGGAGTTCAAGATTAGCCTGGCCAAGATGGTGAAACCCCATCTCTACTAAAAATACAAGAATTAGCCAGGCAGTGGTGGCGGTGCCTGTAATCCCAGCTACTCAGGAGGCTGAGGCAGAGAACTGCTTGAACCCGGGAGGTGGAGGTTGCAGTGAGCCGAGATTACACCATTGAACTCCAGCCTGGGTGACAGAGCGAGATTCCGTCTCAAAAAAAAATAAATAAATAAAACAAAAAAACCCAGTGGTGCGATCAAAGCTCACGGCAGCCTTGAACTCCTGGGCTCAAGTGATCCTCCTGCCTCAGCCTCCCTAGTACAAGATGTGCACCAACTACACCCACTAACTTAAATATATATACATATATTTATAGAAATGGGGGTCTCACTATGTTGCTCAGGCTACTCCAGAACTCCTCGCCTCAAGCTATCCTCCCTGACCTTGGCCTCCTGAAGTTCTGGGGTTATAGGAGTGAGCCACCGCGCCTGGCCTCATCTGCACTTTTAACAAGCTTCCCTCACCATGGATTCCCGAGAGCTCCAAAGGGGACCAAATTCTGAATTTCACACGGAACTTTTCTACTGTGACATGCTCTTGTTTTGGGGTTCTTTTTCTAACTGTCTTTCTCTCCTTGCATCTTCTTCTGAATTCAAAATAGGTAAAGCTGTTAATAATGTAAATAGCTTCCCAACTTTGTGTAATTTCAAAAAGATGAGAGTTTGATTCTAAGAAGATGGTCAATGAAAACGAAGTCAACAGGACTGCCACTCCCTTCCTGCACAGAAATATGTTCAGAACATCTGAATCTTTTCCTTGTGAGAGACAAAAATTGTAAGACAGAGTATGGTGTGTGATATCACCTCCCTATGGAACTTTATTTGATACTTTAACATGTTCCATGAAATTCTTACCACAAAGTGAGTTATACATCTTAATCATATTTCTGTAAAGTTCTGTTTCATAAAGGACTTAAGTCAAACAATTATTTATCATCTTTCTTAATCTTGTTCTCATGTAAAATTCTTCAAACCAGAAATAATCTATTAAGACTAGAAAAACAACCTATTCATAGACCCAGGACTGAGACATCTAGATAACTTATCCTTTGGCAATATCCTCAAAAAAGAACATTCACTCATTCAAAAAACAGGGGGTGGGGTCCACAGAGTAAGACACAGGGAAACCATTTAACCTCTAGTCAATCTCCCCCAGCTACTTTTTAAAAGAAACTTTCATCACGTTAGAATAAATGATGCAGGCCGGGTGCAGTGGCTCAAGCCTGTAATCCCAGCACTTTGGGAGGCCAAGACGGGCGGATCACGAGGTCAGGAGATCGAGACCATCCTGGCTAACACGGTGAAACCCCATCTCTACTAAAAAATACAAAAAACTAGCTGGGCGAGGTGGCGGGCGCCTGTAGTCCCAGCTACTTGGGAGGCTGAGGCAGGAGAATGGTGTAAACCTGGGAGGCGGAGCTTGCAGTAAGCTGAGATCCAGCCACTGCGCTCCAGCCCGGGCGACAGAGCGAGACTCTGTCTCAAAAAGAATAAATGATGCATTATTCTATACAAATCATGGTGAGTGGTTTAAAAATGCCATACTACAATACAAATATTATCTGCTAAACTAAAATTTAAAGGCTCTGTGTTAAGATTATCAGCCTAGTACAGTATTATCACACTTTTGCCTTCCATCATATTCCTCCTGTATCTGGCGCAGGAAAGATCTATCTATGGCCATCCCAGATTCCCAACAACAGCCAGTACTTGCTCCCTCAACATACATCATTTTAATGTGTTAATAGGCCAGGCGCAGTGGCTCACGCCTGTAATCTCCACACTTTGAGAGGCCGGGGCAGGTGGATCACCTCAAGTCAGGAGTTCAAGACCAGCCTGGCCAACACAGTGAAACCCCGTCTCTACTAAAAATACAAAAATTAGCCAGGCGTGGTGGCACACACCTGTAATCCCAACTAGTCTGGAGGCTGAGGCAGGAGAATCACTTGAACCCAGGAGGTGGAGGTTGTGGGTAAGTCGAGATCACTTTGCTGCACTCCACACTGGACAGAGCAGGTCTCCATCACCCTCCTCCCCCTCCCCCTCAAAAAAAGTGTTAATAAGACCTGACAGTCAGCTGTCAGCTGAATACCCATGACATTAGAAAATATAATCAACAGATACAAGCCACTACACTTTTTTGAACTTTTGGTTACTAAAAAAAAGTCTCAGAAAACAGGGGATGTCTGTAATGATTATATAATTGTCATGTTGAGAAGGGAACAGAGGGGGAGGGACAAGAGAGTGGTAGTCAAATTTCTGTTTCTAATAAATCTCTTCAGAGACTTGAAATTGTTTTTCTTGTTTTCTTACATCTCTTTGCTATATAATGCTATATAACCACCCCCCTCATTTCTTCAAGTCAGATATCAGATCAATAATCAATAGAGAAGTCCCAGCTTCACTTCAAGAGACAGAGATTAGACAGTTAAATTTTAATAGGTATTACCAGATTGTTTTTCAAAAAGGCTGCATCAGTCTAACTTTCTGTTAGTAATGTATAAGAGGATTCCTTTTGCTTTCCAATCACAGATATTACTTAATGATTTTTGCCAGTCAGATCTTTTCAGGGTTGTTTTTTTTTTTTTGTCATTAAGATTTATTCTTTTGTGACTTGCCACCTATTCATATCCTTTGCCCATTGTTCCACTGGGCTGTTTGTCTATTATAATATTAACTCTCTGTCACCTGCTTTGCAAATACTTTTTTCTTAAATCTGTTGCATGTCCGTGTGTGTGTACGCCTTAGAGCAGGAGGTTAGTAAGCTATGGTCTAACACCTGTTAGTATAAATAAAGCTTTACTGAAACACAGCCTTGCCCATTTATTTTTGTAGTAAATTCAGTAACTGCAACAGAAATTATCTGGCACTCAAAGCCTAAAGTATTTAATATTTGACCCTTTACAGAAAGTATTTGCCAATACTAGCTATATGGAACATCCAAAAAAAAAAAGGCGGGGGGAGTCTTTCTTCTTCCATAGAATCCATGTTCCAAAAGGATTTTTATGTGTTTTATTCACTGCTAGAAAAATACCTAGCAAGTAGTACACATTAATTTTCAGAATTAATGCAAGGTCTTCTTGCTTTTATATATATATACTTTAAAAAAAATAACGTATAGAGATGAGGTCTCACTGTTGCCCAGGCTGGTCTCCAAGTTCTGGCCTCAAGTGATCCTCCCCCAAAGTGCTGGGATCCCAAGCACAAGCCACCACATCCAGCGAAACAGTATTCATATAAGAAAAAAGGAAAACCACTTTTTTCTTAACAATTACAATTTATTAAGTTTCATTGTGAAAAATTAGGAAGAAATAACACACTTAAGTTTTTCAGCTGGAAATCATCCCATTAATAAGGACATACCTTACGACAGGGTTATTCAATCTTTTGGCTTCCCTGGCCCACATTGGAAGAAGAAGAATTGTCTTGGGCCACACATAAACTACGCTAACACTAATGATACCTGATGAGTTTTTTAAAAAAAAAATTTGCAAAAAAATAAAAATAAATCTCAAAATGTTTTAAGAAAGTTTATGAATTTGTGTTGGCCTCAAAGCCGTCCCAGGCTGCAGGCGGCCTGCGGGTGGGTGGGTTGGACAAGCTTGCCTTAAGGGAAAACATTCTGGGCTCATTTTGATGTTAAATTAAGTTGTTTTAAGAGACTCCAAATACAGGAACCTAATCATGGCACTAAGGACAATTTACTCTCATTATAAACTACTTGTCAGTCGACAAGTCTCATCAAAGTGATTAAATATTTTCAACCGAAAAAACGTGATGAGAAGGGAAAACATTTTCCCCACTAAACTCAATACTACACAACTTTAGGTTCTGGGCTCAGCTTTGGGCCCTGTTCAGGTTGAAAGGGACTCGTTTTAGAAATGTTCTGTTTGTAACGCATGTCATCTGGGGCATTTTTGTTGTTACTGTGCTTCCAAGCACAACTTTAGTGTCCACTATATTACTGCATGTTATATTCAGCTTGCTAAAGAAATGCGTTTTTAAAACCCCACATACGATGTACAATTCTTTCAACTTTTCTGTTTATTTGAAAGTTTTCATAATAAAATATTGGGAGGAAATATTCCTAGATCACAGAAAAAAATTTTCATTAACATCAAAGTCTCATTTCTATTACTCCACAAAAGAAACACTGTCCTTTTAAACTATTAAGTTACAGTAAGTAACATCCATCTTTCAAATTCATGGTCAACAATGGTTAACATTCACACTATACATCCTTGAAGTCGAAGGAAATTTTTCCTTTTATCGTTGTACAGACACTGGAAAACGTGCATCACTCCTACTGAGAAGCAGTGATACCTTGCATTTTAAAGTCTGACAAACTTTAAAATCTTTTTTTAAATCCCTATACTATTTAGAAATTTCTACAGACAGTGAACAGTGTGACACCTTGGTAAGTCAAAGCATATCTAAAAAGACATCATAAAAAAGCAGGAACTCCTACTTACAAAATATGTCTACGGTAATATATTATTAAAAATCTATTTCAGGTCCTCGGTGATGGTATGGATGGGGAGGTATATAATGAAAAAGAAATATATGATCAAAAACATGTCGAGGAAGTGTATGTATGTGAGTTCCAATAAGCTGGAATTTAAATAGAAAGGTTGAAGTCACAGCAAGTAGATGAAAGGCGGCCCCTTTAACATTTGCTCCTGGAGTCCGGCAACTCTCAGCAGTTGGCTGGAGACTAAGCTGGCTGATCCCGTGGAGCTTCAACAAAGGGACGAAACAAACTGAGTCCCCAGGGCCCCCCTCCCGACAACGCGTGAAACAACTTGATAAATGATTGCTCTGTCAGGGGATGAGGAGATGGAGACGTCTGGGAGCAGAGGGGGAATGTATCTAATTTAGGAGGCCAAGGGGGAAGAGGAAGACAGGGAAGGCAGAACAGCAGACAGGGGCAAGACCATCTAATCGCGCAAACACTCAGCAGAGAACTAGAAACCAACACCAGACAATCCAACTGCGTCTCTGAAAGCTGCAGTCATTAGACTGCAACAAGAGACTCGGCAGAGACCAGTTCTCCCCAAGTCACCAGGATTTTAAAAGGAAAATGTTCACCTTCCACAACCCATTCTCCAGCCTCAAGTCCAAGCTTCAGAAAGTGCTGCTCTCATACTACTTCGTTCATTTGGGGATGACATGAAATACAAAATCCTTTCCCCCACCCCCAGCTCCTGCGTAAAGATTGCTGATCCAGGCCTGAAAGCCAGAGGTGCAAGAGCCCAGGGCTTAGCTCACTTAAGGAAACATTAATTACCCTGAAACAAAAATAGGAGGAGTTCACATCCGGGGCTCAACACTTCCCTTCTCCTCTGCCCCCTTCTCTAGAGTGTGAGCATCCACTATTTATACAGCCTCTTCCTGACCGAGGACTGATACTGGTCCCGCAGGACTTCCCTGCCTGGGGAAGACTCACTGGTGACAAACTCAGCATTGCACAGTCATTTCAGAAGTAGGCACAGCTCAACTTGAGAAGAAGGTTGTCAGAACCGGAAGTGGTACAAAAGCAGCTTCCCAAAGAGTGGCCGGTTAATTCATAAGGGATGCTCTGGCAGCTTAGCATCTGATGAAAGACCATTACAGAAGGTTACAAGTCAAAGGTGGAACCAGCAACCCGAGTCTTTCTTGCGTCACTGCAGTTTATTTGTGAACTAGACACAGCTAATGTTGCGGTTGTAACAGAAGTGCTGTGTTGGATTATTGTGCACAGAACCTTATTTAAATGTTGAATTAAGCCTGGGCTATAGTTGGCATAATTTAAGCTAACAGCAAATGGTATATCAAGAAACTCAAGGCTGGGCGCGGTGGCTCACGCCTGTAATCCCAGCACTTTGGGAGGCCGAGGCAGGCGGATCACGAGATCAGGAGATCAAGACCATCCTGGCTAACATGGTGAAACCTCATCTCTACTAAAAATATAAAAAATTAACCGAGTGCAGTGGCATGTACCTGTAGTCCCAGCTACCCAGGAGGCTGAGGCAGGAGAATCTCTTGAGCTCAGGAGGCTGCAGTGAGCTGAGATGGCGCCACTGTGCTCCAGCCTGGGTGACAGAGGGAGAAAGAAAGAGGGAGGGAGGGAAGGAAGGAAGGAAGAAAGGAAGGAAAGAAGGAAGGAAGGAAGGAAAGATGGAAGGAAGGAAGGAAAGGGAGGGAAGGAAGGAGGGAGGGAGGGAGGAAGGAAGGGGGAGGGAGGGAGGAAGGGGGAAGGAGGGAGGGAGGGGGAAGGGGGGAAGGAGGGAGAAAAGGAAAGAAAGAAGCGAAAGAAAAGAAATAAACTAAAAAAGTTTCAGAATTTTACCTTTGCTTTGCCCAGCACTCTTGGAGGATAACTGGTAATCCATAGCTATGACCCCAAATCTACTTTATTACAGTATGTTTCAGAACATCTGATATATTAATTAATTTGGCCAGAGAGACACTGTATAATACAAGCGACAGGACGACTATGAGAAAAAAATCACTGTTTTACTGGATCAAGTTGGATGGTCCTGCTCCTATTGATTTTTTTTTTTTTTTTTTTTTTAAGAATTAAAAGAGCTCTAGTGAGTTTATTCTAGGAAAAATGTGTTTGTGGTCTGTCCAGAATTTTCACTGGACCAAACAAAAATAGAACTTGTTAATTCTCCAGACATCTTTCTTGTCAGATTACACAGTTCAAAAGGTACTCAGGGTTTCATAAACTTAAGAGATGAGAGAAGAGACACTGCACCATGGATCTCACTTTTGTGAATTGCTGACTACAATTAGTTTGACTAATTCTAATCAGCAATTCACAAAAGTGTGATCTTGCAATTATACAACCAGTCTCCAAATTCTACCTTGCTTTCCGATCTTTCTGCCAAGGTCTGAGTCTTAGAAATACAGGCAAATTCGTGTTCATGGACTGTCAATCTGAAAAGACTGTCAACTAGTCAGTTCCATGGAATGCATAAGAAATTGCATACTGGTAACAGGCAGCAATGTTTGCTTTGGTCTGCAGTTTTGTCTTGTTTTTCACTGGTTGTCCAACATTGAAAAAAAAAAAAATTTGGAGGAGCTTACAAAAAAATAATCTGGATATCTCCCTTTTCTTGAAAAATCAAGTCTGACTGATTGACAGTTCTTCATGACTCAGCTGGCACTAACAGGGGGCTGCCTCTCAGACTGGACATGGATCCTCCAGCTCATTAACCGCATCAGGCCCCATCCCCTCCATTAAGTTAGTCACCTGTCTGGCCCTGCAGGCTTCTGAGTTTCAACATCAGCTCTACAACATCAATGAGTAGCAGGTTAGCTCGTACTTGAACAATACCCCATGTGTGTTCCTCCCTTTCTTTCTATCAGTCCCAGATAATGCTGGCTGCTCTCCCTTGACTTGACACTATCCTTTCACTGTAACACCCAGGATTTAACGAAATACTCTGTGACTAGGAAAAAAAGACGAGACTCACTGCCTTTATTATAAACAGCAGTAGGTAAAGGTATCCCACACCCAAAATGACCACAAAAGAAAGTGCTCAAGAAAATACACACAAACGGAACATAAAACAAGACAGGAGTGACAGCATAGCCACGGGGAGTGCGGGGGGAGGGGGACATAAAAAGTGGGTGGGGGTTCTAATCCATGGTTGGGGTGAACTTATTTCTAGACTGCTGGGAAAGTGATTCAGGCAACAGCCTAAAGGGTTAGTGTCCAAAAGGAAAAATTAGACTAGTGTTTGCCCCTGAAGAATGTCTACTGTACTGCCACCATGTAAAGCAGTGAATCCTAAAGCAAGGTTCTGCCTGCATCAGTCTTCAGAACCCGGCCTCAGAAGCTGCATTTCAAATCAAGCAATCCAATGGTTCTCAAACACACTCAAGTTTGAAAAACAACCGAATTCCACTACAGTTGCCTAGAAGGATGGGTCTGGACTCAGAGCATGACGTCTCCTGGATCCTTCCCTGCCTTCGTTCAAACTAACTTAATGTGAGTGGCCTTTCCTCTGTGTTCCCATCCACCTTGACAGAACAACAGTCACACCATGCTTAACCGTTCATTCTTCCAAGAGAAGCAAAAGGCCTCTTTTTTTTTTTTTTTTTTTTTTTTTTTTACCCTCACGGATAGAAAAAGTGGCTTGACACAGAGTAAGTACTACCTATTTAACAAAATAAGTTATTTTACTCTGTGCCTTACTTTAAAACACTAGGGGAAAAGGTCTGACTAAATGATCTCTAGTGACCTTAGTTATATTCTAGCATCTGTTTTATGCGCTAGGGAACTATTTCTCAACCTATTTTTCATTACCACCCTTTTAAGGAATCTTTTTAGATTCGCTCCCCATTGTCCCCAAACCATGAAATTTTAGTATTACAGAAACAGGCTGTGTATTGCACAAACCATCATAATAGCTAAGTTTTTTTCATCACCTCCCTCTAAAAGAGCCAATTTTCAACAATAGCACCTCCTTGATAATGCATTCAATTGTATTTAGATATTCACAGTAACACTGTGATGACAGGCGGCCAGGCACAGTGGCTCATGCCTGTAATTCCAGTACTTTGGGAGGGCGAGGTGGGTGGATCGCGTGAGTTCCAGAGTTCAAGACCAGCCCTGGGGAACATAGAAAAACCCTGTCTCTACAAAAAATACAAAAATGAGCCGGGCATGGCAGCGTGCACCTGCAGTCCCAGCTACTTGTGAGGTTAAGGTGTGAGGACTGTTTGAGCCCAGGAGGTGAAGGCTGCAGTAAGCAGTGATCGCGACACTGCACTCCAGCCTGGGCAACAGAGCCAGAGTCTGTTTAAAGAACAACAATAAGGAAGACAAAAACAACGTGATGACAGGGGAGAATGTAACTCTAAAACGTAATTTTAACTTCTTTTACCAAATCAACACATGGTTTGAGTTGACATGTGTTACTGACAACCTTTAAAATACCTTTAGCAGCTCTACATATAAACCTTCCCCAAACTGGGTATAGCATTCCTTTAAAATCCACACACTATTATTGAGACAGACTACATATGAAAAGTGTTTCTAAAGATTTTTTAAATCAGCCATATGAGGCCTTCGCACACATATTGACTTTAACCAGAAAGTGATATTGTTCATATCATATCAGTTCAAAGAATTAACTCTGCAGTTTGCCAACGATATTAGCATTCCACCCAAAAATCAGTGTGGTACTTAGGCAACCAGAAATGTCACACACGAGGTGGGGATGTAGCTCAGAGGTAAGAGTGCATGCTTAGAAATGTACCAGGAAAAACACCATACAGAATCTGTTGTATTTATGGGTAACAATAAAGCATCTGACTGTCATCAATACTGACATGAACATGTCTCTGTTCAAGTCACACTCAAAAAGATACATAAAGCTGGGTGTGCCAGCTCACACCTGTAATCAGAGGGTGAGGTGGGAGGATCACAGTGAGACCCAGCCTATACAAAAAATAAAAATTAGCCGAGCATGGTGGCGCCTGCAGTCCTAGGTACTCAGGAGGCTGAGGTGGGAGGGCTGCTTGAGCTCAGGAGTTTGAGGCTGCAGTGAGCTTTGATCATGTCATGGCATTCCAGCCTGTGCAACAGAGCAAAATCCTGTTTCTTTAAAAATAAAAATAAAAGACAAGTGTTGGCGAGGATGTGGAAACACTGGAATCCTCATACACTGCTGGTGAGAATGTAAAGTAATGCAGTGACTTTGGAAAAGTCTGGCAATTCCTCAAAAGGTTAAACACAGTAATCATATGACCCAGAAATTCAAATAGCTATATACCCGAAAGAAATAAAAACCTAGGAGCACACAAAGAACACTTTTTTTTTTTTTTTTTTGAGACGGAGTCTCGCTCTGTCGCCCAGGCTGGAGTGCACTGGCGCGATTTCGGCTCACTGCAAGCTCCGCCTCCCGGGTTCACACCATTCTGCTGCCTCAGCCTCCCGAGTAGCTGGGACTACAGGCACCCACCACCACGCCTGGCTAATTTTTTGTATTTTTAGTAGAGACGGGGTTTTACCGTGTTAGCCAGGATGGTCTCAATCTCCTGACCTCGTGGTCAGCCTGCCTTGGCCTCCCAAAGTGCTGGGATTACAGGCATGAGCCACCACACCCAGCCAGAACTTTTACAGGAATATTCATAGCAGTATTACGGATAATAGCCAAAAAGTAGAAACAACCCAAATGTCCAACAACTGATGAACAGATGAACCAAATGTGGTATCAGTCATACAATGGAACGGTATCTGGCAATAAAGGAATGAAATACTAATACCTGCTACAACATAAATAAACCATAAAAACATTCTGCTAAGTGAAAAAGCCAGGCACAAAGGGCCACAGTGTGGCTGTATGATTCCACTTACAGGAAAGGTCCACAGTAGGCAAATCCACACAGGCACAAAGCTCAGTGGTTTCCAGAGGATGGGGAAAAAAGTGAGTGGAGTGTGCTTGCTGAAGGGTTTAGAACATGAAAATGTTCTAAAATTGACTCTGGTCATGGCTGCGCACTCTAAATATACTAAAACCACTGAACTGTAGACTTCAAATGAGTTAACTGTACGGTTTGTGAATATCTCAATAAGCTGCGCCCCTCCCCAAAAAAAATCTGTGAAAAAATACAAGGGATACCAGGAAACGTGTTTGATGCTACAACAGGCATCAGTAAGAATTACCACGTTAGTCTTTTTTTTTTTTTTCCATTTTAAGTAACGCTCCAATGATACTATTCAAAATATAAATTCAAAATATAAATATAGCTTTCTATGCTATTTTAATTTATTGAATTCAGGTGAAACAGTAGTATATAAAAGCAAGGAACTGCTGGTAGTTATTCAAGATCTACGTGCATACAATTTTATGCCATAGCTCCTGATGGAATGGATCACTTTTAGAGATGATGAAGTTCAAACAAAATATATAATGTTTTGAAGAGTGTTCTATACCATAAATTTACTGAGAACAGGAAACATGTATGTACAACAACTGCTGTGTCAGGCACTATGACTCATGTTTTACATACACACTATAATCCTCCCATCAACCTTGTGAGGTATTATTGTCTTCATTTGAAATAGCTCAAATCCAAATATCCTCAAGACCAGAATAGTTCAATTAATTACTGTAAGTTTCAGTTTCTTGACCTGTAAAAGAAATAACAGTCCTACATACATCAGAATTCTAAGAGCTAAATGAAATAAGGTATATTAAGTGTCTGATTAAACAGGTACTCAAATTTCAGGGTTATCTTTTTTACCCCAGCTTTAGCAAAAACAGATACAGCATTCAGGGGCTAGCAAAAGATCAACACTGTCAGGTTCACCAGGATTCCCTTTAAGTTGTGAGCACTCGATCATGCAGCATGCACAAGGAACTACAGACAGAGCACTCACAGATCACTGTCGTGATCAAATAAAACTAACAGAGTTAATCTGGTTTAATGATATGCATTAGCATAATTATGGCAAATAATTAAATATATATAAATAGTAGGCAATGATTGATTATAACTATTATGACTTACGTACCCAATGCAATTGTTTCAAGGGACATTTGAGAGCCAAGGAGTGAGCTGTTTTTAAAACCAGCAAGAGACACTGCAGCCATGACCTACAGGGATGATGCAACCTTGTTCTTTTCCCCAGTGAGTGTTTTCAAAGAAGCCTTGGCTGGATGCTGAGAAACAACTCCAGCTGCACAGAGTACAAGTGAGGCTTAGGATGGAACACTTCTTTCCTCAGCACTACAATCTGACAGGGCAGTCTAACCCAGAGAGAAAGCTGGCAGAAGGAGAAGGAAAATCAATCCCACCCTGAGAGGCAGGGGCACTGGGGTATGTGGAGGGGGTGGAGGTGGGAGAGGGTTAGAGATAATTGAGTGTGATGAACTACAAGGGCTGATGGAGGATAAATTGGCTGATGGAGCATCTTGAAGAATTAGGGGGCAGAATAAGCGTGCCAGATGGAAGGATGGCCAAAGGACATGTGGGAAGAGAGGGAGGGCGCAGAAAGGTAGGGCCACTACTATAGATACACATTTGCAATGTTCACCAGGAACCCGTGCACACCATTTTGCTAAACAAATGCGGGTATAGGTTATGTGCATTTTTCATATAGAGCTCAACAGAAGTTTGACAACCGTAAGAGGCCTGACCTATGAAAGAAGTAATGCAGATAAAATGACAACAGCAGCATTTCAGAAGCCAGACTCTGAATACAGAATGATGTGAATCAAGTTCCAATGTACCAATTATAAATTTAATAAAAAGGAAAACTATCATCAGCCCTGTGGTAAAGAATGTCCCATATAGGGGGCCGGGCGCGGTGGCTCAAGCCTGTAATCCCAGCACTTTGGGAGGCCGAGGCGGGCGGATCACAAGGTCAGGAGATCGAGACCATCCTGGCTAACACGGTGTAACTCCGTCTCTACTAAAAAATACAAAAAACTAGCTGGGCGAGGTGGCGGGCGCCTGTAGTCCCAGCTACTCGGGAGGCTGAGGCAGGAGAATGGCGTGAACCCGGGAGGTGGAGCTTGCAGTGAGCTGAGATCCAGCCACTGCACTCCAGCCCGGGCCACAGAGCGAGACTCCGTCTCAAAAAAAAAAAAAAAAAAAAAGAATTTGTATTCCCCCATTTTTGCAATCTACCCATCTGACAAAGGGCTAACATTCAGAATCTACAAACAACTTAAACAAATTTACAAGAAAAAAACAACCCCATCAAAAAGTGGGCAAGGGATATGAACGGACACTTCTCAAAAGAAGACATTTATGCAGCCAACAGACACATGAAAAAATACTCATCATCACTGGTCATCAGAGAAATGCAAATCAAAACCACAATGAGATACCATCTCACACCAGCTTGGCTACCCAAGCCAGCAGCAGCAACTCGCCCTCGTCCCCTTCCACGCTTTGTTCTTTAGCTCTTCATAATAAATCTTGCTGCTGCTCACTCTTTGGGTCCACACCACCTTTAAGAGCTGTAACACTCACCGCAAGGGTCTGCGGCTTCACTCCTGAAGTCAGCGAGACCATGAACCCACCGGAAGGAACAAACTCTGGACGTGCCACCTTTAAGAGCTGTAACACCCACCATGAGGTCCGCGGCTTTACTCTTGAAGTCAGCGAGACCAAGAACCCAGCAGAAGGAATAAATTCCGGACACAAGGCCGGGCACGGTGGCTCAAGCCTGTAATCCCAGCACTTTGGGAGGCCGAGACGGGCGGATCACGAGGTCAGGAGATCAAGACCATCCTGGCTAACACAGTGAAACCCCGTCTCTACTAAAAAAAAAAAAAAAAAAAAAAAAAAAAGACACTCCACTATGGAGAAGCTCAATAAATTCCGGACACCATACCATCTGATCCAGCGATCCCATTACTGGGTATACACCCGAAGGATTATAAATCATGATACTATAAAGACACATGCACATGTATGTTTATTGCAGCACTGTTCACAATAGCAAAGACTTGGAACCAACCCAAATGTCCATCAATGATAGACTGGACAAAGAAAATGTGACACATATACACCATGGATTACTATGCAGCCATAAAAAAAGGATGAGTTCACGTCCTTTGCAGGGACATGGATGAAGCTGGAAACCACCATTCTCAGTAAACTATCACAAAGACGGAAAACCAGCCACCGCACATTCTCACTCTTAGGCTGGAATTGAACAATGAGAACACATGGACACAGGGTGGGGAACATTACACACAGCTGCCTGTCGGGGGGTGGGGAGCTGGGGGAGGGTTAGCATTAGGAGAAGTACCTAATGTAAATGACGAGTTGATGGGTGCAGGAAACCAATACGGCACATGTATACCTATGTAACAAACCTGCACGTTCTGTACGTGTATCCTAGAACTTAAAGTACAATTAAAAAAAAAAAATTGTGTTCCCCCAACATAAATCTGAATTTGATTAAATTTAACCACCAATTTACAGGGCATAGAGGGAACAGAAGAACATGTTAAATGATTCAATGGAGGTAAAATCAACAACTTCCAAGCTGGGAAAATCTACAGAAAAAGAGAAACATGGTTTCTCCAAAACATAAACTGCAAGAAAAAGGGGGAAACTATAGAATAAAAAAATACTGAGGCCGGGCGTGGTGGCTCACGCCTGTAATCCCAACACTTTGGGAGGCTGAGGCGGGCGGATCACCTGAGGCCAGGAGTTTGAGACCAGCCTGGCCAATATGGTAAAACCCTGTCTCCACTAAAAATATAAAAATTAGCTGGGCATGGTGGCACATGCCTCAGTTCCAGCTACTTGGGAGGCTGAAGCAGGAGAATCCCTTGGACTCGGGAGGCGGAGGTTGCAGTGAGCCGAAATCACGCCACTGCACTCCAGCCTGGGAGACAGAGAGAGACTCTGTCTCAGGGTGGGAAAAAAAAAAAATTAAAAGAACAGAACCATTTACAACATATGGACTTTATTTGAATGTGACTTTAAACAAATTATAAAAAGGAGGGAGGACTACTATGGAAATATGAAATTTGACAACATTAAGGAATTCTGTGTAATCTTTTTATGTGTGATCATGTATTGCGGGTTTTTGTTTTTTGAAGACCAGTGTCTTTTGGACAGACAAATGGATATATTTATGGATGAAATGATATGATATCTGGGATTTGCTTCAAATAATCTGGGAAGGGGGGAAACAGGTAAAACAAGACTGGCCTTCCCTTGGAAACTGCTGAAGCTACATATATGATGGCTACCTGAGGGTTTCTTTACTAATCGCTTAGCTTGATATACGGTTAAAAAGAAAATTCCTCTGTATTTCAGCCACCCAAAGCAGAATTCTGGGAAGGAGCAACGAAGCCTTTCCCACACTCCCACTTTGAACTACTCAACACTTTCTGTGGATCTTATCTCTTTTCCTTTCTCTTTAACATCTCTTTTATGGCCCCTATTCTTTATTCCCACCGTCACCAATCTAGTTCAGAGGCATCATCATCTCTCATTTAATTAAATGTTAACCTCCTATCTGGTTTATCTCTAGATTAGACCCTTGGTCTATCTGCCTAGACTGGAAACCAAGAGTTAAAATAGTTTCCAGTGTCTAGAAGGCTGCTTCTCCTCTAAGACCCATCAGCGCTGCCCAAGCTAATTCCTCCACTTGCTTCTTCAACATTCAACTCAAGCTCTGCTGTCCTGGAAGCCGCTCTCAATCCCAAGTCTCATTTAGATGTATTTGCTCTGTGTGCCCAAGGTACCCTTTTGCATAGTCCTATTCCTATCAGAGCCCACACAGTAGTTTAGTTGTCTTTAACTTATTTGACTTCCTATACTCAGCATCTAAAACCAGACATGTTATAGGCCCTCAACGAATATGTACTGAAAGTAAGGATTACAAAGCACAAGAAAACATGAGACCAAATAGGTCCAGAACAGAAGGCAGATTGACGGCTCGAAGCACAGTTGTTCTCACACCAAAAATCACTCCAGGGTGCTGCTACACCTGTGTTCACATACATGCGATTAAGATCCTCTTCCTCAGATATTAGATGCAATTTATAACCTCTGAAGACCGTACCACACTACACTTGGACTCTAAAAGGAGAAGCAACCACATTCATCTTTCCAAACAAATTTACTAAACAAAATAACAAACCAAAAGTAGTGAGAAGAAAACAAGCACGAGACACTTTCTTAGCATTTTTTAAAAGGCGAGTAAATGCATAGTTAACATAAAAGCCAAGCTTCCAGAATAGACACTGTAAAGAAATAAGCCTGAATTTTAAATATTAGATTATATCAATCTGAAACGCAAGGACTCCGCCTTGCCTTCAACCTCTTGTCTGGAAAAACACCTAGTAAAAAGCAAGCAATAAATATTTCTTACATTAATGTCTAGGGCAAAAACATGGCTTTGAAAGTAACCATGGAGAAGACCGGTAACAATTCAGAGGAGTCGCCCAGAGGGAGACAACAGTATCACCATTGCCCGTACCCTACACACGGCCTGTGTCCTTGTATACTGGTTCTTGCCGGAGAGAGGGACACTGATCCTCCCTTTCATCGACAACACACAGCTGCAGGTGCATTTCCACACGGAGACGGGTGAGCACTCAGACATCGCCTTCCATTTCTGAGTGTACTCTAGCCATTGGGTGATCATGAACAGCCATGAGTGTGGGCCTGGAAGCGTGAGGAGACATCCAACAATATGCCCTTTGAGGATGGCAGAGTATTGGAGCTCCACATCACAGTGCTGGACGATGAATACCAGGCAATGCTACATGGCATCACTGTTACAGCTTTGCCATCGATTCCGGCCAGGGTCTGTGAAGGTGGCCCAAGTGTGGAGAGATGTCTCCCTGAACTCAAGGTGTGTTTGCGACTGAGGGAGATGACCACACTCCCCATTGTGGAGGAATCCCTTTTTCTACATGACCATGGGATTCCCAGAGCCTGCTAACAGAGTAATCCTGTAATCCCTACTCACGCCAACCCTTACACTTGGTCATTCAAACTTTACCAAATTAAAAAAAAAAAAAAAAGTAACCATGGCTGGGTGTGGTGGCCCAAACTGTAATCCCAGCACTTGGGGAGGCTGAGGCAGGAGGACTGCTTGAACCCAGGAGCTCAAGACTAGCCTGGTAGGTAACAATTACCTTCTCAAAGTTCATTTAATTCCTTAGCATATTCTGATAACATAATATAAAAATATTTTAAGATGTGCTGACAATGACAGGATCTCAAGAGCTATAGGTTCTGAAGAGAAGATGCAGTGACGAAAAACAAAAACAACAATGGAAAAGATTAAGGTGGAAAAGGCAAAGTATTATTTATGCATATTGAGGCTTTAAAACAGTGCTACATGGGTTTCTGGTTCAGTGTGTGAGACACTGAGGAGTTTGGAAGTCCGACTTAACAAGTAACAAGGTAAACACACTGAAGACGAAACAAGTCTTCTTAGATTCCTCAAAGAGATGAGGTCACAGGGCAAATCACAGTGCCCAAATCTGGGGACAGCCGGGAATACAGAGTATCACAACTGACCAGAGAAGAAACCTGCAAGGGAGCCAGTGCCTCAGTGTGAACAAATCCGAGAGCTAAAAACTCTAGGGGAGCCCACTCATGGTGTGCAGGGAGCAATTCTTCTAAGATTTACCTCTGGAGTTCTACCAGGTTATCATGGTGAATATCAGAGAAAAATCCTCTCTTGCCAGAAGCAGGAGACCATCCTGGAAAGGAGCCATTCTGAAACAGGCCAGAGCACTTAATTTTTTTTTTCTTTTTTGAGATGGAGTCTCGCTCAGTGGCCCAGACTGGAGTGCAGTGGCACGACCTTAGCTTACTGCAGCTTCCACCTCCTGGGTTCAAGCCTCCCGAGTAGCTGGGACTACAGGCGTGTGCCACCACACACGGCTACTTTTTTGTATTTTTAGTAGAGATGGGGTTTTATCAGAGCCTAACTGACCCAGTGGAAGGGAATTCCCAACTCCAGTCTGCTCTAGCCATCTTGTCCCATGAGGGGTGGGGGGATAACTGAGAAGTATGTGTGAAGTTCACCATCCAGAGGCAGGTGCTCACCGAAAGGCTGAGACCTAATCCTAAGACTAAAAAACGCTTCCCCCTTTCCCACCCCTCACCACCACATTGCTAAAGGCCTACTTCACCCAGTACATCCTGTCCAACTACCAAGAAAAACTGCAAGGCACACTAAAAGGCAAAAAATAGCGTGAAGAGACAGAACAAGCATCAAACCAGACTCATCGAAACCAGACTGAGAGAGGGCAGGGAAGTGGAATTATCAGGCGGGAAACAGAAACCAATTCTGATTAATGTGAAGGACTCTAACGGAGAAAGTAGACAGCTTGCAGCAACAGGTGGGCAGTGTGAACAGGGAGATGAGAATTCTAAGAAAAAATGAAAAGAAGAGCCACAGAGCAAAGCATCATGACAGAAACGAAGAATGCCACTGATGGGCTCATTAGGAGACTGGACACCACCGAAAAAACAATCTCTGAGCTTAAGGATGTATCAATACAAACTGAAAACTAAAGGAAAAAAAAGACAAAAAAAACAGAAGATAATACCCAAGAACTCTGGGACAGTTACCAAAGGTGTAATACAAACACAATGAAAATACCAAGAGGAGAAGAAAGGAAGAGAAGAAATATTTCAAACGACGACTGAAAATGTATCCAAATTAACGTCAGACACCAAACCACAGATCTAAGGAAGTTCAGAGAACACCAAGCACAATACATGCTCAAAAACTACTCTAAGGTCAGGTGCGGTGGCTCACACCTGTAATCCCAGCACTTTGGGAGGCTGAGGCAGGCAGATCATCTGAGGTCAGGAGTTCAAGATCAGCCTGGCTGACACAGTGAAACCCCGTCTCTACTAAAAGTACAAAAAATGAGCCAGGCGTGGTGGCGTGTGCCTGTAATCCCAGCTACTCGGGGGGCTGAGGCAGGAGAACTGCTTGAACCCAGGAGGTGGAGGTTGCAGTGAGCTAAGATTGTGCCACTGCACTCCAGCCTATGCCACAGAGTGAGACTCCGTCTCAAAACAAAAACAAGAGCAAAAACAAAACAAAACTAATCTAAACGTGTCGTATTCAAACTACAGAAAAATACACATAAAGAAAAGAAAGAACACATCCTGCAAGAAGCCAAAGGGGGGGAAAAACACCTTTTCTATAGAGGATAAGGATTACAATGTGTCTGACTTCTCAGAAACCAGGCAAGCAAGGTAAGAGTGGAGTCAAATAAAGTGATGAGAGAAAAAACCCACCAACCTAGAATTCTGTATCCTGCCAAAGTATCCTTGTGTAGTGGAAGAGAATAAAGACTTCCTGAAACAACAACTGAGATGTGTAGACCTGCCTTGTAAGAAATTTAAAAAATAATAATTTTTTTTTTTTTGAGACGGAGTCTCGTTCTGTTGCCCAGGCTGGAGTGCAGTGGCACAGTCTTGGCTCACTGCAACCTCCGCCTCCTGGGTTCAAGGGAGTCTCGCTCTGTCGCCCAGGCTGGAGTGCAATGGTGCGATCTCGGCTCACTGCAACCTCCGCCTCCTGGGTTCAAGCAATTATCCTGCCTCAGCCTCCTGAGTGGCTGGGATTACAGGCACCTGTCACCCACGACCGGCTAATTTTTTTGTATTTTTAGTAGAGACGGCGTTTCACTATGTTGGCCAGGCTGGTCCAAACTCCTGACCTTGTGTTGTGATCCACCACCTCGGCCTCCCAAAGCGCTGGGATTACAGGCGTGAGCCACCACGCCCAGCGAAAGAAAAGTCTTGAGAGAATGGAAATGATACAGGTCAGAAACTCCGATCCACACAAAGAAAAAGCAGTGGAGAATGAATGAGGTTGAAATAAAAACTTAAAAAACAATTCTTAGCTAATGGGTGTGTTCAAAATAGTAACGGCAACAATGTATTTTATTATATACACTGATGTGTACTTATACATGTATCTAAGTGAAATGACGGACAGCAACAATACAGGAATGGGAGGAAAGAATTAGGACTATCATTATTATAAGGTCCTCACAATACCTATCAATGTGGGTAAGGGACAGGAGCGATAGAAGTTATGTCATCTCTGTACCTTCCTTTCCATTTTTGCTGCAAATCTAAAACTTTTCTACAAATTACAGTTTATTGAAGATAATAATAAAGTGATAAATGCATGTGGATAAACATTAAAGTGATAAAAGTGTAAATAAGATGAGGAGAAAAGCCCTAAATCAAAACACTGAGGTACAACTTTACTGTGTTTCATCATCCCATATCATAACCTCATTTTTTTTTCAAATACAAAGTTATATTTATTTTCAATAATGAAAACAACACAACAAACTGGAGTCAATCCACTAATATTTACAATTTAACACAATGGCTGGAACAAACTATGCTCAATAAATAACACATAAACCAAGTAAGATTATTCTTGAGACTCCTTAGGGTTGCGTGCGTGTTTTAAACAAAATTGAGGGAGTGGTGGGTAAAGAAAGCCATCCTACAGACTTGACTGAGAAGGGTTCCAAGTAAAGAACAGCCAAGGAACAGGGTCCCCAAATACTAAGTTAGCAAAATGAATATGGCGTTTTCAAAGCAGTCTAGAAATCAGAGCTCACTGAGAGAAATGACAAGGGTCTGGGGATAATCCATGTTCAAGGCCTCATAATTAAATCTTCCCCCATTTCTGAATTCTTTATTTGGAATCTATCACAACCTAAAGGAGCTTCTGCCAAACGGTAGGAGATTACTGATGCTGCCTGAAATGGCCTATGCCCCCTAAATTTCCTTTGACTTTGTCACTAATATATCAACAGTTCCATTCCAACAAAGGATTACTGCTATGTACACCTCCTGTTCTTTGGTTTAAATTCTCCTTTCATAAATATTGATACTTGCTCAAGGAGAGCTGTAAATACATCCAATTTCTTTTCTTTTTATCCCCCGCTCTACAACTCTGCTTGGCTACAAAATCTAGGACTCACAGAGCAACAGCAGCAATGGTCAGAAGATAAGGGCCAGTTCCAATGCAAGAACTCTCTAAAGTTCAATGGCCACAATTTTTTTTAACCACCTCATCTGCATTGACTTTTTTCTTTTCTCATTATCTTGCCAATTATTTCTTTCGAAACTCAATCCTCTGAGCTACATTCTGAGCACCAAATTTTTTGACCAATGCCTCTCTGCTATCCTCGTCATCTTTCCGCAAATCTATGTCATCTTGCTGGGACCAAATGGGTTATCATCCATCAGCTCTGACCGGACGCTAGGAAGGAGGAAGCAGCCTTCAGCTCACCATCATTGCTTAGGAAGGCCTGTGTAACTGTCCATAGATCCAAGTTAAACTTCTCCATTAACTGCGGAATGATCATAATGGCAGCTCCCACCTCAGGTGGAGAAACTGTTTCTTCTTCTTCCTGATCAGGCTGTGTTTCTGAGTCTTCCTCAGGCGTGGGGGATCATCATCACACATTGTTCGGTGTATTTCAGAATCAGGGCTCTCATCCATCACCACCTCCTCCAACTCCCGGGTGGCTTCTGCAAGCATCTTTTCCACCGCTCCTTCGCTCTCCTGGATTTCTTCCTTCACAGGCTCTTCTTCAGGCCAATCTGGAGTTCTCTCTCTCTGTGGTTGCAGTTATCCGCGGCCCAGCGGCCCGCTCCTGTCTTCCGCTGGAGTTTCCGGGAGAAGGCGCGCGCCGGGCGCCCCCTGGCAAGCGCTGGTGCCCCTGGCCCCGCCACCAGGGCTGCGTGGGCGAGCTCTCCATAAGGCGCTGCTAGGGACAGAGCTGGCAAGCGGGCGTTTTCCCTCACGTTGGTCAGGACGGCCAGGTCGTCCGGGTCAGGGAAGGCGCCTCCGTGGCGCCCTTGGCCAGGGCCCTCGGCTTTGCCTTCCCAGCAGTGTCCCCTGAGGCGAGGCGGGGCCCAGCCAACAGGCTCCACCTCCAGCCTCTTGCTGCCCTGCGCTCCACCAGTCCAGGATGCGCCCTGTGGAGATGAAGTGGCCCAAGGCTTCCGCCCGCACCTCCCAGGCTCCTGGACCGACCATGCGGCCACCCTGCAGGATGAGCTGGGCCAGGCTGGGCCCCACGTGGAAGGACACGGAACTGCCCTCCTCCCTCTCTCCAACAGAGTCCAGGAATGGATGGGTCCACTGGGATCTCTGCCCAAATCCACCGCCTCTGCCATGTTTGAAGCCGGGCACTAGAGGAGCTGCTCCTCACGAGTGCCTGGCACACAGCGAGACTGACCTAACCTCATTTTTATATAGCTCATCTGGAGACCAGAAAGACTAAACAATACTTAGTTACATGGTTGCACAGCTCACAGCTAATTATAACAGAAACAGAAAACTATTAGGAAAGTGTATGTGGAAGGATGCAAGTAAAAGGGGGTTGGTTTCTGACATGAGGCGCAATAGAAACCTCCCTCTCCCAGTATTTAACTGTGGGGCAACTACAGTTCCAGGCAAAGACATACACAGCTCAAGAGTACGAAAATGAACCACTAGGCTACAGCGCAGGGCAGGAACACACAGGCTTGAGGATACACAATTACTGGGACTAGGTAAAAGTATATCCCATACATTAGCCTGGGAAGGACAAGACAGACTGCATATGGTATGAATCCACTTATTTTCCAGGACAGACAAATTTATCTGTAGTGAGAGTAATCAGATCAGCCACTGCCTGGGCCAGGGTATGTGTGGTGGGCCAGATTTGACTGTACAGGCCATGAGAGAACTTTCTTGGGGAATGAAAATGATTTATATTTTTTGGGGGGTGGTGGTTATACACTTGTATACAGTTGTCAAAACTCAACTGTATACTTAAAATCTGTGTAATTAATTGTATACAAATTATACCTCAAAGATTATTGGTTTTTGTGTGTGTGTGTGTGTGTGTGTGTGTGTGTGTGTGTGTGTGTGTGTGTGTGTGTTTTTAAGGATAAGAAGTATAATATGTTCTATCAAGATGCTTCTCAAAAGCAGAAAATTTAAAATTGAGGGCCGGGCACAGTGACTCCCACCTGTAATATCAGCACTTTTGTAGGCCGAGTCAGGTCGATGACTTGAAGTCAGGAGTTCAGGACCAGCCTGACCAACCAGAGTCAGGTGAAATCCTGTCTCTACTAAAAATACAAAAAATTAGCTGGGCATGGTGGCACGTGTCTATAGTCTCAGCTACTAGGGAGGCTGAGGCATGAGAATCCCTTGAACCCAGGAGGCAGAGGTTGCTGTGAGCCAAGATCACGCTACTATACTCCAGCCTGGGTGAAAAACAAGGGTCTGTCTCAAAAAAATACAAAAATAAAATAAGAGGCCAGGCTGGGTGTTGTGGAATGCTGCCTATAGTCCCAGCTACTCGTGTGAATAGCCTGAGGCCAGGAGTTGGAGGGCAGCCTGGTGCAACATAGCGAGATCTTGTATCAATTAAAAAAAATTTTTTTTTCAGGCCACAAGCAGTAAACAGTAGTAAACTCCACTATATGGAAATCTCAGCTATCCAGAAGATCTGCTTCCAAGTAAATTCCAGAGAGCCACAATTTTACTTTTCATCCTAAGCAGAAATTGTAGCAATAACACTTTTAACCTAATTATTTTTTCCTCTCTTTTTACAAGTCTTGTCAAAACCAGACAATGATTAATACTACTTTCACTAAGTACAGCTTTTTAAGTTGTTATAAAGATAGTGCCAGTCAATGGTTGTGGTAGGCCTACATTTAAATTTATCTAATGCCATTTCTATTCAGATGCCTACAACAAAAACTTGGGAAAAGCATGGAGTAAAGCCAATCAAAAAATAAGTTTCTTCAAGAACTAGCAAGGTACATCTACCACTGTATGTGATAAAGTTAAATTCTTTTTTTTTTTTTTTTTTTTTTTTTTTTTTTTGAGACGGAGTCTCGCTCTGTCGCCCAGGCCGGAGTGCAGTGGCCAGATCTCAGCTCACTGAAAGCTCCGCCTCCCGAGTTTACGTGCCATTCTCCTGCCTCAGCCTGCCGAGTAGCTGGGACTACAGGCGCCCGCCACCTCGCCCAGCTAGTTTTTTGTATTTTTTAGTAGAGACGGGGTTTCACCGTGTAGACCAGGATGGTCTCGATCTCCTGACCTCGTGATCCACCCGTCTCGGCCTCCCAAAGTGCTGGGATCACAGGCTTGAGCCACTGCGCCCGACCGATAAAGTTAAATTCTTAAAAGACTTTTTTAAAGTGTCGTTAAAAAAAAAAAAACAAAAAACCTCCAATCTGACAACAATGTCAGTGTGATATACGTATCAAGAGGCTTTAAAAAGATTCATACCGTGACACTTTTAAGGAGTTACTATATGGATATAATCATAAATGCGCACATTTGGTATCCAATGGTGCTTTATTTATTTAAAAAGAAAACAAGTAGGCCGGGTGTGGTGGCTCACACTTGTAATCCCAGCACTTTGGGAGGCCGAGCTGGGTGGATCATGAGGTAAGGAGTTCGAGACCAGCCTGGCCAACACAGTGAAACCCTGTCTCTACTAAAATTACAAAAATTAGCTGGGTGTGGTGGTGGGTGCCTGTAATCCCAGCTACTCGGGAGGTTGAGGCAGGAGAATCACTTGAACCCAGGAGGAGGAGGTTGCAGTGAGCCGAGATCGTGCCACTGCACTCTAGCCTGGGCGACAGAGCTAGACTCCGTCTCAAAAAAAAAAAAAAAAAAAGACAAAAAAGAAAAAAAGTACAGCTAGTGACACAATCTAAGGTTCCAAGTGGGAAGAATCATGATCCATCTGTAACAGTATGATCAATACCAGGTGTGGTGGCTCACATCTGTAATCCCAGCAGTTTGGGGGAGGGAGGCAGGCAGATCACTTGAAGCCAGGGGTTCCAGACCAGCTCGACTAACATCGTGAAACCGTGTCTCTACTAAAAATACAAAAATTAGCTGGGCATGATGGCAGGTGCCTGTAATCCCAGCTACTAGGGAGGCTGAGGCACAAGAATTGCTTGAACCCACCAAGACGGTGCCACTGTACTCCACTGTACTCCAGTCTGGGCCACCAGAGCAAGACTGTCTCAAAATAACAATATAATAATAATAGTATGATCAAGATTTGAACTCCCATAGCCTAGATTGTGGGACCAAAATCCTAACCAACATATCCTATTTAGTTTTACCCATTTTATCATTCAGAGCATTAATGAGGAGGATGCAATTTGTCAGTATCTGAGGGCAAAGGAAACAAATACAAAAAAAGGTCAGCAACAATAAAGGTACAGCAAAAAAAACAAACAAAAACTAAAAGTAGATATATATTCCATCTTCTTGACTCACAAGGCAAAAAGAAATTCTAAATTCCATATTAGTAATCATTTTAAGGAAGTGATAAATATAAATCACTGCTCCTTTCTTCATGTCTCTAGCTTACCTTTTAACTCTATATATGTTAACATATTTTATAAGCGATCTGTCACATTTAGAGAGTCATATTCAAGGTTCCCTTAAGTTACCTCACTAAGTAAGGCACCAACTCCCTTCACACTGACTGCTGACTTCATGTTGTCACCATTTTATTCTAACACAAAAATAGGAAGGGCCTGGAAACATGAATGACAATCCTGAAAACAGTTTCTTCCCAGAAATCATGACTGTACTGGGAAACCTGGATCTCTGGATTTGGTGATGAGCCCTCAATGAACAAAAAATTAAATCTAAGAGGAAGGTGAATGAACAAAAAATTAAATCTAAGAGGAAGGTGTGTTCCAGCAGATGCTACACAATGGACCAATGGATGGACCGACTGATGGACTGATGAACAAACAACAGAGAGATAAAAGTTTCAAATTATTTGTAGATGAAAGTAAAGAACAGATAAACCGAAATTGCTGAAACCAACATTTTGAAGTTCCAATTTCTGACCCACTTACAAACACAAACCTTCCATTTCATGACGATAGCCTAAGGCAAAAGTAAGAATAGGCGCTGGTCCACCCAGGCCCAGATTTGGGTTTTCCTGACTGTTGGAGGCTTCCCTACACTACTTTAAGACATCTCCCCATTTTATCCTACGCATAGTGTAAATACCAACTGTAAAAGGCACAGTAATTTAAATGAACTATTAAAAAACAGTAGGCCAGACATCGTGGCTCATGCCTGTAATCCCAGCACTTCCAAGGCAGGAAGATTGCTTGAGCCCAGGAGTTTGAGACCAGTTTGGGCAACATGGAGAAACTTCATCTCTACAAAAAAATACAAAATTTAGCCAGGCAAGGTGGTGCACCCCCGTCTGTGACCCCAGCTACTTGGGAGGCTAAGGTGGAAGGATGGCTTGAGCCTGGGAGGTGGAGGTTCCAGTGAACTGAGATTGTGCCACTGCATTCCAGCCTGGGCGACAGAGACCCTGTCTCAAGAAGAAGAAAGAAGGAAGAAGAACAAAGAAGAAGAAGAGAAACCTCATTTCAGTTGAAAAAATAAAGAAAAGTCAATAACTGAGACTATAAAACATATGTCTGTTAACAGGTAAGGTTCATATTCATTCATGTAATAACTTTATAGTACCTGCCACTAGGCACTGAAGGCACCAACACGAATGCCTTCTAAGTGAATTAACCATTCATCTTACACATATTCCTATGCCCCAAGTAAGAGACAATTTAGTAAAAATGCATATCATATATTTTACACTGTCTAAAATTGATTCTCACTTTATAAACCACACCTCAGAAATTAATCACTGGAGACAAATAGATGCCTTAAACATGTAAGCATGCCCCCAACAGGTACATCACTAAGAAAGGCTCAAGATAAATCACACACAGGCTTTGGGGGGTACTAGCTATAATCCACTCCCACTGCCCCCAACGCCTCACCCCAACCATTTTTCTCCCGTCCTAGAGAGCATGTGAAAATGTGAGAATATTACAAAAATAACTTTGCATCTACTCTAACTTTTTAGGTATATAATTTGCCAACTTAGGGAATTCACAATCAGTAATAAAGTACCTGCAATACACTTTAAAACTGTCAACACTGAGAATCTCTGTCTCCTAGGGATCTAGAGTGATTAATAATCCTCCTTCTGCCAGGTGCGGTGGCTCACACCTGTAATCCCAGCACTTTGGGAGGCCAAGGCAGGCGGATCACCAGGTCAGGAGATCGAGACCATCCTGGCTAACACAGTGAAACCCCGTCTCTGCTAAAAATACAAAAAATTAGCCAGGTGTGGTGGCAGGTGCCTGTAGTCCCAGCTACTTGGGAGGCTGAGGCAGGAGAATGGTGTGAACCTGGGAGGTGGAGCTCGCAGTGAGCAGAGATCGCACCACTGCACTGCAGCCTGGGCAACAAAGCGAGACTCCTCCGTCTCAAAAAGTAACAATAATAATCCTCCTTCCACATGCACATGAAATTTGGACTATCTTTAGACCACATATCTAGCTTACAGAACAGTTTGGCGAGCAGGCCCAAAATGTCATACTGAATACCAAATGAAAGACGACAGGTAGAGTCCTGCAGTGAAGGACTCTCTACACCTCTTATCCCTGATGCTAAGATCCCCAGGTCTGAACAATGTTAATGGAGTCCGCAAGCCAGGCAGCAGCAGAAATAGTGAGCTTAAGGAAGTGAGGTAATCACGGCCAAGACACAGCAATACACTAAGAACGTGCCTCAAAACAATTAAAAGCAACCGAAACGGACTGACTCCAAATCTTATAGGGTATTTGCTTGGAAACAAAGAAATCCTGCAAAGGAGTATGTGGTGCCCTCTGATGCTGTCAGTACCCTGTTTTCCTCCACACTCTCCAAGGTTAGGACCATCACTCCGCTTTCTTCGCTCTCCTCTGTGCTTTTCCCACAAGAATACTTTTCTGATACTACTCCCCTTATGGGAGGTTCATACCCCATCAGATAACCCTCATCCACCACCAGCCTCCTCACTGACTCCAGGGAGACCAAAGGCTCTGCAAAAGGAGTATTCCCAACAAGGCCAAAGAAAGGCGTGTGCGCCCCGAGAGAGGGTGCAGGAGAGGGCCAGGCACTCTCAACCTCAGACCAGTTTTAAAGAGGATGTCAGGCATCTCCTGAAGAAAACTTAACTATGTCTAATCAGAAGTCCGACTGCAGCCTAACTGCAAAAAAAGCAGCAGCAGCATCCTCAAAGAACAGAATGTGGAGGCACAGATACATAGACTGGTCACACCCACACTGCCACGAGAAAGGAAAGGCTCTGCACGATGCCTCCCAAGGAGGTGGTCATGGTTCCATCCCCCTCACCCAGAAGGCTGCCCGCCACCTGTCTCCACACAAAGACACAATACAAGGCGGATGGAGACTCAAGAATGGCTTCAAAGAGCTTTCCAGGCAGGCTGAGGGACAGTTTCCTCAGCCTCCGAAGTCCTAATTTTCCTTCAGCAGAGTCTCTGGAAAGGGGGTTCTCTACCTGGTCTCTGACCCCATAGCAACACCCTGCCATCACTTACCTCTGGTGAAGGTAGGAGGGCAGAAACAGCCCTCATCTCTCCCCACAATGTGAAAATCAGCAAATGCTACAGGATTAGGAGCTGGGAGCCAAAGGCCTCTTTAGCCTGAAGAATGGGAGCCAAGCCAAACCCAGGCCTGCTTCGGGCACACAAAGTAGTTAAGAGTGTGGGGGTGGGGCAGGGAATGAACAAGGAAAGAAGAGCTAGAAACTGAAAATGACACGCAACTGTAAGCAGCAGGATGACTTTACCAACTGGACCGAATCACATCAAGAATCAATGGTGACAATTTCTATTACTGTATTTTGGGGAACCAGACTCAACAAATAGAAATGGCCCTTCCCCAGTCTTTTCTAGTTATAATACACAGAACTGTAGCCACAGCTATGGATCACTGTTTATTTAACATGCAGAAGAAACAAGACAAGCTTTGAGAATATTAGCCACAACACCACTAATGGCCAGAATACCGGCCATTAGAATATTCTGGAAATTTACTAGTACATGACTTTGAGATTACACATTTCACTATAAAGTTACATCCTAAGGAAAGAGTCATGTATACACTTACACAGAGATGTCATCTTAGCACTGTTAGTCCATTTAAGATTGGAAAAAACCCTGACGTCCGACAACAGGTAATAAATGACAGCATGGCCATATCTGAATTACAGTGACATTAGATCTACATATTAACATGAAAAACATTTATTATATATTACCTTTAAAAAGCCATAAAAATGTATATCATGTATTGATACATTTTACATGTATCTGTATATATACATAGGTAGACCTATATAGGCTCAAAGTAATTATAATTATTTTCTTCTTTTTGCTTATCTCAATTTCCTAAAATGTTTACAATAATTTTTTTTGAAAGAGAAAGGTACTGTTTTAAATTTTGACATTTACGTAAAATATTTTAATAAAAAACAAAAACAAGGACCAAGGTGCCAAGGGTCTGGATTTTACTAAATAAATGGTAAGTAAGATAGGTCCTATATTAAGGACCTGCCTAACCCAAGTCTTGAGTTCTTCCCATCGTGTATCTTATGTCTAACATTTCCAAGTCTATCCGACCCAGCCTGATAATTACTTTCAGTGAAACCCAGCTTGCACATCCCAGGTCCATTACATCACATTCTTGCACTCAAGGGAGGCCCAGATGGATCTTTCACACTGGATTGGACAGCAGGAACGGATGGACTCGTTCCAAAGTGCTAAGCCACCATCTGCAGCCTTCTGTTAATTTTCTCCATCTCATCTGTCCCATTCCCAATTCTTTGTACATACCCATTGCACAAGTAATCAAGATTTGCCCTGCAGGTGTCTCTTCCCATAAGGCAGGTAGAAATATAATATTAAATTAAATTATTTTCAACTAAAGCAATGCCTTCACATGACTCTCAATCCAAAAACATTACTCTGTGCCTAATGCTAAAGGCCATGCAAAGTACTAAAAGAGCATAATATAATACATGGTCAGCATGACAAAGAACTTAAGAATCCAACTGATAAAACAGAACTCGTAAATGTGAAACAATGAGAAAATGATTAAGTCTTGGGCTTCCTATTAACTGCTAGGCTTGGCTCTACTGGTTCTAATCCCAATTCAACTCACTACCTATTATATGACCTTAGGCAACATCCTCAACTGTAAATCTATGAGTTAAACTTAAATTATCTCTAACATCCTTTCCAGCTTTTACCTTCCGTAGCTCTAGAAACAATGAATCAGAGAAAAGAAAGACAAATGTGGGCTTCTAGAATGTGTTATAAATTACCTATGCAGAGACAACCACCAAGTGAATCTGGCAAGGAAAAAAATTTCTAGTCAATTAAAGCTTGTTTCGGCCGGGCTCAGTGGCTCATGCCTGTAATCCCAGCACTTTGCGAAGAAGAGGCGGGCAGATCACAAGGCCGGGAGTTCGAGACCATCCTGACCAACATAGTGAAACCTCATCTCTGTTAAAAATACAAAAATTATTTGGGTGTGGTGGCACGCATCTGTAGGCCCAGCTACTCAGGAGGCTGAGGCAGGAGAATCGTTTGAATTCGGGAGGTGGAGGCCGCAGTGAGCCGAGACTGTGCCACTGCACTCCAGCCTGGGCGACAGAGGAAGAATCTGCTTCAAAAAAAAAAAAAAAAAAAAAAAGGCTTGTTTTTATTATACAAATGGGGGGTCAGAAAGTAAATGAAAGAAAAGTATACCATTCTCCTCCCATTAGAAAAATCCTGACAAGGCTTACGGTATGTAAACAAATCTACTAGTAGAGAGGGGCAGTGACAACAAAAAAAATAGTGAACAGGGCTGGGCACAGTGGTTCATGCCTGTAATCCCAGCACTTTGGGAGGCCGAGGCGGGCAGACCACTTGAGGTCAGGAGTTCAAGATCAGCCTGGCCAACACGGTGAAACCCCGTCTCTACTAAAAATACAAAAATTAGCCAGGCATGGTTAGCATGTGCCTGTAATTCCAGCTACTCGGGAGGCTGAGGCGTGAGAATCGCTTGAACCTGGGAGGTGGAGGTTGCAGTGAGCCAAGACCCTGCCACTGCACTCCAGCCTGGGCAACAGAGCAAGACTCTGTCTCAAAAAAAAAAAAAAAAAAAAAAAATAGCAGACAGGAAACACTTGATCGAGTATGTGTGAAGCTCTTTACTAGACACAGTTCAGAATACAAATACGGATAAAAGACAGTCCCTACTTTTGGAAACTTTATTTCATTTATTCATTCATTCATTCACTCAGAAAATATTTATTGAATACATCTACTATGTATAGGACAATTCTAGGTAATGTAATACAAGAATGCATAGGATAGAGAAGATCCCTGCTCTGATATAACTCACATTCTTAGGGAGAAAACAGACTAAAGTAAACCAAAAAGGTAACCCCAGAAGAAGGAAGCAGAAAAGAGTTAAATGTGACAGAGATTGACTGGGTTGGGAAGAGAAGCGAGGGCACACTTTTCACTGGGTGATCATGAACACAGAATGTTAATAATCACTGACACTGGGTGACAGGAATTCATTGTGTTACTCTCTTTATAAAACTTACTTAAAATTAGGCCAGGTGTGGTGGCTCACACCTGTAATCCCAGCACTTTGGGAGGCCGAGGCAGGTGGATCACGAGGTCAAGAGATTGAGACCATCCTGGCCAACGTGGTGAAACCCCATCTTTACTAAAAATACAAAAATTAGCTGGGTGTTGTGGGAGGCGGGTAGATCACGAGGTCAAAAGATCGAGACCATCCTGATCAACATGGTGAAACCCCGTCTCTACTAAAAATACAAAAATTAGCTGGGTGTGGTGGCGGGTGCCTGTAGTCCCAGCTACTCAGGAGGCTGAGGCACGAGAATCGCTTGAACCTGGGAGGTGGAGGTTGCAGTGAGCTGAGATCATGCCACTGCACTCCAGCTGGGCGACAGTGAGACTCCGTCTCAAACAAACAAACAAACAAACAAACAAAAAACACCTATTTGGAATTAATAAAATAGAACAAGCTATAGATAGGCTGATCAGGGCATGTTTCATTCACTGAGATGACATCTGAGCTGAGAGCTGGAAACCACGAGCAGGTGCAAAGCCCCTAAGAAGTTCAGAGTCTTTATGAGAAGAAAAGAAAGCTGATGAGCTAAAAAGCTAGGAGAGAATGGTACGAGGCAAGGAAGGCAGAAGATGCAGAAAGTTTCTGTGGGCCTGCTAAGCAATGGTAAGGGATTTAGACTATTCTAAATGCAAGAGAAAGCCACTGGAGGGTTTTACGCAACAATGGGAAGAGAGCAAGATACTATGCTTGCTTTTGTTTTATGAATACAAGGTAATACAAGGTAGGTGCTAAATCCGGTAACCCAAAATATATTTATGTTTAGCTATGGGAGGAACTAACATGTTGGTGGCATCTTTACCTCGCTAACCTTTTATCTGAACTGATAGTAACATTAACTTCTCATTCCCAGCAACAACCAATCCAAAGACACTAATGCAGGACCTGGAATGGTGCTTCAGAAACATCTTGGGTGAGAAAGCAATCAGTGTAGGCTTAAAAATGTTGTTACAGATGTCCAACAAAAATGCTGAGCAAACAACATGTGGGCTAGAATTTCAGACTTTAAAGATCTTACTTAGAAAAAAATGGCATTCTGGCTACCATGACAGCTGCCACATAAATGAAAAGGAAACTGAGGCATACAACAGATGAATGACTTGCCCAATCACACCGCTAGTAAGAGGAAGAATGGAGACACAGGGATGTGAAGTCCACTCTGCTGACTTCCTGACCAGTGTTCTTTCCAGAGCACCACAAAGAAGCAAACATAAAAATAATTTAGAATCCAGAGACAGAAAGCAGACGAGTGGATGCCGGGGGCTGGGGGATGAGGGGGCCGAGGGTGGGGGGTACAGGGTCTCTCTTTCTGAGGTGATAAAAACGTCTTGGAACTGGATAGAAACGACAGCTGCACGACATATTGAAGTCACTCAATGTGACTGAATCGTACACTTTAAAATGGTTAACAATTAATTTTACGTTATGTAAATTTTGCCCCAATTTAACAAATGAACTTGAAAAAATAAAAATAATAACTTAGAGGGGATCACCCACAACTGATGACAAGATGATCAGTCACCAAAGGTACAGTTCTGGACACCCACGTTCTAATCAAAACTCAAGAAAAGCTGGCTTCAGACCAGGGTTTCTCAATCTCAGCCGTACTGACATTTTGGACTAGATGATTTTTGTTGCTGTTCTGAAGAGCTGTCTTATGCACTGTAGGCTATATGACAATATTCCTGACCTCTACCCACACCCCTCCTTCCCCTGAGTTGTGGCAACCAAAACTGTCTCCAGACACTGCCAAAGTCCTCTAAAGGGCAAATCACCCCGTCAAGAACCACTGTCAGACAAAGTGCCTAACTTCTCCTATCTTAATTTCCTCAATCATCCACCCAAAACCTGAAGCTACAATAAGGCCCTCTATTCACGGCCTCTTTTTTTTTTTTTTTTTTTGGGGGGGGGGGGGGGGGGCGGGAGAGAGCTTCACTCTATTGCCTAGGCTGGTGTGCAGTGGTGTGATCTCAGCTCACTGCAACCTCCGCCTCCCAGCTTCAAGCAATTCTCATGCCTCAGCCTCCCCAGTAGCTGGGATTACACGCGCCTGCCACCGTGCCTGGCGAATTTTGTGTTTTTAGTAGAGATAGGGTTTCACCATGTTGACCAGGGTGGTCTCAAACTCCTGAGCTCAGGTGATCCGTGCACCTCGGGCTCCCAAAGTGCTGGGATTACAGGCGTGAGCCACCACACCTGGCCTCTTTCGATTGTAGCCCAGTACTCTTTCACCTGCCTTGCTCTATATCTCACTAGGCTGATGCGAGCTTATATTGAAATAACTGGGGAAACGATTTTACACTGAAAGATCCTTAAAACGACAACAGCAACCAACTCCTCAAAGACAGTAAGTGGCTATGAAGAGAGTTATTCTTAAATTTCTATCCAAAGAAAGTATTGGTATAAAAGCTTTCCATTAAGCTTTAAGAACATGGCTAATAAACTAATATTCCAGTTGTCAAAGGACTGTAGTTTCTGAATCTGCATTTTTTGTTTGATTTGTACTTAAATGTTTCTTATACAAGGTGCTTCCCTTTGAAACTGACTGACACATCTGCTTGTTTACCTCACCAGTGTTCAAGAAAGATTTTAGGTTCCTCTATTTTCACACGAGAATACCCCAGGCATGTCAGGCAGCAAAGGGTTAATTTAATTAGTTCTGTGTATGCTCAAAGAATTACAAGCAACTTCATTTAATTATTAAGCAGCCAATCAGGTAATCTCTGTGGTTGATTAGTGCACTAATGAAATAATGTCTTCCAGTTCAAAGCTGTCATTCCAATCAGGAGACAGCTCTTCAGCTAGAAGAAAGAGCTGGCAGGATTTCCAGACTCACGCTAAGAATTTGGGGAAGGGAAATGAATCATTTCATATTTCACCCCATTGTATTAAAAGATAAAGAAGTTTGTGAACTGACATTTATAAGATACTCTAGCCAAGAATAGCAGAATACACATCCTTTCCTTTTCTTTTTTTTTGGAGGGAGGGCTGGGGGGAGGAACAGAGTCCTGTTTTGTCACCCAGGCTGGAGGGCAGTGGTAGTATCTCGACTCACTGCAACCTCCACCTCCTAGGTTCAAGTGATTCTCATGAATCAGCCTCCCCAGTAGCTGGGATTACAGGCGTGCACCACCACGCCTGGCAAATTTTTGCATTTTTTTAGTAGACAGGGTTTCGTCATGTTGGCCAGGCTGGTCTCGAACTCCTGACTTCAGGTGGTCCTCCTGCCTCAGCTTCCCAAAGTGCTGGGATTACAGGCATGAGCCACCATGCCCGGCCTTACACATTCTTTTCAAGTGAACATGAAACGTTTACCAAGAGACACCATATTCTGGCCCATAAAACAAGTCTCAATACATTTAACAGGATGCAAGTCATACAAAATATGTTGTCTGACTAAAGTGGGTTAAATTAGATATCATTAATAGAAAGCTCTCTGGAAAATTTCCAAATATCTGAAAACTAATATTCTTCACACTTCTAATAACTAATACACTTCTAATATATTCATATTTCTAAATAACCCATGGTTGCAGGAAAAAAATCGAAAGGGAAAAGGGGAAGATCCGAATGCTTTTTCTCTAAGATGAGGAACAAGACCAGGATGTCTACTCTGGCCTCTACATTTTATGGTTGGCTCTAGACAGTGCAATAAGGTAAGAAAAAGAAGTAAGTGGCCTCCACATTGCAAAAAAATACACAATTATCTTTATTTACAAACAACATAGGCCGGGCGCGGTGGCTCAAGCCTGTAATCCCAGCACTTTGGGAGGCCGAGACAGGCGGATCACGAGGTCAGGAGATCGAGACCATCCTGGCTAACATGGTGAAACCCCGTCTCTACTAAAAATACAAAAAAAAACTAGTCGGGCGAGGTGGCGGGCGCCTGTAGTCCCAGCTACTCAGGAGGCTGAGGCAGGAGAATGGCGTGAACCCGGGAGGCGGAGCTTGCAGTGAGCCGAGATTGCGCCACTGCACTCCAGTCTGGGCGACAGAGCGAGGCTCCGCCTCAAAAACAAAACAAAACAAAAAAACAAAACAAAACAAAACAAACAAACAAAAAAACAAAAAACAACATGATCATCTATGCAGAAAATCCAATGGAATCTACAAACAGGCTGCTAAAAGAGGTGAGTTTAAGAAGGTTACAGATACAAGAGTAATATACAAAACTCAATGCTATTTCTATATACTAGCAAATAATCGAAAACTTTTTTTCTTTTTTGAGACAGAGTCTCGCTGTTTTGCCCAGGCTGGAGTGCCATGGCACAATCTCGGCTCACAGCAATCTCCACCTCCCAGGTTCAAAAGGTTCTCCTGCCTCAGCCTCCCGAGTAGCTGGGATTACAGGCGCCCGCCACCACGCCCAGCTAATTTTTTGTATTTTTTTTTAGTAGAGATGGGGTTTCACTATTTTGGCCAGGCTGGTCTTGAACTCCTGACCTCAGGTGATCCACCTGCCTCAGCCTCCCAAAGTGCTGGGATTACAGGTGTGAGTCACCGTGCCCGGCCGAAAACTTTTAAAAATGTGTAACAGCGAGCTCGGGTGGCGGGAGGAGTGGCAGCGGCCAGGCAGCCCAGTTTTGCGAAGGCTCTCTGCGTGCCGCGGCCCGCAGGCACCTGGCACGCGCCTTCCCCACCACCAGGATGCCCAAGAGGAAGGTCAGCTCTGCCGAAGGGGCTGCCAAGGAAGAGCCCAAGAGGAGATTGGCGTGGTTGTCAGCTAAACCTCCTGCAAAAGTGGAAGCGAAGCCGAAAAAGGCAGCAGCGAAGGATAAATCTTCAGGGAAAAAAGTGCAAACAAAAGGGAAAAGGGGAGCAAAGGGAACACAGGCCGAAGTGGCTAACCAAGAAACTAAAGAAGATTTACCTGCATAAAACGGGGAAATGAAAACTGAGGAGAGTCCAGCCTCTGATGAAGCAGGAGAGAAAGAAGCCAAGTCTGATGAACGCCATATACCATGTCTTACCAGTGGTCCCTGTCTCCCTTCTTGTACAATCCAGAGGAGTATTTTTATCAACTATTTTGTAAATGCAAGTTTTTCAGTAGCACTAGGAACATTTTTAAGAAGGAGGAAATCCCACCTCATCCCATTTTTTAAGTGAAAATGCTTTTTTTTTTAAGAGGTGAAATCATTTGCTGGTTGTTTATTTTTTGGTACAACCAGAAAATAGTATGGGGTATTGAATTATGGGAGGCTCTGACTGTCTCGGGTGCCAGCTTAACATTCCACAGATGGGGGGTTAGTTTTTATATCCTATAATACAAAGTATATTAAATGGCAATATGGAGTCAGTCCTGCATTTAATGTCTTGAATATTTTAAATTACTTCTATTCCCATGTTGTTTTTTAGTAGAATTGTTTCCTACAGAAAACCACTCCTTGATCATGTTGCTCCCGGTCAGAATTGTGTGCACTCTGTAACATCTTTGGTTGTGGCAGTCCTGTTTTCCTAATAACTTTGTTACTGTGCTGTGAAAGATGACAGATTTGAATATGTGGTGTACATGCTATTCAGTTGTGAACTGGTGGCCATGTGTAACAGCTGACCAACATGTGAAGATACTGGTACTTGATAGCCTCTGAAGGAAAATTTGCTTCCAAATCTTAAGCTGGAAAGTCACTGGAGTAACTTTAAAAAAGGATTACAATACATGGCTTTTGAGAATTTCGTGACATAGGTTAAGAATTGTGTACAAATGGGGCCGGGCGCGGTGGCTCAAGCCTGTAATCCCAGCACTTTGGGAGGCCGAGACGGGCGGATCACGAGGTCAGGAGATCAAGACCATCCTGGCTAACATGGTGAAACCCCGTCTCTACTAAAAATACAAAAAACTAGCCGGGCAACCTGGCGGGCGCCTGTAATCCCAGCTACTCGGGAGGCTGAGGCAGGAGAATGGCGTGAACCCGGGAGGCGGAGCTTGCAGTGAGCTGAGATCCGGCCACTGCACTCCAGTCTGGGCGACAGAGCGAGACTCCGTCTCAAAAAAAAAAAAAAAAAAAAAAGAATTGTGTACAAATGGAAATGTCTCTACTGATCCTCCACCAATAAAATCTCAATTATGAAAAAAAATGTGTAACAGCATCAAAAAGAATCAAGTATTCTGGGATAAATCTGACAAAAGATGGGAGATACCTAAAGAGGTGAGAATTTGAATATAAAATTTTTCTGTCAGAAATCAAAGAAAACCTAGAGAGGGAGACAGGTACCATCATCACGGTCAGAAGACTCAATAGTGTTAAGAGGCCCATTTTCTACAAATGGACCTAGATATTCAATACAACTGCAATCTAAATGCTAGCAGGCTTTTTTTGTAGAAACTGATAAACTAATTCTAAAATTCATATGGAATTATAAAAAATATAAAATAGCCAAAGCAACTTTGAAAATGAACAAAGTGAGGGGACTAACATTATTTGATTTCACGACTTATTAAAAGCTACGCTAATTAAGCTACTGTGATATTCTCTCAAAAACAGAACAGAGTGAACAATGACATAGAACAGAGTCCAGAAATGAACCCATATGTATATGGAAAACTGACTTGGGCAACTAATAAAGGACAGTCTTTTCTTTTTTTTTTTTTTTTGGCGGGGGCGGAGTCTCGCTCTGTCACCCAGGCTGGAGTGCAGTGGCACAATCTTGGCTCACTGCAACCTCCACCTTCTCGGTTCAAGCTTCTGCCTCGGCCTCCCAAGTAGCTGGGACTACAGATGTGCGATACCACGCCTGGCTAATTTTTGTATTTTTAGCAGAGATGGGGTTTCATCATATTGGCCAGGCTAGTCTCAAACTCCTGACCTTGTGATCCTCCCGACTCCACCTCCCAAAGTGCTAGGATTACAGGTGTGAGCCACTGTGCCCAGCCAGGATGGTCTTTTCTACAAATGCTCCTAAACACATGCCCCTTACCCACCCCCCAAAAAACCCCACGCACTTTGATCAGTACTTTACATCATATGCAAACATCAACTCAAAATGAAACACAGACTTAAATGGTAAATCTAAAACAATAAAACTTCTAAAAGAAAATGTAAGAAACAAAACCTTTGTGACCTTAGATTAGGAAAAAGCAAAACCAGAATACATAAACAGCTCAATAGACAAAGTGTCCAATTTTAAAATGTGCAAAAGACCTTAACTAAAAGATCACCAAAGATATAAATAGCTAACAAACACAGAAAAGGTGAAAATTAGTGATAAGGGAGATGCAGATCAAAACCACATTAAAATAGCCCTTCGCCCCCACTAGTGAATAGTGATCATCAAAAGGACAGGCAATAACAAGTATTGATGACGTGAAAAAATCAGAGCCCCTTATTCACTACTGTTGAAAACAGAAATTGGTGTGTTTTCTTTGGAAAACAACTTTGCCAGTTTCTTTAGAAGTTAAAACATAACTCCAGTCCTACTCCTAAGTATTTGTCCAAGAAAAAAAAGAAAGCACACAAACACCTACAAGCAAATACATGCAGCTATTATCTATAATAGCCCCAAACAAAAACAACCCAAAAGCAAAAACAATCCATCATCTGGTGAACGGATAAAAAACGGGTATAGCCAAACAATGGCAGTACCCAAAACAGAAAAAAAATGAGGACATGTCTAAAGGAGACCGGAGCCAGCCGGAAAGAATTCCCAATGGCCAAAGCTGAAACAATTTGAGCAGCTAAATAAACAGTATTAGATTCAAATCCAAAAGATAAGTATCAGTGAGTCCAAACGGATGACAACAGACTCAAGGAGACATGCGATGTTAGGTGGAATGCAGGAACAAATCCTGAAATGAAAAGATGGGGAAACTGTCGCAATCTAAATAGTCTGAAGTTTAGTTCACAGTACTGCACGAATGTGAATGTCTTAGTTTTGACAATTTTACCATGATTATAAAAGATTCAACATTAGAGGAAGCTGGGTGGAGGGATCAGCAAACTACAATCCAAGGGCCAAATCCAGCCTACCACCTGTTTTCATAAATAAAGTTTGACTGGAACGCATCCATTCATTTCCTCACTGTCTTATGGCAGCCTCTGCCCTACATGAGCACAGTAGTCCTAGGAAAGACCATTTGGTCTAAAATATTTATTATCTGGCTCTTCATGGGAAAAGTTTGCCAAGCCCTGATATACATGAAGTCTTTCTCTGTGCTGTCATTTTAACTATTCTTTAAATCTAAAATGATTCTAAAATAAATTTATTTTTTTAAAAAGTTAAAATGTTGGCCAGGTGCAGTGGCTCACGCCTGTAATCCCAGCACTTTGGGAGGCAGAGGCAGGCGGATTGCCTGAGCTCAGGAATTCAAAACCAGCCTGGGCAACACGGAGAAATCCCAACTCTACTAAAAATACAAGAAATTAGCCGGGCATGGTGGCGGGCACCTGTAATCCCAGCTACTCGGGAGGCTGAGGCAGGAGAATCACTTGAATCTGGGAGGCGGAGGTTGCAGTGAGCTGAGACTGTGCTACTGCACTCCAGCCTGGGCAAAAGAGTGAGACTCTGTCTCACAAAAAAAAAGTTAAAATGTTGAGCTGGGTATGGTGTTGAGCACCCATAGTCCCAGCTACTCAGGAGGCTGAAGGGGGAGGAGTGCTTGCACCCAGGAGCTCAAGGCCAGACTGGGCAACACAGTGAGACCCCATCTGTTAAAAAAAAAAAAAGTGGAGGGTTATATCTTCACCTACCATATGACCCAGTCATTCTACTTACAGGTACTTACCCAAGTGAAACGAAAGCATATGTCCAAAGAACGGTACACAAATTTTTGCCAATGGGTGAACTCAATAAACAAACTCTATACTATCTATCCATAAACTGGCATAGTACTCGACAATAAAAAGGAAATCAACTATTGGCACATGCTACAGAATGAATGAATTTCTATTTACACTGAATAGAAGGAACAGGAACAACAACAAAAGAGTGCATATCTCATGTAAAAGTCTAGGAAATGTAAACTAACACACAGTGACAGAAAGCAGATTGGGGGGTCACCCTGGGAGAAACACAGGCTGGGGCGAGACAGGAGGTAAAGAGATTACAAAGGGACACAAGGATATCACACCCTCGCGTGGCGTAGGCGGACACGTTCATCTTGACTGCGGTGATGGTTTCACTAGTGTGTATATATATGTCAAAACTTGCCAAATTGTACACATAAATATTTGCGGTAGATTATGTCAGTTATACCTCAGTAAAGCTGTTTTTAAAAATAAGTTGCAAAAATATTCTTCTGGTCTTCTGATATCAAGCATTATGAAGAAACAGACGAATCCATAGACAAATCTCTTCAGCTACCAATTTCTGTCACCCGTCCCTCCTTAGCTCTGGAACACTCTTTCTTTAGGGGAGATGAAGATTCTGAATCATAGTCACACTTGTATTAGAAGTCTTCAGAAAATCCTGCAAGAATAAGACTCCCCTGGGGACCGGGCATGGTGGCTCACACCTGTAATCCCAGCACTTTGGAAGGCCAAGGCGGGAGAATCCCCTGAGCCCAGGAGTTCAAGACCAGTCTGAGCAACATAGTGAGATCCCATCTCTACCAAAAAAAAAAAAAAAAAAGGTCAAAAAATTAACCAGCCACGGTGGCATGCGCCTGCAGTCCCAGCTACTAAGGAGGCTGAGGCCAAAGGATTGCTTGAGCCCACGAGGTTAAGGCTGCAGTGAGCAGAGATTATGTCACTGCACTCCAGCCTGCAACAGAGGCAGACCCTGTCTCAAAACAAACAAAAAAGACTCTCCTGGGATCCTGCCAACAAACTATACACAGGCAAGTGAGATCCCAGTTACCTGGATAAGCAGCAAGGTATTTACAGAACAAACCCTCTGACCTCCCTCTTCTCTGCCCTTCTCAGACTTTCTGTCTTTCCCCTCGCTCTTAAGCCCGGGAGTCAGAATGCAGGTCCGCCATAAAACAAAGACGTCAGAAATGAAATGACTCGCAAGAAAAAGGACATTTCTCAAGAGCCTACTAAGGATAAAGAGAGTTGAGAGGTGTGCCCAGCTTCTCTAACCCTTATTCAACACCCTGCAAGCATCTTCACTCAGTGACTTTGTACCTTGCTATCCATTCCAGACCTCCTTGTCTACTCCACACACCTCAGTGACTGGCTGCCACTAAGTTCTGCCCTTCCCAGATAGCTTTGTTTTTAAAATACAAACTCCTCTTCCTCAGTCACTTAATCTGACTTTGGCGTAACAGCTGAGGGTAATCCTAAAGATTACTTTGAAACTACAGGAAAGATAACGTAAATAAAACACTTAGATATAAAACATATTACCCAATACCTAAGTCACACTAAACGGTGTGCATTTTGGACACTGTCCCTGCAGGCAAAAGGAAGGAAAATGAGGAAACTAAGACTAATGGGGAAGCCAAATCTGCACTTCAGATTTTTTAAAAAGTAATGGCGCTTTAGAACTTAATATATTATATACCATGTGAGCATTAGCATGTCAGCATTAAATGTGAGGTCCAAAATTCAAAGAGATGCCAAAATAATGTATTTCTTTTTTTTTTTTTTTTTTTTTTTTTTTTTTTTTTTTTTTTTTGTGAGACGGAGTCTTGCTCTGTCGCCCAGGCGCTGGAGTGCAGTGGCGCAATCTCGGCTCACTGCAAGCTCCGCCTCCCGGGTTCATGCCATTCTCCTGCCTCAGCCTCCCCAGTAGCTGGGACTACAGGCGCCCGCCACCACGCCCGGCTAATTTTTGGTATTTTTTTTAGTAGAGACGGGGTTTCACCATGTTAGCCAGGATGGTTGCTATCTCCTGACCACGTGATCCGCCCACCTTGGCCTCCCAAAGTAGTGGGATTACAGGCGTGAGCCACCGTGCCCGGCCAATAATGTATTTCTTGAATTTCAAGATTTCTGGACAAATTTTCCCTTAAATTCAAATACTGAAAGTTGAGAAATGATGAAATTACACTAAAATTTTTACTGTAGTGAAATCCACAATTTTACACTCATGGTGTAATCACATCTGAGTGTACTTATGCTCACCCTCCCATATAAAAATCACCATTACAGGTTGGGCGCGATGGCTCATGCCTGCAATCCCAGTACTTTGGGAGGCCGAGGCAGGCAGATCATGAGATCAAGAGATCAAGACCATCCTGACCAACACAGTGAAACCCCGACTCTACTAAAAATACAAAAATTAGCCGGGTGTGGTGGCACATGCCTGTAATCCCAGCTACTAGGGAGGCTGAGGCAGAAGAATGACGTGAACCCGGGAGGCGGAGGTTGCAGTGAACCAAGATCGCACCACTGCCCTCCAGCCTGGGGGACAGAGGGAGACTCCGTCTCAAAAAAAAAAATCACCATTACTTCAACTCCTCCACTAATCCAAACCCTAAGCACCCGTCAGAAGAAGCATCTTCCCAGGAGAAGACTTTGGACGGAGAACCATAAAATGTTAGAGCTAAAAGAGAACTTGCCTCACCAAAAGATGAGAAAACCGAGGTCCAGAGAAAGAAAAAGACTGTGAGGCTTCAAAAGCTAAAACTTTGAGCTAAAGCCGGGATGGGCATCTGGCATCCCACCTCCTGAGCCTTTTACTATACCATTAATGAGGCCTCCACGTTTTCTGTCCCTGCTGAACTTGACCAGCTCAGATCTCTGAGCCCAGTGCTTCTCACACTTTAATGTGCACAGTAATGACCTGGGAACCTGAGTAGACAGATCCAGGGTGAGACCTGAGATTCTACATTTCTAACAAGTTCCCAGGAGGTGCTCACCATGTTGGTCTGAGGACCTCAGATGGAGTCCGATATCACCTGATTCAACCTGTCCAAGTTAGCCTTATTACTTTACTACTTATGACTCCCAAGTCTATATTAAATCTCCCTGAGCCTCAATTATCTCATAAAAATATTGTTTTGCAATGTAACTACCAAATGAGATAATTCTATGTTAACAATCCTTGGCACATATTGAATGTTTAGTGAATAGTAACAGCTAATTTGAACACAATTTATAAGTTGGCACGATTTGGGTACTTTGCAAACCTGAAGGCATTTAATTCTCACATTAACTCCACAAGCGGTACCGTTTATTCCCATTTCTAAAGATGAGAAAACTGAGTGGAAGAGCTGTTAAGTAAATTGTCCAATGTCACAGAGGCACTGTGCATGGCACCAGGATACAAACCCCGTCTGCTCCAGAATCTGCATTCTTAACCACCACTTCTCTCAATAAATGTTTACTGTTATTTTCTCCCAGACAAAAACTCCCTTCAGAAGGTCAAATCTCCACTCAACTGCCTCCTGCATAACTCAAATTAAATGTTTCACCAGACCTCAAATTCAACATGTCCCACACTTACGACCTCACGTACTCATCACCCCAGACTCAATCCTCATTTAATCTTCCCATCTCGATGAAGAGGAAGCGACGTCTGAGCAGTCACTGGGCCAGACCCGGGGAGTCACACCAGGCCGGTGGTCCAGCTGTCTTGGGCCCAATGCTCCCTCTTTACAACACATATTTTATAGTTTATAACACCCCCCACTTGGTTATACCAAAATGCAATTAACAGATGCTACAAATTCCTACATTCATAAATACAATCAATGTATTCCTCAACTGGAATCAGAAGCAGACACACCATGAAATATATAATAAAACAAAGGTCAAAATGAAAATGCTGACGCATGACCTCAGCAGGAGATGAAAGAGGTGCTTGTTCTTCCCCATGCAAGCTGAGAGTGCAGAGGCTGACAGACACAGTGCTGCATGAACAATCCAACAGGACCACTGACAAAGATGATGACACGGCACAGAATTGCCCAAAATGGTGGAAACTCTTACTAATGTTCCAAACAATACAAAGCATCATCTTTTACAGATGCACACCACAGCTGCGTTACTAAAAATTTCCATAAAAATTACTTTGTTTATACATAGGGTTTGGACTTAGATTCAAGTACAAAATTTTTTTTAACCTATATAAAAGCTCTTGGCTGCACACAGTGGTTCACACCTGTAATCCCAGCCTTTGGGGGGGCAAAGGCGGGTGGATCACCTGAGGTCAGGAGTTCGAGACCAGCCTGGCCAACATGGTGAAACCACATCTCTACTAAAATACAAAAAATTAGCCAGGTGTGGTGGTGCATGCCTGTAATCCCAGCTATTCGAGAGGCTGAGGCAGGAGAATCATCGCTTGAACCTGGGAGGTGGAGGCTGCAGTGAGCCGAGATCGCGCCACTATATCCCAGCCTGGGCGACACACCCAGACCGTCTCAAAAAAATAAATAAATGAAATGAATAAACAAATAAAAGCTCTTTAGGAGGGAGCAAATTCTTCACTGTGGAGAATGTCCCACGCACTGCATATAACACTGCGTAACATCTAGCATGCAGATCCCACCCACTAATCGCCACAGATTCCCACAACACTCCCTCGGGATGACACTGCCCTGAAGATGCACTCTGCTCTGAAGACGCACTCTGCTAGCCTTCTCCTCTCTTACAAGCCATTGTCCAACCACATGCAATTACTACTGTCTCCTACTCTCATATCCATGCTCTCATTCGATCTGTTATCCTTTCTACTTCACCTCCTGTCATCTCCAACCTGCCCTCGTAATTTGTCCTTCTGGTTCTGGGCTGTTCATTCTATACCAAAAGTGAAGTGACCTTTCTACTCTGCAGAGATTATTTCTCCATTCAATCAGCAAATATTTATTGCGCACAGGTTATATACCAGGAATGTTCTAACTACTCGACCACATCACTCAGCCCTGCTTAAACTTCAACTCCCATTACCACGGCAATTTTCAAACAGTGCTTCACTCTTACTCATTTTATATATTTTCTACATAAAATTTCCTTTTAACAAAGTGATGCACAGTTTTTTTGTTTGTTTGTTTTTTGAGACGAGTCTCTCGCTCTGTCGCCCAGGCTGCAGTGCGGTGGCGCAATCCCGACTCACTGCAACCTCTGCCTCCCAGGTTCAAGCGATTCTCCCTGCCTCAGCCTCCCAAGTAGCTGGGATTACAGGCACCCGCCACCATGCCCGGCTAATTTTTGTATTTTTAGTAGAGACGGGGTTTCACCATGTTGGCCAGGCTGGTCTCAAACTCCTGAACTCAGGTGATCCGCCCGGCTTGGCCGCCCAAAGTGCTGGGATTACAGGGGTGAGCCAAAGCACCTGGACTGTTTTGTTTTTTTGTTTGTTTGTTTGTAGACAGGCTCTCACTCTGTCACCCAGGCTAGAGTGCAGTGGTATGATCATGGCTCATTATGGCCTCAACCTCCTGGGCTCAAGCAATCCTCCCACCTCACCCTCCCCAAGTAGCTGGCACTGCAGGTACACACCACCACAGCCAATTTTTTTTTTTTTTTTTTTTTTTTTGTAGAGATGAGGCCCGACTGGTCTCCAACTCCTAAACTCAAGCGATCCACCTACCTCAGCCTCCCAAAGTGCTGGGATTATAGTCATGAGCCAAAAGCCTGGTCTCGAAATATTTTTAATTAAAAATGTTTTTAGACAGTGAAAGAATCCAGGAATGGGAAAGAATATTCATGATACTTTTATTAATGCAAATAAATTATTTCTAATCCATAATATAAAAATAAACAACTTATTACCCTTTTACAACAACAAAATGAAAATGATAAAGAACTTTTTGTGATAAGAGAAAAAAATCTGGATTTGGACTTGCATTAGACAATATTATGAAATATATTCTCTGTAGAAACACGAATGGTAAGTGGTTGTACAGGATAATTTTCCTAGTCAATGCATGCTTAAGTATTTAAGAGTCAAATGTCAGCTGGGCACTGTGGCTCACGCCTGTAATCCCAGCACTTCCGCAGGCTGAGGCGGGCGGATCACTTGAGGTCAGGAGTTAGAAACCAGCCTGGACAAGATGGTGAAACCCCATCTCTACCAAAAATACAAAAATTAGCTGGGCATGGTGGCGTGTGCCTGTAATCCCAGCTACTTGGGAGGCTGAGGCATAGAACCACTCAAACTCAAGAGATGGAGGTTGCCATGAGCCGAGATTGCGCCACTGCACTCCAGCCTGGGCGACAGAGTGAGACTTCATCTCAAAAAAAAAAAAAAAAAGAATCAAATGTCATGATGTATGTTGACAAAAAAGTGTGAATTTTGTGTTTTTTTATTTTCGAAACGGGGTCTCACTCTGCCGTCCAGAATAGAATGCAGTGGGTTCTTGGGTTCAGTGCTCTTGGGTTCAGGAGATCCTCCCACCTCAGCTTCTCAAGTAGCTGGGACTATAGCAATGTGCCACCATGCCTGGCTAATTTTTTTTTAAGAGATGGGATCTCGCTATGTTGCCCAGGCTGGTCTCAAACTGCTAGGCTCAAGTGATCCTCCTGCCTCAGCCTCCCAAACTCTTTTGGGAGTCTTTCTGTAATCACGCTAGGATTACAAGTGTGAATCACCACGCCCAGCTTGTCCTCGCTTTTTAAATTATCCTACAACCAATTATTTCAATAGCCTGCTCTTTTCATCATCATCAAATTCCCTCTGGGATCCCAAAGGGATCCGAAACTAAGCCAAATGGATGCAAAACTAACATGTGGTAATGTGGATTCTTCTCCCACACCACAACCAACCTCCGAGCAAAATCCCTTTCGGCAGCCTGAGAGGAAGGTTTGCCCTTTGCAATGTAGACTGATTCTCTATGCTCAGAATTAAGTTGGAAAAGGCAATCAGAACTTCGCCTCTAAGGGTTAGCCCACTAGACTGTCCCAGACTACAATTAGGGAAATACCACCTACTTCTTGAAAATTAAAGAGTAATTAAACTACTTCTTACACACTATCAACAAAAATATTTCAGGACGGGCGTGGTGGCTCACGCCTGTAATCCAAGCACTCTGGGAGGCCGAGGTAGGTGGATCACTTGAGGTCAGGATTTCAAGACCAGCCTGGCCAACATGGTGAAACTCCATCTCCACTAAAAACACAAATAAAAAAACAGCTGGAGGTGGTAGCACAGGCCTGTAATCCCAGCTACTCAGGAGACTGAGCAGGAGAATTGCTTGAAGCTGGGTGGCGGAGGCTACAGTGAGCCAAGATCATGTCACTGCACTCCAACCCAGGCAACAGAGCAAGACTGTCTCAAAATACAACAACAAAACCCAAAGACATTCCAAAAGCAACTTCAAAAGTAACCATAAAGCTTCTAGAACAACAACAACAACGGCAGGGCGCAGTGGCTCACACTTGTAATCCCTGCACTTTGGGAAGCCAAGGCAGGTGGATCAACTGAGGTCAGTTCGAGACCAGCCTGGCCTACATTATGAAACCCTGTCTCTACTAAAAATACAAAAAATTAGCCGAGCGTGGTGGCAGGCGCCTGTAATCCCAGCTACTCGGGAGGCTGAGGCAGGAGAATCACTTGAACCTGGGAGGCAGAGGTTGCAGTGAGCAGAGATCACGCCACTGCACTACAGCCTGGGTGACAAGAGCGAAACTCCATCTTAAAAAAACAAAAAATAGAAGAAATCTTCTGTGATCTCAGGTTTAGGCAAAGATCTCTGAGACAAAATGTCAAAAGCTCAATCCATAAGAGAGAATCTAGATAAATCTAGACTTTATCAAAATTAAAAGTTTCTGCTCTTCAAAAGACACTGTTAAGAGAAAGGGCAAGCCATGTACCAGGAGAAACAGCAGGTAAGAACTAAGTCCCAATATATGAAGAACTCTTAAAACGCACTAAAGAAAACAGCCCAATTCTGAAAATTTTGAAATGGTGGCACCCGCCTGTGGTCCCAGCTACTGGGGAGGCTGAGATGGGAGAATTGTTTGAGCCTAGGATGCAGAGGTTGCAGTAAGCTGAGATTGTGCCACTGCATTCCAGCCTGGGCGACAGAGACACATCCCATCTCAAAAGAAAAAGAAAAAGAAAGAAAGAAAATAGCCAAGAGACTTCAACAGACGTGTCGCTAAAGTTTATGGATGGCAAATAAGCGTTTGGGAGGATGCCGAGCATTGTAAAATCCAACCACAAGGAAATAGGGTTATACACCTCTCAAGATAGCTTCAAACAACAACTGACAACAAACTCTGGATGCAGAGGAACTGAAAAGTCGCACACATAGCTACTGGGAACATAAACTGCAAAAATGCTTTCCAAAATTAAACATGCATTTATCATAGGACTCAGCAATCTTATTCCCAGGTATTGTCTCAAACATTTATGCGTGGAAGCTTAAGGCGCTTTATTTATGATAGCCAAAACTAGAAACACACAAATGTTCTTCCTTTAGTGAAGGAACAAACTGATGTCAGTCCCAACAATGGATTGTTGTTAGGTAATAAGAAGGAATGAGGTGCTGATACATGCAACTACATGGATGAACAGCAAATGCATGATGCCAGGTGAAAGATGCAAGACTCAAATGGCTACATATTATTCACTTCCATTTATATGGCTCCAGCCTGGGCAGCAGAGCGAGACACTGTCTCAAAAAGAAAAAAAGGAGAAAGTCATAGAAATGTACAATAAACAGGTGTGGGAGGGGGACTTTAATGTATACAAACTATGCCTCAATTAAAATAATAAAAAGTAAATCACTTGGGAAACAGTTTGGTCATTTAGACGTACACTTACATATGACGCACAATTTCACCGCTAGGTATTTACCCAAGAGAACTGACAATGTGTCTACGAAGACCTGTATGTGAATATACTCAGCACCTTTATTCATAATTACCAAACCCTGTAAATAACTCAAATGTCCACTAACAGGAAAATGAAAAAACCCAAATGTCTATCAATAGAAAGAGAGACAAACTGCAGTATAGTAGTAAGAAAAATGGATCACTGGTATACTGATACACACGATATTTACTGATACACACTATACTACTGCATCTTAAAGTCATTCTGTTGAGTGAAAGAAGCCAGACACAAAAGAATGCGTAAGATTCGGCCGAGCACAGCGGCTCATGCCTGTAATCCCAGCACTGCGGGAGGCCGAGGCGGGTGGATCATGAGGTCAGGAGATCAAGACCATCCTGGCTAACATGGTGAAACCCTGTCTCTACTACAAATACAAAAAATTAGCTGGGCATGGTGACGGGCGCCTGAGGCAGGAGAATGGCGTGAACCCAGGAGGCGGAGCTGGCAGTGAGCAGAGATGGCGACACTGTACTCCAGCCTGGGTGACAGAGCGAGCCTCCGTTTCAAAAAAAAAAAAAAAAAGAATCTGTAAGATTCTATTCGAGCCGGGTCCGGGGGCTCACACCTGTAATTCTAGCACTTTTGGGAGGCAGAGGTGGGTGAATTCCTTGAGCTCACGAGTTTGAAACCTGCCTGGGAAATACAGTGAGAACTCTTCTCTACCAAAAAAAAGATTCTATGAAGAGCAAATTCTAGAAAAGGTAAACTAATCTACAGTGACAGAAAGTAGATGAGTGATTGCCTGAGCCCAGAGTAGGGATGGGGTTGACTGCCAAGGGACACAAGGAAACATTTGGGGAAGATACAAATGCTCTGTATCTTGATTGATGGTAGTTACAAGGATCCATGCACTTTTCAAAACTCATACTATACACTTGAAAAGAATGGATTCGATGTACTTAAATTATACCTCAATAAAATTGATTTTTTTTTTTTTTTTTGGAGACAGAGTTTCGCTCTTTTTGCCCAGGCTGGAGTGCAATGGTGCGATCTCGGCTCACCGCAACCTCCGCCTCCGAGGTTCAAGCGATTCTCCTGCCTCAGCCTCCCGAGTAGCTGGGATTACAGGCATGCGCCACCACCCCGGCTAATTTTGTATTTTTAGTAGAGACGGCATTTCTCCATGTTGGTCAGGCTGGTCTTGAACTCCCGACCTCAGGTGATCCACCTGCCTCGGCCTCCCAAAGTACTGGGATTACAGGCGTGAGCCACCAAGCCCGGCAAAATTGATTTTTAAAAAACAATTTTCAATGAACAATCTGAAAATGAAATAAAGCAATTCTATTCACAAGATCAAAATAATAAATTTAACAAAAAAAGCAAAAACCTATACTTGGAGAAGTATAAAACACTGTTGAGGCCCGGCGCAGTGGCTCAAGCCTGTAATCCCAGCACTTTGGGAGGCCGAGACGGGCAGATCACGAGGTCACAAGATCAAGACCATCCTGGCTAATACGGTGAAACCTCGTCTCTACTAAAAAATACAAAAAACTAGCCAGGCGAGGTGGCAGGTGCCTGTAGTCCCAGCTACTCGGGAGGCTGAGGCAGGAGAATGGCGTAAACTCGGGAGGCGGAGCTTGCAGTGAGCTGAGATCTGGTCACTGCACTCCAGCCCGGGCGACAGAGCGAGACTCCGTCTCCAAAAAAAAAAAAAAAAAAAAAAAAAAAAAAAAAACACTGTTGAAAGAAATTAAAGATCTAAGTAAATGGAAAACCATCTGATGCTCATGGATTGGAACACTTAGCATTGTTAAAATAGTGACACTATCCAAACTCATCTACAGATTCAATGCAATCCCTATCAAAATCCCAGCTGATGTCTTTGCAAAAATTGACAAAACTGATTCCAAAGGGACCCCAAATAGCCAAAATAATCCTGAAAAAGGAAGGGGACTCACACTTCCTAATTTCAAAACTCACAAGACAGCATTAATCAAGACATAGTGGTACTGGCACAGGGACAGACATATAGATCAATGGAACAGAACTAAGAACCTAGGCTGGGTGTGGTGGTTCACGATTAAAACTTTAGAAAACCTAGGCAGGAGCATCACTTAAGGCCAAGAGTTCAAGGCCAGCCTGTATAGCACAGTAAGACCCTGTCTCTACAAAAAAAAAAACAGAAAAAAAAAAATTAGCCAGGCACGGTGGCACACATCTGTAGTCCCACCTACTCAGGAGGCTGAGGTGGGAGGATTGTTTGACCCCAGAGTTTAAGGCTGCAGTGAGCCATGATCACACCATTGCACTTTGGCCTAGATGATAGAACCAGAAACCGTCTTGGGGAAAAAAAAAAGAAGCCAGGTGCAGTGGCTCAAGCCTGCAATCCCAGCACTTTGGGAGGCTGAGGCAGGTGGATCACCTGAGGTCGGGAGTTCGAGACCAGCCTGACCAAAATGGTGAAACCCTGTCTCTACTAAAAATACAAAATTAGCCAGCCGTGGCGGTGCATGCCTGTAATCCCAGCTACTCGGGAGGCTGAGGCAGAAGAATTGCTTGAACCTGGGAGGCAGAGGTTGCAGTGAGCCGAGATTGCGCCACTGCACTCCAGCCTCGCCAACAGGAGCAAAACTCTGTCTCAAAAAAAAAAAAGAATTCTTACACCTCAATAATAAAAATACAGCCGGGCGCGGTGGCTCAAGCCTGTAATCCCAGCACTTTGGGAGGCCGAGACGGACGGATCACGAGGTCAGGAGATCGAGACCATCCTGGCTAATATGGTGAAACCCCGTCTCTACTAAAAAATACAAAAAATTAAAAAAAAAAAAAAATACAAAAAATTAGCCGGGCGAGGTGGCGGGCGCCTGTAGTCCCAGCTACTCGGGAGGCTGAGGCAGGAGAATGGCGTGAACCCGGGAGGCGGAGCTTGCAGTGAGCTGAGATCCGGCCACTGCACTCCAGCCTGGGCAGCAGAGCGAGACTCCGTCTCAACAAAAAAAAAAAAAAAAAAAAAAATACAAACAGCCCATTTTTTAAAACTGGCAAGGGACGTGAACAGATATTTCTCTACACAATATATGCAAATGGTAAATAAACACATGAAACTACTCAACATCATTAAGCATGAGGGAGGTACAAATCAAGACCACATGGAGAAACCATGCCACACCAACTAGGATGGCTAGAACCAGGGTCAGATAATAAGTGTTGGCAAGGATGTGAAGAAACTGGAACGCTCACATACTGCTGACGGGCACATAAAATTGTGCTGCCACTCTATAACCAGGCAGTTCCCAGATCAAACCTCGTTACTGTATGACCCACCAATTCCACTTCTAGGTACATACCGAAGAGAACTGGAAACACATGTCCTCACAAAAACCTGCACACAAATGTTTAGAGCAGCATTATTTATAATAGCCAAAAGAGGGAAATAACCTAAATGTCCACCAATGGGTAAATAAAATAAAATTATACACCATGTATAGTAAAAATAGCTATAAAAAGGAATTACATACTGATACTTTTTTTTTGACCTTGTGATCCGCCCGCCTTGGCCTCCCAAAATGCTGGGATTACAGGCGCCACCATGCCCGGCCTATACTGATACTTTCTACAACTTGGATGAAATTTAAAAACGTTATGCTGAACGAAAAATCCAATCACAAAAGGGCACATACTACATGATTCTATTCATTATGAAGGCCCAGAAAGGAAAAATCTATAAAAACAGAGAGTAAGTTGCTTAGGGCTGGGGAAACAAGAGGTAGGGAGAGCTGGGGAGGCAGAGAGCTCAAGGGTACAGGTTTTCTTTTTGAGGTGATGAAAACCTTATAAAGGTAGGGTTAGGGTGGCAACAGTTGTACATATTTGTAAATATACTAAAACCCATTAACTGGAATACTTTATTTATTTTCTGAGACAGAGTCTTACTTTGTCACCCAGGCTTCAGTGCAGTGGCGTGATCAAACTCACTGCAACCTCCACCTTCCGGGCTCAGGCAATTCTCCTGCCTCAGCCTCGCAAGTAGCTGGAATTACAGGCGCATGTCACCATACCTGGCTACTTTTTGTATTTTTAGTAGAGACAGGGTTTCACCATGTTGGCCAGGCTGGTCTCAAACTCCTGACCTCAGGTGATCCACCCACCTCGGCTTCCCAAAGTGCTGGGATTACAGGTGTCAGCTACCATGCCAGGCCTACTTGTTGAACACTTTCAACGAATGACTTGTATAGTATGCAAATAATATCTCAATAAAGCTGTTTTTTTTTCCTTTGAGACAAGGTCTTGCTCTGTCACTCAGGCTGGAGTGCAGTGGTGCGACCACGGCTCACTGCAACTTCCACCTCCCTGGCTCAACAACCTCTACCTCCCCGGCTCAAGCAATCTTCCCAGCCCAGCTTCCCAAGTAGCTGAGACTACAGACATGCACCACCATGCCTGGTTTTGTTTTGTTTTATTTTATTATTTTATTTTTGAGACAGAGTCTCACTGTCGCCCAAGCTGGAATGCAATGGCATGATCTTGACTCACTGCAACCTCCACCTCCCAGGTTCAAGCGGTTCTCTTGCCTCGGCCTCCCGAGTAGCTAGGATTACAGGCATGCACCACTATGGCCAGTTAATTTTGTATTTTTAGTAGAGACAGGGTTTCCCCATGTTGGCCAGGCTGGTCACTGCGCCTGGCCATTTAAAAAAATTTTTGTTGTTATTGAGACACGGTCTTATTATGTTGCCCAGGCTGGTCTCAAACTCCTAGGCTCAAACAATCCTCCCACCACGGCCTCCCAAAGGGCTAGGATTACAGGCATGAGCTACCAAACCACGCTTATTTTTTTAAACAAAAAACATTTGTATTCGGCCGGACACGGTGGCTCATGCTTGTGATCCGAGCACTCTGAGAGGCCGAAGCAGGTGGATCACCTGAGTTCAGGACTTTGAGAGTTCGAGACCAGCCTGGCCAACATGGTGAAACTCCATCTCCACTAAAAATACAAAAATTAGCTGGGTGTGGTAGCGCATGCCTGTAATCCCAGCTACTTGGGAAGCTGAGACAGGGGAATTGCTTGAACCTGGAAGGTAGAAGTTGCAGTGAGCCGAGATCGTGCCACTGTACTCCCACCTGGAAGAGTGTAAGACTCCATCTCAAACAAACAAAATCATTTGTATTCAACAATCTCTTTAATCCATATAAGCACACTACATTTGTGTATTTTTACCATTTTATTTCATTATACTTTGATTTCAAAATAGTATGTGATCATTCCATTTGTCAGTTAATTCCTTTCTCCCAAGTGATTGTTATAATTTCCCTATTATTACCATAATCAAAATCTAAAATGAAAGAAAATGTAACAATAATTACCAGTTGCTGAGATCTACTAGGGCCAGGCCCTCACATGCCTGGCTCATTCAAACCTCACCATAGCCGTATGGAACACGAGATGGCCAAGATGTAGATGAACAAGCTGAGGCTCAGCAGGGCCAAGTGACAGGTTCAGACCTTGGGCAAAGCCTGGACTACAGCCAGGTTGACTCCAATCAACTCTCTGTTGTAATTACTTCACTAGTATCCCTGCGGCTTGAAATTTACATCATTTTGCCTATGTTTCCCTGTTTCCCTATTACTAGGATAACTGGGTTGGCTTCAACCTGCCTGAAAACAATTGCCCTAACAACCAACCAGTGTGTAAACCAGGATGGAGGTGTGGCACATCTATAAAAGACACTGTGAGGACAACTGAGGATATTTCAGTATGAACTGTTTACTGGATGTTATTACAGAATTACTGTTAATTTTCCTAAATGTGAGTATAACACTGTGGTCATATAAGAGAAAGTCCTTATTCATAGGAAGTACACGTACATGTCACTAGGAAGGGGGAGACTGTCATGACATAGTCGACTTACTTTCAGATGGTTCAGCCCACGTGGCAAAAACGTTAACAATCGGTACATCTAGAGTAAAGGGTTTGCAGGGGTTCACTTATCTTTGAACTTCACCGTACATCTGAAAATTCTCAAAATAAAACAGGAAAAGCTTTAAAAAGCTGAAGCTTTAAAAAGTAATTTCGGACTCTGGAAGGGGAACATCACACACCAGGGCCTATTATGGGGAGGGGGGAGGAGGGAGGAATGGTACCGGGAGTTATACCTGATGTAAATGACGAGTTGATGGGTGCTGACGAGTTGATGGGTGCAGCACACCAACATGGCACAAATATACATATGTAACAAACCTGCACGTTGTACACATGTACCCTAGAACTTAAAGTATAATAATAATTTAAAAACAGTAATTTCACCTTCTGAACATTATCAGTGTTCATCTACTTTAGATGAATTTTCCAAGTTAAAAAAAAATCAAAGACTTTTTATAAATTATATTCTTATCAGATACTAAAAACAAATGGTTTTGGGTCAGGAGTGGTGGCTCACGCCTGTCATTCAAGCACTTTGGGAAGCCGAGGTCGAGACTGCTGAGCCATGATGGTGCCACTGCACTCCACTTGGGGCAACAGAGCATGACCTGTCTCAAAAAAAAATAATAATAATAATAAAATAAAATAAAAGCACCTGGTTTAGAATCAAACACTTAAAATTTATCGATGAAAACGGAATGCCAACTTGTAAAAAGGAATATGAAATCTGAAAATAACTATCTGGCAACTGTGATGTAATGACTAATTCACGTAAGGAATCATGCATGGATTAAAATTCCTAACGGGTTAATTTGGAGGAGAAAGAAGATGTTTCCAAAGTATCTCCCCACAACGTACTTGTTAATCATAAGGGAAAAACAGTAACTCTGCAGTGGAAAGCAGACATTGCCCTAACCAAGTGATGATCAAAGTTAGTAACCACCACCAGTAAAGGGCCCAGTCCACAGGACGCAACTGCTGATACTATGCACCAAGGGCACAGGCCTCTACAGCACACCTGCCAAAAACACATGACCCAAGTTATCCCGAGAGGACTTCCAACGAGCCCAAGTGGAGGGACCATCAATAAAATAAATGGCTTTTACTCTTCCAAAAAGGTCAAGCTCAAGGAAGACAAAGACTGAAGAACGGCTCTATTTTAAAGGCAACTAAAGAGACCCAACAACTAATGCAATGCGTGACCCTAGACTGAAAACCTGAACCAGAAACAATTTCCAAAATAATAATATGTTTAAAATTCATAAAAATAATGTACAAATTGTACATATTATTGGCTCAACTGGTAACATTTGATATACTATTATCTACAGATCTTACTCACTATTAAGCTCCTGATTTTAATAATTGTACTTACATGTATAAGAGAATATTGTCGGGCGCGGTGGCTCAAGCCTGTAATCCCAGCACTTTGGGAGGCGGAGACGGGCGGATCACGAGGTCAGGAGATCGAGACCATCCTGGCTAACACAGTGAAACCCCGTCTCTACTAAAAATACAAAAAACTAGCCGGGCGAGGTGGCGGCGCCTGTAGTCCCAGCTACTCGGGAGGCTGAGGCAGGAGAATGGCGTGAACCCGGGAGGCGGAGCTTGCAGTGAGCTGAGGTCTGGCCACTGCACTCCAGCCTGGGTGACAGAGCGAGACTCCGTCTCAAAAAAAATAAAAAAATAAAAATAAAGTTTTTAAAGCCGGGCGCAGTGGCTCACACCTGTAATCCCAGCACTTTGGGAGGCCAAGGAGGGTGGATCACTTGAATTCAGGGAGTTCGAGACCAGCCTGGCCAACACGGTGAAACCCCGTCTCTACTAAAAATACAAAAATTATCCAGGCATGGTGGCGGGCGCCTGTAGTTCCAGCTACTTGGGAGGCTGAAGCAGGAGAAGCTTGAACCCAGAGGTGGAGGCTGCAGTGAGCTGAGATCGCGCTACTGCACTCCAGCCTGGGCAACAGAGTGAGACTCCATCTCAAAAAATAAAAATAAAATAAACAAAGTTTTTAAAAAGCTCCACCCAGAGTTACAGTAGAGTGGAAAAATGATAAAAGGAGCCCTTAACAGCTATTAACATATTTGTACGTAATTTAAGCAACTGAAGGAAAAACTGAATTTCTTTCACTTCTAAAGTGTTTTCTGACTCAGTGCTCTTCATAAATTGTGTAAAAGATTCCTTTCTAATGCCACGATACTAGCTAAAATTTAGTGTCACCCACCTTCCCATACACTCTCGAGAACCTGCACTGGATGTCAGTTTTCCTGTCTCACTAGCAGTAACGTCCAATTCATTTACCAACAAATGCCTCCGCATTTTCCTGAAGTCAGCCGGTGTGGGTTCTGCCGCCCGCTGGGCATGTGGCCTTGGGTAAATCGTTTCACTCTGGGCCTGTTTCCTACAGTGCTGTCATGGTGATGCCTGCCTCATGGGGGAATTAGACAGATGGGTCAGTTCGTGCATGAGAAACACCTGAGGCAGTGCATGGGGCAGCATGGCACCAAAATTCATGTCACTTTTATAATAAAATATAAAACAAAAAGTAACTATGAGGAAAACTTGGCCAGGCACAGTGGTTCACGCCTGTAATCCCAGCACATTGGGAGGCTGAGGTGGGCGGATCACCTGAGGTCAGGAGTTCGAGACCAGCCTGGCCAACATGACGAAACCCTGTCTACTAAAAAAATGCAAAAAATTAGCCGGGCATGGTGGAGCATGCCTGTAGTTCCAGCTACTCAGGAGGCTGAAGCAGGAGAATTGCTTGAACCCGGGAGGCGGAGGTTGCATCAAGCCCAGATGGCACCACTGCACGCCAGCCTGGGCGAAAGAGAGAGACTCCCTCTCGGAAAAACAAACAAACAAACAAACAAAAACCCTCAAAACTTAAAACCTCAAATATAGAATGTAATACTAACAGAAGTCTAATGATTAAAACACTAATCCTACCTTAGAAAAATTGTTCTGGTTCTTGGTTGTCATGATAGCAAACAACTACAAATAATCCAAACGCCCAATAGTGTCTTGGCTAAATGAGAGTCCATCTACTCGATGAGTGTTCTGTAGCTACTGCAAATCATGACGTGTCGTGACCATAAGGGCATTCTGTTATATAACACCGTCAACAGAACAAAGCAGGATTCAGAAGCATATATAAAAGCATGATCTTGTGTTTACAAGATACTTAACATGTTATGCACACACAGACAAAAGCGAGGACGTGTTAGGCTCTTTGAGGGGCAGGGCATGGAAGACTCCCTCAGGTGTGCTGGCTCCTGCTGGACACATGCCAGCAGGCTGCAGGCAGGGCCTTCCCGTTAATTCCTCTATGGCTGGGTCTCTCCCAGGCTTGCTTCCTCATCTGTAAGATTCTGGCTGCGACGTGGCTGCTCACCATGACCTTTCAGCTTCTTTTCCACGCTAACTCGATAATCCTTGTATTTCCTAGGTGACGCTCCCAAGAATGGAAATTTCATTGGCCCAGTTCATCTTTTCTTACAAGATGTGTTATAGATTACTGGCCAAGATATAGATTGGCTTGACAAGGGCAAGGAGGGGCAAGTACAGCTGCCAGATAACCTCTGAAAATTTCTGTAGAACCAGTGGAGAAATAAGACAAACAAAAGACGGCTTTCTGTTGAGCTGTAACTCCCGCTGGCATGGGGAACCTGTTATTAAACATAACACAGAACATAAATACCCGAATAGCTTATTTGTACACAAATTCCCATTACAAAAGGATCACAAAGTAACATTAAGTAGTAGTCTTATGAAACATTAAACATGTTAACAGAGAGAAACTAAGAACTGAAGTATTCCAAACAACAAACAAGAATAAATCTAAAATTCTAATGAAAGAAAGGCACATCTCTGGCCAGGTACAGTGACTCACACCTGTAATCCCAGGACTTTGGGAGGCTGAGGCGGGTGGATGACCTGAGGTCAGGAGTCCGAGACCCGCCTGACCAATATGGTGAAACCCCGTCTCTACTAAAAATACAAAAATTATCCGGGTGTAGCGGCATGCAACTGTAATCCCAGCTACTTGGGAGGCTGAGACAGGAGAATGGCTTGAACCCAGGAGGCAGAGGTTGCAGTGAGCTGAGATCACGCCATTGCACTCCAGCCTGGACAGTAAGAGCGAAACTCTGTCTCAAAAAAAAAGAAAAAAGAAAGGCACATTTCTGTGGCTGGATTTTCATTTCCATTTTACTCAATAGGAAGCTAAAATACTGAGCAACTGACAGTCCTAGGGTGAGGTAACCACACCTCAACAATTAGAAAGCGGTGGCACAAAGAAGGGGATTGATTACTGGTGTAAAACATGATGCAGAATTTGTAAACAGGCTGGTTTTCTTAAAAGGGGGTCCTACCACTGACCTCTTCAATACAACACCAAAATCTTCACCACGAAGAACTGAGATTAATTTAACTTTTTCTTGTTATAATCGCTATATTCTTTGTGAAAAAAAATTTTTTTTAACGCCCTTCTTTTCTCACCATGCTCTTAAGCTTCTTTGAGAGGTCTTGTCCTCTCTCCTTCCAGGAAAATGAAGTTGTTTGCAGTCTCAGCCTCTCCCTCTTCGGTCAGAGTAACTCAAATCCCTTCTCCAAAGTCATCTTTGACTCCTTCAAATCACCAACTCAAAGGCTGTTTTGTGTTGTCATTTTCCTAATACTTCTCTGCATCACTCAGCAATGCAGACCTCGTCGCTGCAGAGTCCGTCCTGTGACCACGAGTGGCACCACCATATGAGGGTTCAATGACACCCACCATGGGCCACCTGGCCTTCCAGGAGCCCCATTCCTCCTGCTTACATGATGTAGGGTAAACCACAGTGCTGAAAGCACTGTTATTCCATCATTCGCAGGCAAAAATATCCTAAGCACAATCTTCTTCACATGCTGCCACCCTGGGGGTCATCCAGTCCCACCTACTCTTTCCTCAACAGCACCAGTGAGCAATGTCCTTTCCTATTACCACAACCATCAGCGGTTCACGCCCCTTCCGCTCCAATACAGGCCCACCCCGCTGTACTGCGTTTCCCTTTACTGCACGTGCAGATACTGCATTTCTTACAAACTGAAGATTTCGGGCCGACCCTGCGAGGAGCAAGTCTATCAGGGCCATTTTCCAACAGTCTGTGCTCACTTTATGTCTCTGTATCACAATGTGGGAATTCTCACAATATGTCAAACATTTTCATGATTATTATTAAGTAAGTCTGTTATGTTGACCTGTGACTAGTGATCTTGGATATTACAACTGTCAATGTTTCGGGGCACCAAGGATTATGCCCACATAAAACAGCAAACTCAACTGATAAACGTGTGTGTTCTGACTGCTCCACAGACTGGCTGTTCCCTGTCTCCCTCTCCTTGGGCTTCCCCATTCCCAGAAGCACAACGTTTAAACCAAGCCAATTAATAATCCTACAATGGCCTTTAAGTGTTCAAGTGTAAGGAAAAGTACCATGTCTCTCACTTTAAATCAAAAGCTAGAAATGATTAAGCTTCGTAAAGAAGGTGTGCTGAAAGCTGAAACAGGCCAAAAGCTAGGCCTCTTGAGCCAGTTAGCCAACTTGTGAATGCAAATGAAAAGTTATTGAAGGAAATAAAAAGTACTGCTCCAGTGAACACAGGAATGAGAAAGCAAAACAGCCTTATTACTGATAAGGAGAAAGTTTGAGTGGCCTGGAGAACAGATCAAAGCAGCCACAACATTCTCTTAAGCCAAAGCCTAATCCAGAGCAAGGCCCTTACTCTTCAATTATATGAAGGCTTAGAAAGGTGGGGAAACTGCAGAGGAATAGTTGGAGGCTAGCAGAGGTTGGTTCATGAGGCTTTAGGAAAGAAGCCGTCTCCATAAAGTAAACATGCAAGGTAAGCCCGCAAGTGTGGATACAGAAGCTGCAGCAAGTTATCCAGAAGATCTAGCTAAGACTATATTAATGAGGGTGAATACACAACAGATTTTCACTGTAGGTGAAACAGCTTTTTATTGAAAGAAAATGCCACCTAGGACTTTAAGAGCTAGAGAGGAGAAGTCAATGCCCCGCTTCAAAGCTTCAAAGGACAGGCTGATTCTCTTGTTAGGGGCTGGTGACTCTGACCGGAAGCCAGTACTCACCGACCATTCCGAAAATCCTACGGCCCTTGAGGACTGTGCTAATCTATTCCGCCTGTGCTCTCTAAATGGGACAACAAAACCTGGGTAACAGCACATCTGTTTACAGCATGGTTTACTCAGTACTTTAAGCCTACTTTTGAGACCTACTGCTCAGAAAAAAGTCCCTACTTTCAAAATATTACTGCTAACTAACAATGTACTTGGTCACCCAAGAGCTCTGATGGAGAC